>NC_134457.1:184620431-185220431 GCF_047948215.1 Lycorma delicatula | reverse complement strand
TACACCTTTGCTTAGAATCGAACCCAGTACCGATTAAAAAAACTATTATTCTTAGTTCGACAGAAACTGGCCATTGTTAGAATAAAATATAACCAAAGAGATGTAAATAAGAAAAATTTATATGAAGAAAAGTAATAGGAATAATTAATTATATTTGTATTTTACAAAGACTTGTAAAAGAAGTAGATTGTATAAATTTTGGCTTTTTCTTTTAATTATTACACAATTTAAAGTAAAAAAAATAGAAAAATAATAGGTACCTTATCTAATCACTGTTTCTCTTATCAACTTTTTCCAAAATTAAACCAATCACAGTCGGCGTGTTGAAATGAGTATTTATTTTGTAAATAATTTCATTATTTTTTTCTTCGTGTATAACATAAAATAATTAACTTTAATTTACGTACCTACCTAATCTAATTTATATTATTTACACAACATAAAACAGTTAATTATATATTATCTCAACCTTGGTTTTATTCTAATATTTTTCCCTTCAAAGATTAGAAAAACTAAAAAAAATGCATCTAGTTTTTCATAAAGCAGTATATTATACTTCATAAAGACTTTTTTTTCTTTAAAAAAGAATTTTTTTTTAAGAAAAGAGAAACTGAATTGACAGTTCATTTTTTTAGATTTTTTTTTCTAACATTACATATCTTATATTTATCCTTTAAAGGATTTTTACCTACAAGACACTTATTCAAAGATAAAAAATAAAAAAAATATATATATATATATATATAGAATAGTAAACGTGTAAAAATACATAAACACACATATACAGGCTCTCTCTCTGTCAATCTCTCGCGTGCGACTACACATACACACGCACGTACACAAAATTGTAAAATATAAACAAGCTTTAGCCTATTGAAGGCATTATTACTTTTCAAATTTTCTAATTTATACATATATTTTTTTTTTTATTATACATTTTAAAAAAAAAAAGGTAAGGTGCTAATATTTTCTTGTGTTACCCGCCAGAATCATAATTAAATAAACAGCTATACAACATTATTAATTCTTTTTTTTTTTAACTAATTAATCATTAGCAATCCTGAAAAATAAATAGCATAATTTATAAAAGAACGTAATAACAAAGATTAATCAAATAACGTGTCCGGTATTGTTCTGGAATTACTACATGTTTTTAAAATGTTTTTACGGCTTTTTAGATTTTACTTTTGCTAAAGTACAAACTGTATCGGATCTAAGAAACGAATTTGCAAGCTAAATGGAAGATGAAGTTTAATCCAGCTAAGTCTACGCATGTTACGTTTGTGATAAGGAGGGGATGACTGCCCGCGAGTTCAACTATGGCGTTTTCATCCCGCATGGTAACAGCGTACGATACCTAGGACTGCATCTAGATTGCCGTCTGACGTGGAGGATTCGTCAGAAAGAAAAGAACGCAGGTTCACAATAAAGCTCAAGGATATGTCATGGTTGTTAGGCAGGGGATCGCAACTATTATTACCTAATAAGCAATTGCTGTTTTCAGCGGTTCTGGCGCCGTGGTTTGTGAAAAACACTGAAATACACGATTAACTGTGATTGCCGACCGTTTGAGAAGAGATTCGGTTCAAGGTAAAAATAAGAATGAACAAACATGTGAATTGGCTCGCGGTTAACCTGCTGTATAACAGCGAATACGTTAGGCGCCTAAAGCGACTGGATATATTAGATCAGTATGTTCTCCGAGACTTAGAAGTGAATCATCTACGCTAGGGTGTTGTACATCGTCTAAATGTTTCATTTGGTTTCATCACTATATATTTACCCTGAATAAGATATTTTTTCATATGTATCCATATACAGTTCTTTGGTGAATTTCAATGGAAACCCTCTGTGCATATCATTTTTTTTGTATTCAAATACTTATGATTCTGGTAAGTTGAAATCGATTTTAAATTAAGCAATGCGGCAAAAAAAATTTTTTTTTAGCAATTTAATATTAAAACTGCCTAAAAATAAATCTCCAAAACTGTCAAAATATAATATTTTCTTAATAAAATACTAAATTTTGTTCTTTCTAATGAAGGGCGAAGTACATAATTTTCCACTCATAAAATTTCTAAATAATTTATACCGGTTTAAATTATTTCAACGATACAATTTCAAATTACGTAAAAATATTGTGCCTGAATTTTTTTTTGTGCTAATGTGCGCAGCAGTTTCCGGTAACACTATAATTATTAAATAAAGAAATAAAACATCGATGACATGTATTATTCCAACATTTTATTTTAAGGAAGATTTTTTTACGTGCTTAAATACGGAATAAACTAGGGTGTTATTTTGATCAATAAAATATTTGTAAATTTTACAAAAATTATGAACTAAAAAGCAGAAATATACTTAAATGTTGAAATCGTAGTTATTGTGTTAAATATAAAATGTTCGTGTTACAGTTAGTATCTTTGTGTAACTTTCCTGATTACTAAAGGGTTGACCCGTTTTGCTTGTTTATGTTCTTTATACCTGCTGGTGAATTTTCATCCTAGTTCTTTTACACTCCACTGATAAAGGAGCCATACGTATAGGCTCCAGAAGGATCTTATAAAATCAGTATTTTCACATAATTTAAATGAGTAGTTATTGTTTTTATTTATAAATAATATAATGATGTGTGTAGATATAACGTATGCAGGTGTTATCTCGTTTCTTCATACTAACCGGTGAATGTAAAATGCGTCAATTATTTTATTACGCTCATTTCAACACAAACTTACACGAAAATATTACGTGCAAATTGTAAACGTAATTCTGTTATGTTTATTTAATATAAATATTATATATTTAATTAAAATATATTTTACGTTAATTACTCGCGTCAGTCAAAATATTTTATATTTACATTTTTAATAAATATCTGAACGGTGAAATTTTAGCATCAAAATTGTGAAAGTTATTTATCGGTAGAGATTATGCTACTCTGTTTCGCACTTATGTTCAAAAGCAGATGTAGATAAAAGACAACACTTTGTAGGTTCAGTACAACTTGAAGCTATATAAGTTTATTAACAAATCACAAAATTTTGTAGTAGTATATTTTGATTTTCATTTTTTTTTTTAATATTGTGTAACATTTTTTTATATAATTGCGCTCATTACTATTCTTGGATTTTGGTTTAGCAAAAATTCCTTTAAAACATAGTAATCAATTAAGAATAAATTTTTAATTTGTTAACTACTTAATAAAAACATTCTTCTAAATGAAAAATAAATTTATTTTATTTTAATACTACATATTTAAAAATGTATGCATAAATATATTTATTTACTGCAAATTAAGTTAGTATAAAATTAATCGAATTAAAATACTTAAATTAATATTCTAACAATCTAATTATTTTACAGTAAACATATGTCACTTGTTATAATTTATCATTCGTTCATTTTATCCTCTATAAATTTTTTATCGTTAATTATATTAAATCAAATTCTTTATTTTTGTTTATTTTAAATTAATAAAAAAATAAAAATTTAACTGAATCGTTAATTTTTTTTTACGCTTTTATTTACAGTCGCATCAACAATTACAGTCATTATTGACTAAAGTAACACTATCATGTAGTGTTACATAAAACAACAAAAAGAAACAGGAACATTAAAGAATAAACATAAGCAAGTAACAACAACAAATACAAACTGAAATACATAAATCGTTAAATTAATAATTAAATTAAATACCCTAACGTTGGAAATATATACTATATGTATAAAAATAACTGTTGAAAGTTTTCCTGTAATATTTTTGTCAATTCTATTTTTAACTTTTATTAAAATGAAAAAGTTTTTTCTTAAATAGTAGATGATAATTTATGGAATGAGTTCTCGTCACTCTGTACCACCTGCTGTAGATATTGTATTAAAACGTTACTAGTAAATTATTAAAAAGTTATTTAAAATAATTATATAACGTGTTACTTTCCGGTCGCATGAGATGAGGAATGGGGGTGGGGGTGAAAATGAATTTTCTTTACCTTTTGAGATATGAAGAGTACGAAAATACCATTCACTTAAAATGGGTTTCCTTATATATATTTATAAATATGTATATAGGTCTATGTATAAATTTTTGTACCTCGAAAATCTCCAAAACTATTAGAATCATTTCAATGAAATTTAGATATGCTGTAGTAGTGTATCTGAAGTTCTGCATATGAAAATTTTATGATAATTGGTGGAGTTATTCTTGAGTTACGCTTAATTTAAGATCGAAAAAATTTGATCGAGACAAGAAGCGTGGTTTGTTATGATGCTGCAAGTTGAAACGTTGACATTTCTTTTTATCTGCGGTATCTATTGTTAGCAACATTAAACCAAATTAAAAAAATAATAAAACCAAATTAAATTTACAAAAAGTCGGTCTTCTTGCACAGAACTGGGTTTTTTTTTAAACTAATAAAATCGTAGTTAAATATGTTTATAGTTATATTAGATCTCATAATTTAGAAGATGCCAAAAAAATGTAATTCTATATTAGATTATTTATTCTGTTTAATGTTGTTAGAAATTGTATTTACTCGTACTTAATGAAGATAGTTTTAACTCAATTCTTCGGGAATGAAAGTAGTTATTTTTGCAAATTTTTAGTTTTAAAATAAATAAAATTACGGTATATTCTCTTACATAATTATACATACAGGTGAAGTCTTATTATTTTTATTTATTATTTTTAATATTATTTTTATTTTAGCAAGTTATTAAATTTTATATTTTTAATAATATTTAAAACTTTTTTTTAAGTTTTAATAAATACTCGAAAATGATTACAAATAAATGTTATTGACGACATAATATGATAAGGTAATTCTCCGATGGCGGCAGTTTAAACACAGACTCACTTTTTTTTATCGCAAATTAATAATACAAATTTTTAATTATAATACAAATCTAATAAAAATTATATTTTAGATCTTAACCTCGTGATTTGTTTCACTTGGTCTACGTAAAATTCTAAAATTTACATTTAACTTAACTGTAAATGAAATAATAAAAATAAAATAATAAATTGAAATCGCTATCGGTGAAACAGACATTATCATTAATCAGGTTGGTAGCATGAATGAATGAAACGGCGCGTGCCGCGTTGCACCTATATGATCACTATGATGAGAGGTAGTATATATATATATTTTTACTTGCCTTAGGAAATCCAGGCGAGTGGGTTCCGCTAATCCTCTGGGATAACAGGGTGATCTCCAGAAATCTCCTGTAATACTGTAGTGGGTCCTGGAGCGCAGTGGGCGCGCCCTCCCCTCCTAAACCACCCCTACTCACATTCACCCCTACAAATACCCCCACTATACTTCTTCCTCATCACCATACCATATTTCATGCGTCACTCGACCAATTGTACGGCTTTTGCTCTGTCCCTTACACAATAAGGAACCTCGCTACTGTAAAACTTGACGTACAAAACATAACTTACATTAGCATTCGACCATATTCGTGACAATTGTAACAAACAAGAGAAACATATAATGTTAGCCGTATAAAATAAAGCACTTCGTATATAGTCTAGATGGGATATAGCCTATTTCTTATTTTATGTTCACTTGAATGATACAAAATAAAATTTTCATTTTTCCTTACTAAAACAGCAAACAGTATAAAATTATTAACTTTTTCCTTTCTGGCTCTGTAACTGTGTGCGCTCGACATATGAGCAGAAGCATATATAACACAGAATTACATAAACATTTTAGTACTTTATTAATTTTACTTCCCTAACTGTTATAGTATATAACAGAAATAAAATACTAATTATGTCAGAATTGACCTCTCTTGTAATTTATATTTCATGATTTTTTGGGGCCCAGTGAGTATGAAAATATTAAAATTATAAATTTTTGTATAGGTACGTGTTAAAATCAATTTTACTTCATGTATCTCTTTTTTTCTGTTCCGCCTTCAGAACCACCGTAAGGTATTACTTCAGAAGACGAATGAAAATGAAATTTATGAATGAATGTAAATGAAGTGTAATCTTGTACAGTCTCAGATCGACCGTTTCTGAGATGTGTGGTTAATTGAAACCCAACCGCCAAAGAACACCGGTATCTACGATCTAGTATTCAAATCCGTATAAAAGTAATTGCTTTGCTTTAACTAGGATTTGAATCTTAGAACTCAAATACTTCAAATTGGTTTAAATTATATTAATAGGGTTTGGGGTGATAGCTTATCTAATAGGATGATTGATTTTATTTATTTTTATTTAGGGGGATCTGTTAATTTTATAATTTCAAGTAGTACGGAAATAACAAGGAATGCATTGAAAGAGGTTAGATTTACAAAATATTTTCTCTGGTGCATGATTTTTTTTTTGTTGTAATTTTTACCTCCTAAATGTAACATTACTTGAAAATATTATCATTGAAATCGTTTTGAAAAAAAAAACTATAAAGTACTCTCAAACGAAAAATTAGATTTACAAATATTTTTACCTTTTACTATATTATTACATTATCAGGTGTCTCTCAGGGCTCTGTACTAGGTCCTGTGTTATATTTCATATTCACCTTCCATTCCTGAAAGATTGCATCGTCCAGCAGCTTGCCAGCGGACCTTCCAGCCTGGAAAATTGCATTTTCGTCACATTTGTCGATGACACTGCTATCCTTGCCGTTAATGAAGACCCTGGCCTAGCCTCGTGGGAGCTACAAATGGCATTAGGCCTTGTCTGCGCGTGGCAGAAAAGATGGAAGATTAAAGTTAATCAGGATAAATCAAAGCATGTCACATTCACACTCTTTGTACGAACTGGGACAGTGCGTCTTGATCCCATAAACGATACCTAGGACTTCACCTAGATCGATGTTTGACTTAGAAATGTCACGTGAGGATGAAAAGAAAACAACTAAACGCGAAGTATAGGGAACTGCATTGGAGAACTGCATACGGAGAAACTCACGACTCACGTTGTATTGATTAAGAAGGTTATCCTACGATCAATCTGAGCTTATGGCGTGGAGTTGTGGGGAACGACATGTAATTATAACATAGATATCATATAACGCTTCCAAAACAATGTAACGAGAGTAAGTGTGGAGGCACCACGGTTCACACGGAACGATGAAATTCATGAATATCTAGAGCTTCCGATGATTCGTGAGGTTGTGAGACAATGCTATGTTAAGTAACAGCAACGACTTGAAAATCATATCAACCACTACTTGATAACAGCAGGGATGTCTGAAGGTTGAAATGTCTCCATGTGCTTCACTTAGGGGCTACTGCATGACAATTTCATAAATGACGACGCCAAATCTAGTAATATTATTCTTGTTTGACTATTTGTTTGTTTATCTGTGTTTTTTTATTTATAATACTTGTTTTTACAGACTATGAAGTGTTGGCAGAAATATCTTTTCTAATAGACTTTAAGATTACAGATAACAATTATTATGATTTACTTATTATGGAAGTTCTCTAAGAACCCCTTATCATGTGCTTCTTGTCAAGTGATTTACTTATGGTTCCACTTAAGGAGCCGATTGTAAATATACTAAATCCTTTTACTATATAAATTAATCGACTAAACATTTTTTGTCATATTTTCCTAAATTAGACGTTGTTGGTGGGGAAAAACTAAAATTTAAATTTTTAAATAATTAAACTTTACTATGAAAATTTATAAATATATGTAATAGTTGTTGATTATTTCTTAAAAATAAAATATCACAAAACAAGACTTTACATAATTATTTATTCAATTTTTTTTTTTCAGTAAATAAACTTTCAAAACAGTATTTCATATTAAGAACGACTTAAAAGATTCTATTGTAGTTAATAAGTAATTTCTATAACTGTTAAAAATAATTTTGTATCGTGTAAGTATATTCGATTATATTTGTCAATCATACTTTAATTTTTATACTTGGGCATGAATTCATAACCAAAGTTTACTTATTTAGTATTTTATATATTGATATAATATTTTCCTAGTTTGTGAAAAACACAAGGAATTATGTATCATATCGGCAAGCTAACGTGTTATCAAGGTAACAAATTACCGAGCTAAAAGGTTTTACATTAAAAATGTTTTAGTTTTGAAGATGCTTAGGTTCAGAACCTTCAATAAAACAATAATTTTGATATAAGTTTTAGGAAACTGTTTGTAAAATCTGCCCTTTTCTCAAGATAGTATTAATCGAGAAAGAATCTATTATGTTTATTAAAATAATTTTCCACTATTGAAAACCACAACTTAACGCATTATTGAAGGGCTGGTAATAAGATATTCCTTAAGTTACATTACATTAAGCGTTTAACAAATTACAATCGGAATACCATAAAGTATTAATATAATACATAAGATTATTATTATAAAATTCCAGACTACAATTGTTAATTTTAGGGAACATTTTTAATATCAAGTGGGCATCTTTTAATAATTTTTTTTATCCATGTAGGCGAACTGACACGACACAAATCGCTCTCAAAAATTTTATGAGAATTTCAAGGAATAACAAGCCGATCATGCCAAGCCCTTCTCCCTTCAATTTCTTTACTAAGCTAATACTTTTTTTGCATATCAGCACGCTAGTCTCACTGAAATGTAGGAGATGTAAACCTCTACCAAGATATATTTATTCTGCACATCGTAGAGAATGACTATGAAATAGTCATAATACTCTTAGAAAAAGCAATTTTAAATGTCATTTTTTGAAGCTCTGATTTTTTATATGCTTTTTAGTCATAAGAAAGGCTGTTTCTAAAGACGAAAATAAAAATTAACATCCTTTTTTGTGGGAAATCCAATTAAAGAGTATAGAGTAATAATTTAATTTTATCATCCCGGAATTTCAATAAAAACAATTAAATTGTTTTTAATTGTTAATAAGAATATCCTTAATAAGAATATTACCTGGAAGCAGGAAACTTAAACTATCATATGGAAAGCTGCTTATGCTTCTCTCATGCTATACCTCAGTTCGAGTTGCGTTGTTGTGTAAACCTTTATTACAGAATTTATAGTTATACATACTCCAATTAAATGTTAAGATAACTCCGTGAAACTGTTTCCTGCATGAAAATTTAAGTAGAATTTAATTTTAGATTTTTCCTATTATTATAAAATCACAAATATTAATCAAAAGTACTATTTTTAATTGAAAAATAGCTATTTTTACTTATAACTAATAAAAATATTTTTAATTTTTCAAAATGATGACTTATTAAAATATATATATATATAAATATATATAATGTAATCTGGTATGGTATGAAATCTTTATTTTAATTAAAATGATTACTAGGTAAATAATCATTTTCTCCTTGTGGAAACACTGATTATAGTGATCATGACAAATATCTACAGGAAAAAATATGATAGTCATTTTTTTTTAAAGTAGTGTTACTCTTATTTATTCTAAAATATAATAGCATCAAACGAATACATTATCGTTTACCATCACTGTTTATTAATATAATACTACTAAATTCAGAGGGGATTAAACATATTATTCGTTGAAAGACTTCTGACCACTTCATTTAAATAGTGTGACAAATAATCTCTAAAGATTCACATGCTAGAAGGTCTCTTTTTTTCTTCTTTAGGCTACTCGCTGGAGACAATATATTTGTGAATATATTTTCAATAATTTGATTATCTATATAATACATATAACACATTTCCCACTGAAAAAGTTTAAATCAATTTCCTGCTTTGTAATACCTTTTTCAGCTATCTTATGGCTATAATGAAGGGTAGCGCCAATTATAAAAGCGGTATTAATCAAATTTTCATTGTGTAACAGTAACGATGTTCATTAAACAGCAGTTCTAAGGTCTCTAGAATGTAGGTGAATCTTCTAGGGCTGAATACTGCCTGGATCGTGATATCCTTTGTTTGTTGATATGAAATAAAGTAAGCGACTCATTGAAAGAAACAGAGGGAAACCACTTCAGTTCTCATTATCGGAAGTTCTAAAGTTCCGGAAAATTACAACGTTTCTTCGCCCCAAAACCCCCCAAAAACCACCGTCAGCTCAAAAGGTTATATACGAAGGTTATTTTTTTCACGGTCCGATCGGTCACGAAATTAAAACCAAAGTGAAAATAAAAAAAATTTTATTTGTAGCAAGTACTTACATAGTTAAGATATTTCTCTACATAGTCGCCACTCCGATTTAGACATTTGTCGTAGCATGGTACCAATATTCCAATACCCTCTTCATAGAACGGAGCCGCCTGTGTTTTCAGCCATGTTTCTACTCCGGTCTGCAGCTCGATGTCTGTGCCAAAAGTTTGTCCTCCTAGCCAGCATTTCATGTGAACAAAGTGGTTAAGATCGGATGGAGCCAATTCCGGGCTGTATGGTGGGTGAATAAGAATAAGCGGAGAGGAATGTTGTCATCAGGCATTGTCTTTCTCCATGACAATCCTCGGCAGCTGTAACAAACAAGCTTCTGCAGCGTTTTCGTTGGGAACTGTTTGATCACCCTCCATACAGCCCGGACTTGGCTCCATCCGATTCTCACCTGTTTGATTTCATGAAACGCTGGCTTGGAGGACAACATTTTGGCACAGACATCGAGTTGCAGACCAGCATAGAAACATGGCTGAAAACACAGGCGGCTCCGTTCTATGACGAGGGTATTGGAAAGTTGGTACCACGCCACGACAAATGTCTAAATCGGAGGGGCGACTATGTTTTAAATAAAAAAATTTTTATTTTCACTGTGGTTTTAATTTCATGACCGATCGGACCTTGAAAAAAATAACCCTCGTATATATGCATATTTTCCACTTTCTTGTGGACACGATAACTGTCGTAATTTTGCGCCAATCACTTTCAAATTGTTCCTTAAAAATAACTCGTCTCAAAATCTCGATCGAGTTTGTTCACGGCCAAAATCAGACCATGGGGGACTTTTTCGAAAAAATACAAAATATTGTTATAACTTTATCATAAGTAAAATATCGAATTCGTTTAAAAATCCTACTATTCTTTTAATAAGGGCCTAAAACTTATCTAAGTACTTTTTTTGATATCACCAACCATTGGTCCAGGGGCTGGAAAAAATGGGGTTTCGAAGACAAAAAAATCATACCTTCCTTAATAGGCACACTATGGAATCGGTTTTAAGTGGTCGTTAATCCTCCAAACATTATCTAACTTTTATCTTAAACAATTTCTGATATTACCAACCCTTAAGGAACCCAAAAAACAAGATGGAAATTTTCGGGATGTTCGTATGTACGTGCGCGTGCGCGCGCGTGTGTGTGTTCAGTGTCTCACACATATCTCCAGAACTACTGGACAGATTTTGACCAAACTTGGTCAGATTACTTCTGTGTTTGGGGCATTGATGCAATTAAATTTTGAACTGAAAAGGTCAAGGAGATCTGGCTATAGAGCAAGGTCACCCACAGTATCTTGAGATTTCGCCTAATTAAGATCTTAATTTCTTAGGCACATTTGTAAACAATTAAAAAAAATACTTACAAAAATAAATTTTTAAAAATTGTACCCCCACCCAAAATGCTCTAAACTAGTGGCTTAATAGATATACAGCGTCAATAGCACTCCTTCTAGAATACCACAAGTAGAACAAGACAAGTTGAACACAAATAGAACACCACAAGTTGTGGTGGAGAATAGCATTCCACCACAAGTAGAACTAGTATAGCACTGACGTACAGCTGTACAGAAAATATTATATTTAAATAAAATTATACATTTTTTAAAATAAATTGTGTGTGTTGGCCGTGCATCAGAAAAAACCGCGTGACGGAAGGGTCCTACAACTGTGTTGTCAACCTTTTATTGCTCAACGTGAACCAAGATAACCTTGAAGCTGTTCTTCGCGACGCTATATAGTCAGTCTTAACAATTAGTTTGTACTTTATCAGAATGTAAATTGTACTGTTTCTATTTGTAGTCGTGATTTGAGGTTACTACCAAGATATTTTTAGGTAAATATAAATTTATACTATACTTAAACAACAGATCTCGTTTTATCTTCCAAAATGCCTTCAAAATGAAGTTCGACCTATACGACCGGTTTATATTAGGCTTTTGCTAATATATTTTTTTTAATAAAGATATACATACACCTTAACTGTTTCTCCAGAGGATGTAGCCTATCTTGGAGGGAGAGGAAATTATTCTAGAACATCAATTTGTTTACAGGACTGGGCACTCCACCACTGAACAGACTCATAAAGCTGTTATCATCATAACCAAATGTTTGGAGGATAAGAAGTACTGCTCAGCAGCGTTTCTGGATGTTCAGCAAACCTTTGATAAGGTCTGGTTGCCTGGTCTGTTGTATAAACTAAAAAAAAACCTCCTTCAGCCATTTTACTTGGTCCTGCGGAATTACCTAGATGAGTGATTAACCCATGTTAAGTTCAATCAGCAATTATCTGGGTTTTTCGATACGAAGTCGGAAGTCTCTCAGGCTCCGTCCTTGGGCCTGTTCTGTATTCAATTTTCACATCAGACCTTCCTGCTCCGGATTTCGTCACTGTAGCATCGTTTGTAGATGACACGGTAATCCTAGCTAATGATGAAGATTCGAATCAGAATTTTAAACTAAACTGCAATCAGATTAAGACTAGATCGGCGGATGGCTGACGTAATGGAAAGTGATGGTGCATCAGAAAAAAATGACGTGACAAATGAAGGGATGGTGCATCAGAGCCACGTGACAGTTAATGATGAGGAGTGATTGTCCACGGGTCCGCTGAATGGCGTCTATATCCCCCACACGGATCGAGTTTGGTAAATTGCCCTACACCTGGATCGTCTTCTGGCGTGGAAGGGCTACTGATAGAAAAGAGAAAACAACTTAATATCAAGTGTAGGGATTTAAACAAGTTGCTGGGTAGACACTCGTAGTTATAGTTGTCTAATAAGCTATTGATCTACTGATTTATCCTTAAACATATCTGGATGTATGGGATCCAGCTAAGGGATTCGCGAGTAACAGCAATATTGAGATAATTCAAAGATCCAAAATAAATTTATGAGAACCATAACAAAGGCACCGTGATTTGTTACGGGTAGAGAAATTCACGAATATCTAGCTTCTGTTAGAAATCTAAAAAATTAGCACGCGGTACAAACAAACATGTAAATTATCTGACAGTAAAACAGTAATGATATCAGGCGACTAAAACGTTTCCTTGTACAAGACCTGGAAACGATTTAAGAATAAAATGTTGATCCACTTTTATAAATTTATTTGCTATTATTCTTGTTACAAGAAGAATATTTCCGAGTATATTTCTTAAGTTTTACTTGAAAACAATTAGACTGGTTTATTTTCGGTACACGCAGGTTGTCGAACTTATGTCATACTAAACAAACAAAAAAGGTTTATAATCACCTTAAATCTGTCATAATTCAATTCAGAATGGTAAATATATTCATATTTCAAATTACTGAATCCTCTTTAAATAACTATAGACATATTGATTGATGCTGCTAGAACGGACGTGTAGAATAGATAGATAACAAAATTTGTTACATCTGCTTGAACATTAAATTAAATGACAAGTTTAATTAACTGATAAATAATATAGTAGATTAATTGCTTCAAAATCAATAACCATATCAGATGAAATACAACTGCAATTAGAATTAACTGAAGCCATTAAAATTTATATTACATATCTTTAGTTAAAATTGCATCGTTCTATAGGCCTACCTATATATTAATTTGTAATAGCGTATCGTATTTGAATCAGTTCTACTCCGATTTCCTCTATCGGTCTGTGCGTATACTCATTTCTATGGTATTTAACACACGTATTTACCTACAAGTATTCACAGGTAGACTATACATATAATAGAATTCAGTACGTAATTTATATTGTTTGATACAAACAACATTAAATTAATTATTATTCGTATATAGCATACAAAATAACAGTTTACAATCAGTAGCATTTGACTTCATTAGAAATTTCTTTTTGGTAGAAAATTTGTTTACTTTATAGATTTTTGTTATCATTTTTGGAAGATTTTCTGTTGATACGTTTAAACGTCACTTCACAGAAAATATTTTATAAAAATATTTATAACATTTTTTTTTCCATGGAAAACCCTAAAACTTCCAGAAATATATATGCATCCTAAAAATAAATATATTTAAAAGAAAACCAATAAATTTAAATAGTTTAATTCCCTTTTTATTCTAGTTTTTAATGATCTTATAAGATTGAATAATCTTGTAATATTCTCTTAGCCCAACTATTATCGATAAGGTAGACCGACTGCTTTAGGCAGTTAATCGTTTTAAACCGATCGTTTCTGAGATAGTGGTAATCATTAAATTATACAGAGTGACCAACATAGAACCGAACCCATAATGAACCGCTACCCAACAGCGTGAAAGACTCGCACAACTAGCGCGACTAGTGGATGTATATGTTACTACTGATTGTTGCTGCCGTTTGTCAGGTGGTTTCGTGTCAATGCATTATACGTTTTGTTGCAGTGCAGTTGTGTTTGTGTAAAACATTGTTCAATCCAGGAGAGGATAGCTATAGTTGAGACCTATCTTCGTTCTGGATCGTTAGAAGAATCACGTAAAGTATTCACAGAAAAATTTCCGAATGCCTGTATCCCAGCGAAGAGTAGCATACACAATATAGTTAAAAAATGGCGTACAAAAGGTTCGGTTTCAAATGCAAAACGAAATAGACAACCTTCTGTTAGGACTTCATAGGCCATTGCCGATATTGAAAGCAGAATTGCTGCCAGTCCCCAAAATTCTGGTGTTGAATACACATCTTGTCGTAAAATTCTTCACGAATTAAAATGAAACCGTACCGCGTTACAACTGTGCAACAACTGAAGGAAACAGACAAACAGAAACGACTTGATTATTGCAACTGGTTTCTCAAAAATATCGTTGGTGGACGGATAGACCCGATGTCGTATTTCTCAGACGAGGCTTGGTTTCATTTATCCGGCCATATTAATTCGCAGAACACCAGGTATTGGATAGTGAGGAATCGTCACTAGAAGTTCGAGCGTCCACTTCACGATGAGAAAATTGGTGTTTGGTATGCCTTTTCCGGTAGTCGTATAGTGGGATCAATATTTTTTGACTGCACTGTCAAAACAGAAATTTATCTCACAATTCTCGAAGAATTCTATGCGCAGTTAACTGATAATGAAAAAGAATACAGCTTCTTCCAACAAGACGGATCAACGTGTCCATACATCATCAAACGTTTCACTGAATCGCGTTCATGTATAGAGTTCATAGCAGAGAACAGTGGCCTCCACATTCCCGAGAGTTGTTTACTTGCGATTTTTTCCTTTGGGGGCTACTTAAAGGAGAGAGTTTATACATCTAATCCCCACAATATTGACGAACTGAAGGTGAACATTCAACGAGAAATCAACGCAATTGACAACAACGTTTTGCGTCAGAAGATTCTCAACATCGAAATTTGGCTGTGATCAAAAACAAAGAGGTTAAGAAAGAAATCCATAAATAATGGATTTGAGAGAAAAAAAATGATTTAAGGCAAAGTTGTTTCTTTATCTTAAAATTACATTATCATAATTTATAAAAAGAATGACTTATTTTAAAGTTATCTGGAAAAAGTATAATTTACTATATTTTGGAACAGTTACTATGATTAAAAAACGTACATTAAAATTAACAGTATCACATCTTCCAAACCAAAATAGTAAATATTTCAAGATTAATTTCTAGATTTCTTTGGAGGCCACTCACTGTTCTCTGCTATGAACACTATACATGAACGTGATTCAGTGAAAAGTTTGATGTATGACACGTTGATCCATCTTGTTGGAAGAAGCTGTATTCTTTTTCATTATCAGTAAACTACGCATAGAATTCTTCGAGAATTGTGAGAAATTTCTGTACTGATAGTTGTTTTTGATCATAGTCGAGCACAAAAGTGAATCGATGCCCAGAGTGGTAATTTTCAACATCTTTTGTAGCAATAAGGTATATAAATGCAACATTTAAATTACCTTTAATGTTTTTCTTATTTAATTTATCCGTATCATTCATAAAATTTTATTCCAACATAACCTATCGATTCTGCAGCCGTTTCGTTATGGGTTCGGTTTTATGTTGCTCACTCTGTACAAGTAACATAAGGAATTTAAATTTAGTTACAATAACTTTAACCGACTTCATTTAACATCACAATATCGTACGATTGGGGGAGATATAGAATAAAAAACCTGAAAAAATTAAAATAACAAAGAAATTTAGAAATTAATCTTGAAATATTTACTATTTTGGTTTGGAAGATGTGATACTGTTAATTTTAATGTACGTTTTTTAATCATAGTAACTGTTCCAAAATATAGTAAATTATACTTTTTCCAGATAACTTTAAAATAAGTCATTCTTTTTATAAATTATGATAATATAATTTTAGGAAAAAGAAATAACTTTTTCTTAAATTATTTTTTCTCTCGAATCCATTATTTATCGATTTCTTTCTTTACCTCTTTGTTTTTGATCATAGCCAAAATGAGTATGTACTTCAAACGTTAGACTAACTTTTGGGATTTTAGGAGATACTTGAATAGTATTTACAGAGGATATTGTTTTCTTATACAAATTTTCAATATAATTAATTTTCTATACTCACAGTAACATCTTTATTATGAATATGATAATAATCATAAAAAACAACATTTATATTATTTATATTTTTTATTATCATTAAAGAAATTCGTTTATCTAAACTGTTCAGGCTACACAGACAAAGTGAGAGTACTTTAGGTAAAAACTTAAGAGAAAAAAACAATAGAAAAAGACGTACAGAAACTTTTTGGGCAACGAGTACAAGGATTACTCCCCACCATTAAAGGGGTAGATCATGCGCATTACCCGGGTAATTATTTTGCGGGAAACCTTCTTGGCCCTAGCGTCTTCCTTATCTATCTTCATTACAATGGCTACGTATCCGTTATTGATGGAAGATTCTGCGCAAACTCAGAATTTTCCCGAGAAAACTAAAGAAATCGAAAGCTTCCCTCTCACGTTTTTTTCTTTAAAAAACACTTCCTTGTTCCATATTCAAAATGATGGTGTACACCATTTGCCTTCGATGGTGTGTTGTGTGTTATTTTTTACTTTTATAAAATTATTTATATTATGTGTGAAATGTCATATACAGTGTTGTGTTTTGTAACAGTCTAGACTAATTATTTATATAATAATAATTTAATAGTCCAATCGTACGAATAGGTTAGGGTTTTGTTATTAAATTCCCTAACCTGTGATTGATATTAAATTATGAAACATGTTTCTACGTTATGAAAGTTTGTGGTACTTCTAAAAATCAGTTTTTATACTGTGAGATTTCAGTATTTAATTGAAAAAAAAATAATAGTAATATTTAACAGTTTGTATCACAAGCGTTTTTTGTATAAAGAAGAAAATCCGTTTCGGGTTTTAGAAAGAAACAAATTGAGCAGTAAATATTAAAATATTTATCAAGATATAGTAACATTGTTAAAATATATATATGTATCTATACATTTATTTTAAATTTTAAAGAAGTTTTTTTTTCAGTTGAAAGAAAATTTTTTGAATGAATATACTGCAATGTAAGTTATGCGCACGCCGAAATTTGCGTGGGTGTATTTGTCATTGAATGTATGTATATAACCTACGTATATTTTATAAATTTTATTGTGTATTTTACATTTTGCTGAATTACTTTTGATAATTTAAAATATGTAATTTTTTTTTTAATTACTATTTTTATAAGTAACAATTAATATTAAATTAACTTTTATACATATTTTTTTTTATTTCCTATCTTTTTATAAATATTTTTCTTGTTTTAACAAAGTTAAATAATAATGGAAAAAATTATTTTTTTAGCAATATTACTTTTATATTATTATCTTAACGAACATTTTTATTTAAAATAAGTTCAAATAACTATAACAATGTTTACTGAAATTGTGTTAATGCTATTTTTTTATTAACGCTAAGTGAATTTCATGAAATTCTACTACCAGCTTAATAAATTACATAATCTATTTGAATGCAGGAAATTTTTTTTATAAAAAAAATAATAATGTAATACCCAATAAAAATCTTTGAATTGTTTATTTTGATATATAAAATAAATTTGTTTATAATATTTAAATAAGATTGGTGTGCGCCTATATTTTTTTTTGCTTTATAACAAAATATGTTACTTCAACTTAAATTAAAACGTAAGATATCTGAGTGGAACGACATTAAAATATGTATTCTCCCTACATGTTTAGGTAACAAATAATTATTATTATAAAAATTAATTATTGTAATATACAGATTATTATTTCTGAAAACGAGTAGTAATTAAAAATTAAATTAATAAATGAATTTTTTATATAAATTTTTTTTGTAGATTTTAATTATAAAAACAGAATAACTTTTCATAGTGATTTTTGAATAATTTGGTTGTACAGTTAAAAAAAATGAAAGGTCATACGTGATGAAAAATGCCAACATTACGTTGGAATCGAGCTATATTATTTGGATTGTTTGGTACATAAGAAATACTACCGACTAAAATACTGTAATGGCATATTGATCGTTGATAACAATTATATTTATAATTAATAAATACCATGCGATATTAATATTTATCATATGATAACGAGAAGAAAATTTATTAGTTGATTATTTTGTTAAAAAATTATAATTTCTTGTTTATGTATAGGATAGCATATAGTAGTTTAATGAAATAATACTGTAAATTACTGTGTGGGAGGGGGAAGTACAGTTTAATTTATATATCTTATATTATAAATATAAATCAATTACAGAACTGAAGAATAACATAGAAACAAGTAATAAATAAACGATTTACAATATTTAACTAAAAGAGGTATCTTATAACTTTGTTTTTTATTATGAGAATTCCAACCAGCAGAGCTTTAAAGTTTAATAACTCGCTTCATAATTAGGTAAGTTGATTAAATATTTTACGTCAGTAGAAATCTACTTTTGCAAGGAAACGATTAGCCGGCCATCATCTTATGAGCAGCGATCCACAACATAATCTGCGTTGTACCACCTCGTTACAATTTAATGTAATAATTATTATAAAACATTTGTTTTCACTTATCAAGTTCATCTCTATCGTAATCATGGTTAGTTTTTAATATAATATACTGTTTTTTTATTCAGTTTATCAAAACAAACGTACCACCACCTGAATATTTAAAAATAACCATTACTAGCGAAAATAATTATTCCTCGAAAAATGGCGAATAGCTGGAAACAGTTAGTTCTAAATGCGCTCTGATTATTTGAAAAAATTAAAACAATTTGAAATATCATATAATAAATAGGATATATTTTTAAAAACGTTTTGCGCGTTTCACTAGGGTGTAAAGCCGAGTAAGGTTAAATAATAGTATAAAATGTTTATAAAAGATGCTTTCTTTCAGCAATGAAATAAAATTGGATTATTTAAAATTTTTCTTGTCTAATTATATCGCTTTTCGGAACGAACGGGTTTCCAATTATTGGTTATTTTCCAAGGAATAATTATATTCTCCAAGAATGATTATAAATAATTCTATTAACATAAATTTATTGAGGGATAATAAAAAAATTACTTGGAGTTTTTTACCTTTATTATGAAGCGAATTTTTAAACTTCAAACTCATAGGTAAAGGATATTGCGCAACTATTATAAAATGATTATTATTTTTTAGTCGTTTCAACAATTAGTCATTAGTGACTGGATTATTGCTTTTTTTTAACTCAAACATTAGCTATTGTTTGGTGTAGTAGTGCGGACTTTCTTCGTCAAGCTATCCAACCCCATCGTTGTAGGAATTCCTTAATTATACTACAGGTTCTGATGATTACACTTTTTTGTAACTCTAAATAGAGCCACGGGTCCTGAGTTGCAGTATTTTGATTTTCGCTAGTTTTGTTGGTATCATCCCCGTAGTCGAGAGGATGATCAGCACTATATGAACACGTTGTTAGCACACTTCCTTAATTTCTAGAAACAACTTTGTATATTTCTCTCTACCTTCTTGCTACGCTTTCTGTCCAAGTTGTAGGAAGAGTTTTTGTGTGAACCGATCGCGCTTCCGCAAATTGGTTAATTTGATAGTTCAGGGATGTAAGATTATGGTAGGTGGTCGTGGTTGGAAGAGGCCATGGTAGTAGGTTGTGTAAATACATAGTGTTTCTTAAATGGTGAGCTGGCTATACTTTTTCGGATTCTACTTGTAAAACTAAACAAAACTATGATTGGGAAAAATGACAATTTCTCCTTCATTCTTCCCTTATCGGCTATTTTGTTTTTTTTTTTTTATATAATAATTTATATCTCAAGTTTGGATAGACGAATCACAATAATATTTGGTAAGCGTTTTGATAATAAAGTTTTAAAATTAGCAAAAAATCAGGACTTAAATACCTTCGCAAATTACAAAATGGCGGCCATGTTTATTTTTCAATCCGTTATATCTCCATAATATTAGTTTTATCAAAATTTATGTTATTTGCTAAAATATTAAGCGTTTTATTTTGAAAAAAATGACATTTTATTTTTGAAAATCGGTTAACAAATAGTCGAGTTTTGGGAGAAAATTGATGTTGTAATTTTGTGTCATAATTATTAAGTCTATTATTTTGAGAAAATTATTACTTAATTTTATACCAATTTACAATATTAGAATTAAAAATAAATAAAAAAAAAACTTAATATTTCATCGAATTGAACGTAAATTGGAGGACATGAAAACAGACACATAATTATAACATCAATTTTCTGCCATAACTCGGCTATTTGTTAACCGATTTAGAAAAATAGAATGTCATTTTGTTCAAAATAAAAGGTTTAATATTTTAGCAGTAACATACATTTTGATAAAACTATTATTTATGAAGGTATAACGGATTGAAAAATAAACGTGGCCGCCATTTTGTAATTTGCGAAGGTATTTAAGTCCTGATGTTTTTCCAACTTTAAAACTTTATTACCAAGACGCATACCAAATATTAATGTGATTGCTCTATTAGAACTTGAAATATAGATTTTTATATAAAAATAACAAAATTTCGAACAGGAGGAGAACGAAGCAGAAATTGTCATTTTTCCTAAGAATATTTTTTGTTTAATTTTACAAGTAGATTCCGAAAAAGAATAGCCAGTCCACCATTTTACAAACACTCTGTATGTTTATGGAAATGTAAGCTGAGGCATTTACAACAGTGGCGTAGTGAGAGACCAAACTGATGACTGGGTTTTGTTATCAAGTTTACAGAGTCTAAAAGACGAACTCCGGTAAAGCCCATCAGGACTAGGAACGGAAGAGGTGGTGAGGCAATCGGGATCGCCACAAGGTGAGTGTCTTTCCCTACCGGGGTTCAGGATGTCCAAGTTGTTGCTGTTCGGTATCGAGATTTCAATTAGGAATGTTTCTTTCGTTGCTTTTTTGATTAGTCTGATGTCCGGTTTACTGTGCGCGATAGTTCTATAAGTCGTTACTTCTCTTTTCCGGTACAATTTTATTCTTTCATTTTCGATTATCAGATTCGGCTCGTATCTCACATAATGCATTTTAAATGAGAAAATCCGTACTTCACAGCTACTTCTTGATGTATGATGTTAGCGACGAGATCCTGGTGGAAGATGAGTTGTGTGCATCCTCCCGTGATGTGATCGATGGTCTCCTTTCCATTTCTGCATGGTATCTGTTTGGATGTTAACTTTTATCACGTGCTCGATATAATTTTTGGTTTTAACAGTAGTATCTTGGGTGTTGAAACATGAAAGCCTTCTGTTTCAGCGTATATGATTCCTCTTCGCAACCATATGTGCGATGCGATTTCTCGTCAACATGCGGTCGCGACAGCTGATATTTATACCTTCTGTATATCTTCTTTTTTTTCTTTCCACTTAAGTAACTCTTTTCCGTCTGCCACTACATTTTAGAGGGTTCTAAAATATTGTTGCCAATTTCCGTGGCGGAATGGTAGCGTCTCAGAGTTTCATCTGGAGGTCTGGGTTCGAATTTCGGTCTGGCATGGCATTTTTCATACGCTAAAAAGT
Source organism: Lycorma delicatula (assembly GCF_047948215.1). Classification (NCBI taxonomy): domain Eukaryota; kingdom Metazoa; phylum Arthropoda; class Insecta; order Hemiptera; family Fulgoridae; genus Lycorma; species Lycorma delicatula. The sequence continues at coordinate 185,198,381 of NC_134457.1, read as the reverse complement.
TTCCATTTTTATACGAAAAAATCACCAAAGCATTCTATGCCCGTCATCTAAAAAAACCTACTTATTATTTAATCACATTTTACTTTTTTTTTACGTGATGGTCTACCTACACTAATTCTTTAAAACAGACCGTTGATGGTTGTTTAAAAACTGAAATTACTATTTAGTTTAAGATGGTTACTATTTAGTTTAAGATGTAATTTTTTTACCGCTTTCTTGTATTCAAAAATTTTAATAATTGTTAAAATATTAATTTCTATTAAACATACTACAGTAGCTTTTTTGATTTTATGAAAATATTTAAATGAAACACTTTTTTATACTAAAGTTAAACATAAATATAACGATTGAATTGAATTATTTATTTTTGTTTTTAGTTAATATTTCCTAACTACTTTTAAACTCATATGAAGTCTGTCGTTCTTGATCAATTTGAAGCTGATCTTTCTTTATACCTGTCTTTAGTTGAACCCCAACATTTATTAATTGTTTTTGAAATCATATAAATTATTTTACTTTTTGGAAATGATAATTAAACGCCTTCAAGTGATTCTAGATATTAATTTATTTAATTAGTACGTAATCTTTAGCTTAATTCTAATATTATATTTAAATTTACTGTCTAGAAATTTTTTTTAAATATTTTTTATAACACATTTTGTTCTAGATTACGCAGGCTTAGCCTTCCGTCTTGTTTCGTACTGAACCTACTTTATAAATGATTGATAACGGTTAGTACACCTACCGTCATTGATAATTCAACTGCAACGTTCATTTTCGTTAATATAAACTAAACATTAACAATCACGCATACCGGTAGATCATTAGCGTTTTATATGCAATCGTGATCTCTTTTAAATGTTTTATATTTATCTTTGATAGGAAACAAAACTATAATTTCTTAAATTTACTTACAATTAGATTTTCTACAACAATAACTGTTTCGTACAACAATTTATACACTGTAATAATTTATAATAGTTATTACTGGATAAAGATAAAATGAGTGTTGCAGAATAAAACATAAATTAGGTGTTTTGAAATTCATAAAATATTAAGAAATATTATTTTACAAAAAAACCGTTGACTATCTGTATATAATAATCTCTTTATTTCTTTAAAAGATAATGTTTTAATATTTGAAAGAAATGAATCGCTGTAAATTTCATTATTCTCGTAGTTAAGGTAGTAGAAAAGGTAGTTTTCGATGAAATGAAACAAAAGTAAGCTACAATGACTGTTGGATATGTATAAGGATTTTCCATTATATGAGAAAAAAGTAAAATTGCAATGAAAAAAAGGTATGTGTAATATCAACCAAATTTTTTTGTTTATTTTGAAGCTGTAATTTCATTACATTATGTTCGAAAATCAATATTATTCATATGACCACGGCTTTGCTTGACATAGTCAAGTTTATCAACAAAAGTTTGCTTGACTCTTTTGCACAAATTAGCTTAAATTCTACTAATACGCGTCAATATTTGCTTTCAAGTCATCAATCGTTAGCGGTTTGTAGCTTTAGACCGGTTGCTTAACATAACCTCAGAGAAAAAAGTATTTTTCTTCTTCCTGTTTAGCCTCCGATAATTACCTTTCAGATAATACATCAGAGGATAAATTAGAATGATATGTATGAGTGTAAACGAAGTGTAGTCTTGTACACTTTCAATTCGACCATTCCTGAGATGTGTCGTTAATTGAAACCCAACCACCAAAGAACACCGGTATGCACGGTCTAATATTCAAATAACTGTCTTTACTAGGACTTGAACACTGGAACTCTCGACTTCAAAATCAGCTGGTTTGGGAAGACGCGTTCACCACTAGACCAACCAGGTGGGTAGAGAAAAAAGTCTAAGACAGTTAAATCACACACACCATCTTGCTGGCCAGTAGACAGTATTATTTCGTTAAATTATCGTATCGCCAAACTCTTGACGCAGTAACTGAATTGTTTCAGCAGTTGTGTGACAGGCATATGATACTATCCTGTTGAAACCACATCTCATTTAAATCAATCTTTTCCAAATTTCCAAACAAAAAATCACGAATCATAGCTCAATAGCGTTCACCAATTGCTAAACAGCATCTCCTGCTTATTTAAAAAAAAAAATGGCTCAATAATGCCACCAGCCTACAATCCACACCAAACAGTGATTTTTCTAGGATGCAATGGTCGCTGTTAAATCATTTCTGGGTTGGAATCACCCAAAATATGGAAATTTTGCTTGTTTACAAACCCATCAAGTTAAAGATGAACCTCATCTGAAAATGTCTTTTAATGGAATTATGGATTCACTTCGAACTCATCTAGAGTCCAGTAAGCAAACCATCACACAAAGAATGGTCCCTTGACTTTATTCTTGAGTGTAGACTAGATCTTGATGAAAAATTCGACATGTTGAAGAAAGATCCAATTCTTGTGAACTATATGAAACCAATAAATTTCGACTTTCACGAATACTTGCATTTACAGCAGCAATATTTTCTTGACTCACTGTATTTTTTTTTTTTGTGAATTGGTATTTCAACATCAAGTAGAGAAAATTTTCTTGGAATTTTTTAACCAAACGATGAATTGTCCTTTTGTTTAGCCGATTTAATACCATTAATACCACCATTAATATCGCGAAGTGCATGGTATACAGCTGAAACCGATTCAATATTTCGATGATTAATTTTTATGATCTGTAGGTGTGAAAACAACACTTAAAAATTAAAAAAAAAATCAACGTCTCTATTATAATTTGTTAATTTCTTGCGCTCAATTTGAAAGACCCTATATTTCAAGAAAAATTAGCGGTTTTATTTTAATATGTACGATATTTCATTTTAAATTAAGTTAATACCTACAGAAAATAATGACTTGATTAGACACTGATCTATGTTGTTTTGGATTAATCATCTTATTCTGATTTTTTTCAAATTTAATATGATTATTAAAAGTTAAAGCTACGTTTTATAGTAGAATATTACTTCCAGTTAGTATCATGACAATCTTTTTTTTTTATTAAAATCATATAATTAACTTTTACGAATAAATTTTATAACTCTGACTTAATTCTTAATAATGTAACTTATACTTAAAAAAATTCTATTGTAAATGAAATGTAAATTTAATTAAAAATAATAAAACATAAATAATTGAATTTGAATAATTGTATTGTGTATTATGTAGAATTACCTATGAAATATTTCTAAAAAAAAAATAGGATTGCATACGAATATTGCAGACCGAAAACTTAAGTAATTTATACTATCCAGGAATATCCATCCATTTAAGCACGAAAAAAAATTGTTTCAGAAAATTATTTCCGAATAGTGTTCAAAAAGGAATGTAGCTGAAACTTAAATGAGCAGATGCCTAACGTTGTTTTAAATGATTGTATTAAGAACTATTAAAAATGTTCTGTGAATTTAAGGCAACACCGGAGATGACTTATAATGGAGCACGATAATATATCTCCGCCGTAAGCAATCAGAATATTGTGATGATAGCTTACATTAATTCGGTATTAGGCTCTTTCCTATTTTTATTTGGATAATGCATCAGTACAAACTACTGAAAGGGAAAGAAACAGACCATCACCCTTCTAGATTTTTTTATCTACCGTTCATACTGCAAAGGTTAAATTGGTATTAAGGATGACTATAAATACACCGAACTATGGCGTATACATATGTCTTTCCCAGACAATGATTAATTTACGCATTTTAAATAATCAAATAGTTTTAGAATTCAGTTTATATTAATTTTATTTTCAGCAAAGGATCTAAACGATACTGTAATTATAAATGAAACAATTATTTTTCGACTCTATCCTTTTTCGAATGCATTAACGTGAACTAATTGAAAATAAAGTTTTAAAAACCGATTAATGTTTGAGTTTTATATCTGATATTTGTAATCCGAAGGGAAGATGGTCACAGACAGAAATAGCCCGGAATAGAAAAATAGCCGTACCCCGACTTAACCCACTTACAACACATTATCTTACGGGCATAATTGGTAATCGGCTTTAATGTAACTTCAAAATATTATCGTCTCTTTGTATATGTATAAAAGAACTTGTCGTGAGTGATTCATAATCAACTACGGCAAAAACTATTGAAGATAAATTGATGAAAATTTGTGTTCATGTTCTTACGTTATAAGTGCACATTAAAAAATGGATTTTTTTAAAAATTCCGAGTTTAAAGGTTTAAAATGAAGTAAGAATGAGATTTACTTTGATTTTTTTTCTTGGTAAAAAATGAAAATATTAACTTGATTTTAGGTGTGTGAAATCTTAACGTGAATATCTAAAACACGGTTCCTAATTTTTGTAATTCCAAGTGTAATGGGTTAAAATGGGGTAACGTTAAATTTAATTTTTTTTTTTTTTTTTAATTTCTCCATAACAAATAAAGATAGCAACTTGATTTTTGTAGGATGAAATTTTCATGTGAATATTTAAAAACAAATTTCTAGATTTTTTTAAATTCGACCTTGAAAGGGATGAAGAAAGTTAAAAACATTTTGCATAATGATTGCAAATTTTTCTCGTTTCCAGTATACTAAAAGAGATATTTATTAGATTTGGGTTTGCAAATACTCTTCAGATAAATATCTAAAAACCGTTTTCGGGTGTTTTCTAATTTCGATTTTTTAAGGGGTTAAAAAACATAAATTGTTTTTTTATATTTTTGCCGTTTTATACGACCGCTATTGAATAAATTTTTATAAGAGTTGGTAACATTGTGATAGTAATTTATGTTTGCAATTCTGTTTATGTATTATAGGATCGAAGCTGCAACGGGAAATCAAAAAACCAGTTATTGGGTCCTGTACTGACCAAACTGTTGCTATGAAGAAATTATAATGTACCGATAGTTTTTGTAAATTGAACAGGGTTTAATTTTCATTTATCATTGTTATTCTTACTAGCACAAGTTTAATGAACACAGGAGGTCCAGACAAGAAGGGTGTTCAGCCCTGTCCGGCTAAACCTCCCCTGTCCGCGACAGGAAACGCAAGTAATCATTAGCGTCACGGGCGAAATCGCGACGGGGATGTTAGTATATATACTAATAACATAAATATATATCTACCGTTAACTACGCCTATGCTTTAAATTCATTATTCTAACGAATTTAAGGAAAGAACAAGAAAAATCTGTACAGCGAGTGTCAACGGGATTTCGAATCAACATCTGCGGTAAACAAAGACTAGAATAATACATCCATTACTACCTGAAAAATATAATTATGTATAATATTCCTTTTTGATTAAATAGATCACCTTTATATAGATTTGAAAAATAAATTCTCCAACTAAATATAGGTTTTATCTTTTAACCAGAAAATAATGCTTCTCGCTTCAAAATTTAATTTATGAAATTACATCACATTTTTAATGTTTACTATTATTGACCGTAGTCTCTAGTCGTATAAAACGATCCATGAAAATATTCCAACATTGTCTTTTCCATAAATCCACCTATTGTGGGCAACCAATATCGTGTGATAGGTACCATCCTCTCAATCTTCACATATTCTCTATATATAATCAACAATAAATAACTCGAGCTTATCGCTCGAGCTATTATCGCTCGAGCTTGTGATGTACCGATGGACCAAGCGGCATGTATCCAGCAACACAGCCTTCTGCATTGGTCGGAACAGATTTGCTGGTGCTCCAACGGATCTTAATGAACCATGCAGAGAACGTGGAATCTCTCCCATCGCGCCCAAAACCACCGGAACCACCGTTACGCTCTCCTGGTCCCAATTATTAACTAATAATAAGTTAATTTGTCTTATCCTCTAAAATATTAATCCATGGTCATTTACATTTTAGATAATCGGAAAAACAGATGGAATTATTCTTTTACGCAAGGACTAATTCTGACAACAGCATTATTCTACTTTTCTGCAGAAATTAGATCGTTCTCTGTTTTATAATTCTTGCAATTTCTACATCGCAGGCTTACCCGCTATTTTTCTTTATAAATATTCTTACGTAGAAAAGCCTTAAAGTCAATTATGCACATAACAGAAACGCATACCGCAACGTCAGGCACTGTACATTGTGAACTACGAACTAGTTAACCTTAGTTTGTGGACTAAGGGATAGTAAACAGAAAATTAGATGTATACGGGGAATTATTTTCCTTTGTATTATATACTCAATGAAATTTTAATAAATTAGACAAAATTATTGGTAGTTCATTAGTCGAAAAATTTAGCTATTTAATTAAGCTACTTCCTGTATTTAGTGATAATTTGATTATCAAAATTCATTACCATTCAGGATTTCCTTTAAAAAAAATTAATTATGTTTGATTTATTTGTTTTTGTAAAGAACAATAATAGTTCTGTACTGTAAGTTCACTTGCATTGTGGTTTATCTCAGTTTGTAATTGCTTTTGTTGTGATACATACCTATATTACGTTTACGTTTGCTGTGCAATGTGTATAATAGACCACACACACTTTTGTGTTTTAAAAGGTGTGTGTTTTAAGGCAACTAAATTTTGTTAGAAATTTGTATTCTGTCAAACTTCAAATGGGCTGCAATATACCGCAAGATAATGTAACTTTAAAATAATAAAACTTTTTAATGTAAATTTACAGTGTGTAATTGTTAAAATTTGGTCTTTTCACTCTAAATAACAAAAATATATCGATAATGTACGACTAGTCTACAAAAGTATATTCTACAGTCATTATTAATAATAATAATAACTTTTTTACTTGTATTAAAAGCAGATATAAACTGTAGTATAAACGGTATATATTTTCGATGAGTTTGAAGATTAATAAAGTTGGTTCATAATAATAGGAATTTAAAATCAAGAGAAGTCTTATTTTATTTCCCAATCGCGCTTCTGTTAACCGTTCGAATTTTACTTTATTACTAAAAGTCTTCTTTAAGATACTTAAGAAAAGCAAAAGAATACTTACTCTTTTTAACCTAATTCGAATTTATGACCGTCTAAAAACAATCTAAAAATATTCCCATTTAACTGTGTAATAACTTTTACCACTGTAATTCCCCATTTCGGTCGTTTTGAACTGATGGTTTTCCAATTAACCGCTGTTTTTCAATAAATAATTAATTTAATAAAATGGATATGAAGAACATTTTAATTAATCATAAAAAATACCCGAATTTCCTTAGTATAAATAACAAAAAAAAAAAAAAAAAAAAAAATAGGAAGTGGATAATTTCAAATATCTCGAAAAATGGATCATTTTGGAATTATTTAGATAAAAAAGCTTTAACAGTAAGAGCTAATGCAATGGAATTACCTTTCCAGCTGACGGAAAACACATATAACAAAAAATCTTTATTATGAAACTCAAAACGTCAACTCTATAAAATTGTGTTACAAGCCGAAAGCACTGTATGCGGCAGAAACGTTAAGACTGTGCAAAAAAGATGCACAGAAAATCTAGGAAAAAGAAAGGAAATTATAAGGAAAAAATTAAGTTCTAAATTTCAAAATAATCAGATAAAATTAATTTCAAATAAAAAACTTTATACTAAAATTGAAAAACTGTCAAGCACGATAAGAAAAAGACGAATTGCATTTTACTTCCACTTATTTAGAATAAATAACAGTAAACTGACTAAAAAAATTTTTGATTTCTTCCAAAGTAAAAAACTAATGCTTCACAGAAGTCCAATAAGACCTAAAAGAACTGAAGAAATTATAAGATAAAGAGAAATTTTAAGGAGAATATTAAAAGATGAAAATAAAAGGTTCCAAGAAGCGCCAAAACGCAAGAATAGAGCTGAATTTTCTGAAGAACGAAGGAGAGATATCTGAAAGAATGAAGAGGTGCTGGACAGATAGAAAAACAGAAAAAAAATAAACAACCACAATTAAATAAAATGCTGTAACGCGTTTCAAGGTGAACTATTCAGGAGAAAATGTATATGTTCCTATCTGTGTGTTGTACAAGAATTATAGATTAATTACAAAGTGCCGGCTTCCGTGGGGCGAGTGGTAGAGTCTCGGTCTTTCATCCGGATATCCCGGGTTCGAATCCCGGTCAGGCATTGCATTTTTACACGTTACTTGTCATTCATCTCATCTCTAAACCAATACCTAACGGTGGTCCGGAGGTTAAAAAAATAAAAAAGTAATAATTTTGACAATGGAGACGAAATAGTATATAAAAAGGATTATTTTAAGATAAATGCTGCTAAGATTAAGATAGGCCTACTGTCTTAACATATAAATCTTTTTTTTCTGTTACTGTCTCCTGCTTTTTTTTCTTTTACTGTCCTGCTGCTTGCAAGATAATGCGCCGGCTAATGATTTTCATACGAGACTTACGATCACATATTCTATTACGAAATATTTAATCACATTTGTATTTACAAATCTACGAGTATTTTTGTATATTATCTACATCATAGCATTGGTTTTTTTAACACTATTTCTTTCTCATTTTAAAAATAAACATACCAGAATTCTTTTTCCTAACTTACTTAGCTTTTACTTGCAAAATAACCTACAACTGAAAAGCTGTTGGTAGCGTATGACCAAATTGGGTAAGTGAAAATGCGAAAACATTACTTTTTATGAAAATAATAAGTGTACGTCTGAATGGCAAAAATTTAATTTAGATTAAGAAGAAATTGAAGAAAGGTTTATTTGAATGTTTTTGAAAAAAAATTTCACCAAAGAAATGAACGTGCATAGATTGTAGTAAAATAAGATACCTTCTTTTTTCATTTTTTTTTTTGTTTATTGTGAACCACATTTTTTATTTTCAAAATCCATCGCAAAAGATATATCAATATCACGCCAAATAGAGTAAATTTATTTTACGGCAATGTATTCTTTGTATTATTCATCGTGTAAAACAGTGTTTGTTTTAATTCAAAAATATGATTTTCTCGTAAGCTTTGTGTTTATTTTGTAAATTTACTAAGGGCAATTGTTTAATTTAAATAGAATTGATTTTATGGAATAGTTTTTAACCATTCATTTTAGAAACCACTTTATATTTTGGACATGTCATTTTCTTTATTGAAACGAATTATTACGATATCGTTATAGCTCATAAAGACTTAATCAACTACTCAAATACGCGTTTATGTTTTAATTAAGTAAAATATAGCCAATTTTCCTCTCCGGCTCGATGCTAAAACATAAATTATTGTAACTAAGCCGAGTTATTTTTAACTTGATTACAGGCAGTAAAAAATAAAATTACAGTTTAGATATTTTAGATTAAATGTGAAATAGTCAATCCATTTAGAAATTAGTTGAGGTATTTTAAAGAATAATTTAGGCCAGTAGTCTAATTTCATTTTAAATTATTATGAAAGCTTATTTTTTTAATGGGTCTACAAGTAATACACTGAATCATACCCATCGATAAAGTTATATCATGCGAAATATAGTAAGTTTATTTTATTACAATGTATTTTTTAAGTTATTCAGTATCTAAAAAACTGTTTTAATTTAAATATGATTTTTTCGTCAATAAAATCTGATTTTATTGTTGAAATATATCTTCAACAATAAAAAGAACATCAATAAATTATCCATATAAATTCATAACACTGTTATTGTTTTATTATCGTTAGAAAAAAGGTATTTATTAATTGAAGCAAAATACAAAAAATAAATATCACTGAGCATAAAAAGAATAGGTGAAGTTAAAAGAAAAAAAGCAAAAAAAAAAAAATAAATATTCTAATATCCGAGTCACTGTTTCTTAAAAGCCTTTCGTATTATAATCTGATGAGACTATTAGACAGCTGTTTTTCACTTTTAGTAGCCTTTCAAACATACCACAGATGGCTTATCGTTATACTATTAATAGTCTGGACGATAAAAGTAGCCGCAGTAATTAAATGACATTTATTTGACATGATAATCATTCGTCAATTTAACCATATCAACTTAACCTACGTCTACTGAGTGATAATATATTTCATCAATCAATTTCGTTTAATATTATTTCTTCTCAAGTGTTTTCTTTTTGAGATAAGCGGCGGTAGCAGTACAGCGGCAAAGCTCCCACTTTAGGGGGATACAGTACCGCCTCTATAGTTTTCGACCAATAGCGTGCTCGGCGGACGGTCGATAACAATATGGCGGTGTATGAAGTTTTTCGGTGCCAAGCGTTGCTCCATTGCCTCCGACCCTACGGTGCCTGCCGGCTGACTACGATTCAACATCTGGAAAACATCAAAGATCCCTCTTCAAGTTGCGTGTTTAAATAAATTCAAACGACACCATTTATCATCAAGAGTATACCAGTATTATATACGATATAACTACTGTGCATTTGTCCATATGATGGCTACCGGTAAATCAGTAAACTTAGAAAATTATTTTGGTTTTGTTAAGAGCTAATAAAGTAACTCACTTGTAAGAGAAATTTGTGCGCCTGCACATATACGCACAAACATACACACAACAAAATAGACATACATTCTATCTACTACATAAAACATTTGGATTCTTCTTTCTCTTGCTACTTTACAAATTTTTTTTTGTCGTAATGAGTATAAATTAATTAAAATAATTATGTTAACAAACACTTACGTTAAAGAGGACCCGAAACCTAATTTTTTTTATGCTTTGGCCTATTTCTCGTATCAGATTTAAGCCTATTATTTTTAGATTTTAATTTAGACAGATAATTAACGATATTATTTTTTTTAATCAGCTGTCCTTACTCTTTTTAATTGTCCGTAAAAGCCTAAGATTTTTATATAATCCATTCATTATTTTTATTAATTTTTGGTAAATTTATTTATTTGTTCTTCAGGTGTTTTGACTATTTTTACAACTATGTCCTAACAATTTTTCTTTCTTTTTTAATTATTTATTAGCATACCTGGCAATGCCTCGCTATTGTTAGATTTGAGTATATATATATATATATAAATATTATATATATAATATAAATTAAACCAACACAATTGAAATTTTGATAAAACTTTACAAAACTGAACATTACGGAACTTCACAAAATCCTTTCACTTTATCCCTTTTTCCCTTCTCCCCTTTTTCTCTTTTTCCTGTTTTACCCTTACCCGCTTTTCCCTGTTCTCGTTTTCCCCTTTTCCCCCGCGCGAAAATCGGTTCAATAGTTTTTAGTCTATAGCGGACACACATACGATCATTGCCTTTTATATATATATATATATATATATATATATATATATATATATATATATATACAGAAGAAGAAAGCCTGTTTATATATTTGTTTGTTTCGTAAATATCTCGATACCAGCGCCACCTAGCGGATTCAAACTAATTCAGAAACCTTCGCGGGCGTGCGCACAACTCACCAAAGTTTCATCGCAATCGGATGAATGGTATAGGAACGCATATGGGACAAACATACAAAGATTCAATTATATGTATATATGTGTGTGTGTGTGTCTCTCTCACTCGCTCTCTCTCTCTCTCTCTCTCACTCTCTCTCTCTCTCTCTCTCTCTCTCTCTCTCTCTCTCTCTCTCTCTCTCTCTCTCTCTCTCTCTCTCTCTCTCTCTCTCTCTCTCTCTCTCTCTCTGTGTGTGTGTGTGTGTGTGTGTGTGTGTGTGTGTGTGTGTGTGTGTGTGTGTGTGTGTGTGTGTGTGTGTGTGTGTGTGTGTGTGTGTGTGTGTGTGTGTGTGTGTGTGTGTGTGTGTGTGTGTGTGTGTGTGTGTGTGTGTGTGTGTGTGTGTGTGTGTGTGTGTGTGTGTGTGTGTGTGTGTGTGTGTGTGTGTGTGTGTGTGTGTGTGTGTGTAAGATATTACAAGTAAAATTCCTATATAATTATTTTTTCCAGTCTTGATTCTATAACATCATCATACTTTCTGCAGCATATAAGCATTCTGGTTTAATAATTCTGTTAAAGTATCCAAATTTTACGTTAAAAGAAAGGATTTTTTGTTAGTTGAAAAAAAGTATATCAAAAAAATTACAGATTGTTTTTTTATTATTAATTCACCACATACTACATATACTCGAAGCTTGTGCCCTGGAAATACGAAATGGAAATTTTGTAACGTATGAAAAATGACATACCTGACCGGGTTTCAAACGCGGAAAGGACGAGATGTTACCACTCTACCACTTTGCTTCCCGGATATGTAGAGAGTATTGCTATCGTTCGTCTTGCACGTTTTTAATTTTTGACTTCTTGAAGTTCCTGACCTAATAACTAGCAGTCCAGATACACTAAATTCCAGATTACAAAATTCTGTATGTATTCATGTGCTGGTCTTATAAAACCGGTTTTATATTTCGGGAACAATTTAAACTATATTCATAAAATATTTTTCGGTAACTTTTATATTAAGGAAAGACACACTACTCCCGAAATTATCGTCTGAACATCTTTAAAGTTTTTGAAGGATAAGTTATCGATTCACCGCCTGGCGAGTGTTTTTTATACTTATCACTCTGTAAATATTAGCTTTGCTTTCTGTTTATTTTACATATACTTTAGTTAAAAAATTTTTTTAATAATTTAAAATAATACAGAAATGATATGATAGAAACACTTTCTGCAGTCATCAGTCAATGGTGTTTGATGTTCCTGAAACAGAGCAAATGAGAATGCTGATACTCGTACAATGTAATTATTTTTGGATCTCGATGAACCTTACATCTTCAATTACGATCGATGATTTTGTTTAGTAATTTCATTTTAGTTTTCCTTTATTAACTAAATTTTAGTTTTATAGCCCAATTTGTTAAATTCAATAGACAATGAAGCAGGTTACTGTTTTTATAGACATGCTAATATTTAAATGTTTTTACAAAATTATGTCGGTACAAACCAAGAACACCTTGTCTGTTTGTTAGCAATAACTATTGTATCTGTTAACCCGTGTTTCTACCGTAAAATTGCAAAGATAAATGGTTTTAGAAATTGAATTACGCAGCTCGTAAACGGTTAAAAATACAGATATGAAATTTAACGGGTAGTAAGTCAATAGAGTGAGCTACCTGGTACATAAGTTTCATCGCGATTGTTAGTAGTTAATGTCAAGGTATGAAAGTCAAGTTACGCGAGAGAAAATTAAAATATTGGTTTCTTTTTCCTTTTCACAGTAAAGCAATTGAATAGCTTTTCCGCTCCAGTCAGTTATCTCTTTAATTATTGCACGACCCTTGTATGTGCATACAAAATACAATTTGTTTACGGGAGCGTTTGAATGACGTTTTCCCCATTCAAAAATAAGTCGGTTGACAAGCACAAAATAATTATGGCACGTTTTTAACAAAAAGTGAAAAGCATTAAAAATCAGCCAATTCCTATGAAAATCTTGTAACAAAAATAAACTTTATCTCTCATGCAGTCCTTTGATATCGTATAACATTAGTTTATATAACTATCTAAAGCTATATTAAAAACACTTAGATTTATGATCGGTATAAACTAAGTGAACGTTATGTACAAACCTATATTCAATTGCAATTATCGGTCAAAGGTATGCTTTGTAGATGGTGACTATTAGTACTCCGTATCGCCAACCCCCTTTCATTTATTTCTTCAAAAATAAATTTTTGATCAGGTGAACAGATTTCAAAGATACTATACAGATTATTCTTAAAATTTTGTACAAACTACAAAAAAAATTTGATAGAAGAAAACAACTGATCCACCGGCCTAAATAATAATAGCCTAGCATGATAGATTTTGATTTTTACTTGATTTTAAGTACTTTATTGTAACGAGCTACTTTATTTAATATAATTTAAACTGAGATTAATATTAATGTTCTGATGATCGGAAGTTATGTAATAACATAAATACAACCGTTTACAAAAATTGTGAATATTAATTTTCCATCGACTGGTATAAATGATATGTAATATTTCCAACAAGTTTGCAGGTTAATCGATCTGATGATTCATTTGGAATTATGAAGATAAGATATCGTATGAGTAAACGGTAAGTCTAACAATTAAAAAAATTCTAAAAGATCAATCACTGAAACACAGACAGTAAGATAGACGAAGAATTTACATATCATATGGCCGCTCCCTTAAAAAAAAATCAACAGAACCTTTATGTCCCAATAGACGCATATACTAGATAGTTATGTATGTGCATTAATATTCTTATGTGCGGATGTGTGTGTGTGTGTGTTCGTGTGCTAACATACAGGCTATAGTATAACTGTTTTAGTTAGGTTTGAGAGAACAAATTACAACAAAGGGGTGTTTTAGGGGTTGTATGCAATGTTAGTAGTCAACTGATATCTCTTGTGTAAATCAGTTGCTGATTAGGGAGTCACCAGATTACTGTAAGATTTATGACGACTTTATCGTATCTCCACCTACCCGAATGTTCATCCCTTAAAGGGAATACTTGTTATACATTTTTTGTATATTGTTTACATTTCTGGGGAAAAAATAATTGCATAAAATATGTTACATTATATATAATATAATCTGTGGAAAAATCTTATCTCCGAACAACCGTTTCATAAAATCTTGATTGTGATGAAAAATATTTTGAAAACGTAAAGTTTTTTCTCAGTTTTTTTTTTTATATCCCATTAATTCATATAATTTTTTTTCATAACACAAAATATCGAATTTCTTAATTTTTCTCTAATATGATGCTGATAATTATTCTTGTTCTACACCTTAATTAATTTTTATATTAACCCACCGGGTTGGTCTAGTGGTAAACTCGTCGTTATAAATCAGCTGATTACGAAGTCGAGAATTCTCAGGTTCTAATCCTAATAAAGATAGTTGCTTTTATTCGGATTTGAATACTATATCGTGGATACCGGTGTTCTTTGGTAGGTTTCAACTAATCACACTTCTCGGGAATGGTAGACCTTCTTTCTTTCTTTTTCCTGTTTAGCCTCCGGTAACTACCGTTTAGATAATACTTCAGAGGATGAATGAGGATGATATGTATGAGTGTGAATGAAGTGTAGTCTTGTACATTCTCAGTTCGACCGCACCTGAGATGTGTGGTTAATTGAAACCCAACCACCAAATAACACCGGTATCCACGATCTAGTATTCAAGTCCGTGTAAAAATAGCTGGCTTTACTAGGACTTGAACGCTGGAACTCTCGATTTCCAAATCAGCTGATTTGGGAAGACGCGTTCACTACTAGATCAACCCGGTGGGTGGGAATGGTATGAGTTTGTTCAAGACTACACATTTCCCGGTACAGTTACGTTTCAATAAGTCGCTGATGACTTTAATTCCTGATGCGACTATAAACAAAAACATTTAAAAAAATGTAATTTAAATTATATATATGTAAATTAAAATGTTTATTTAATTATAAATTACATTAGAAAATATATGTTTTTATTTTTTTTTAAATTCATATTGAGTATAATGAATATGTAAATAAGAGGTAACGATATATCGTACATCAACGATATAATCGTATAATCAGTAAATAATATAATCAACATTCTCTTTCTCTGAAATTAATGATGTTCACTACAAAGCTCTAGTTCTTATGGTGATCAGAAGAATATATCTTGTTAGGCTTGACTTTATTATGAAAAACAATACATTCGACTTAACGATTGTGGCGACATTCACTTCGTTTTCTCTTACTCTAATAAGTGCGGTAAGGAATCTTGCTACTCCTGAGAAGAGAAATGTTATACCGTTTTCAGGAATGACTTATGTTTCCTGTCAAGATTAACGCAACGGTTGGTTACGATGTATGAAAGATAGTAATGAAATCTTTCATAGTATGATGTCACTCATCAAAGCTTAGGAAGCGTATGCGGATAGATGCGCAGTACAGTGAGCACTGCTAATAAATGCAGTAAGATAGGGAGTGTACCATGATAGGAAGTTGCAGTGAGCAAGAAGGCACTCGTATCTATCCACATTCAATGCGTCAAATAAGCTTTGCAATCTGTGATGAGTAATACACTTAAGTCAAGGTCCTCCTTTAAATATACTTTTAATCAATCTGTTCCATTTTAACCTCTGATATAATCATAATAGTAATAATTTTTAGCAGAAAAATTTGTTTAATGGTAAAAATGTATGTATAAACAGGTTACTGCCTCTAAATATGGCCCAAATATTGTTACTGCTTCATGCGTGCTTCGTATGACATTAGAAATATGATTATATTTTTGTATAGATAAAAAAATTTATTAATAATTTGTTTTATAATATTAATTACAATCAAAAAAAGTAATGAAAAAAAAAATATCGATTAAGTTAAAACTTGATTTAGTCAATTTTAATAATTTTTAAATGTAAAATTTTATTTAAACATTTATTTAAGCTACTATAGTATGTAATAATGTATTTAAAATGATGTCAAATGACGTATAATGACAGTTGTTTTCATGAAAATGAATATTCATTAACTGAAGTTTTATTTAACTTTTTTTATATTCATTCCCATATGATGCTCTTTATGTTAAGTTTATGAAACATCAACCACTGTTAGATAGAAATGTGGCAGATGTGAAGTAAAGTTCTAAAGCGCTAATGAATTATTAATTGTTAGTGAGGCCATCACTCACACGGCTTGTCATTTCAGTCTATTCACATGATAAAATATATCCCAGTTATATTTTAAAATTACGTACACATCAAATCTAACTGCCTGTCATTAAAGCCGGTTTTTTTTTCTTTATAGTAGATAACATAAATTGGATTATCAACATACATTTAGTAATATTTTAATAGGATACTATACAGGTTACATTATTCAGTCATAAAAAGATTTTTTACTCATAAAATAATAAAAACACCGATGAATTATTAAACTACTCGAAAATAATTTCATTAATGTAATTTAAATTATGTGTAATACTGATTGAATAATTAGCGATTTTTGGTGCAGTTATCAGAAATTACAAAAAGATTATCATTCAAAAATCAACAAATGTGAAAAGTTTATAAAAATCAAGAAAAATAAATTTAATGGAATTAACCTTACCCACCCCTATGCCATGAAAAAATTCTGATGTGGACGCCACATAACCTCCTTGTACGCCTATTAAATTACACATACTACATAATATATATATATATATATATGTATTTTTTTTTTTAAATTATTATACAAAACTTTATACAATCAGAGGTTAATTATTAATAAATCAATAAATTTAAATAAAAAAAAAAATTTAAAAAAAGAATGAAATCGCATTCGAACCGATGTGCTTTCCCGTTGTAAGGTCTAAATATTTCATTAATTAAAATTTTATTGAGCTATAACTCTGGAACCAATGAAAATAAGTACCCCCTATGGTATATCATTGAAAAGCTCTAAATGAGAGCTGATTACTGCAGTTTATAGTATAAAAAAAAGTCCAAAATCTATTTTTTTTTTTTTTGGATTTTGGGCTTTTTCTGACATTTTTGGTCCAGTCAATTGCAATCAAAAGGGAAGGTGCACAACTATATGTTAAAATAGTCCTAAATCCAAAATTTCAACATTCTACGGCTAATCGTTTTTGAGTTATGCGAAATTCATACGTAGAGACGTCACGCCGAAACTAGTCAAAATGGAATCAGGGATGGTCAAAATGGATATTTCCATTGAAACCTGAAAACCGAAATTTTTCGCGATTACAAGGAAGTAAAAATGACAGTTGATTAAAATAATTTTCTTATACCCCTATAAAATTTAACAATTATTACTTTTCTTATGTTCGTATATATATTTTATGGTTTTTCTCTCGCTCTAGTTTTGTTTTTGTTCTGCAACACGAATATCCAGCATACTTTATAGTTTCTTTCGTGTTTAGAGTACTTGTTGGATTAAAACTGAGGTAGGAATATCTGAAGAAAGAACAGTTTGACTGAAACCTTTATCTAGCGGTATAATTTATTTTCAACTTAACCTAAATGTTAGAATGAGTTTATTTTTTAATTATTTTTATTCTGTTTCATAACTATCGAAACAACTGTAATCATTCCATTTCACTGTATTATAAAAATAAGAGGAAAAATAAAGAACCACATTGATCGAGTTTTTGGTTTATTATGTTTCTGAAACTAGAAAGACATAAAACAAACATTTGTTATATGTCTTAAAGTAAACATTTAAATTATTTTAAAAAAGCTGACGACACAGCTATAAGAATTTCCCGTCATGTTGCTTTTTTCTTATGCATGACTTATATACACGTACACACACAACTTAATTTAAAATATTTATCATTTTATTTAAATATAATATTTTTTGTTTATTTAATTCAATGATTCTAACTAAAGCGCGCGCACATACCGTATTTCATTCGCAAGGGTGTGGCGGTACTAGCGGCCACTTTAAATACGTTTTTACATTTTAAATATTCATTTATTTAATTTTACCGCTCACCTGTGACGTCACAACATAGCAGAGGACAACAGAGCAGCTGTTCGTAAGTGTTACACCAGTGCTTCTTGTGTAGAGAGAAGGTACTATTGACGCAATATACCCACTTAGCCACTAGTTTATTTAGAATATTTTTTTGGGGTGTGGTGACAGTTAAAAAAAATTTTTTTTGGAATATTATTTTCTAATTGTTATCAAATATGCCTAAGAAAAATAAGACCTTAATTAGGTGAAATCTCGAGTTTCTGAAGGTGACCTTGCTTTACAGCTTCATCTTTTGATCTTTGAATTTAAAAAATTAATGGTATCAAATGCCCCATATATAGAAGTAATCTAAATTTGATCAAAATCGGTCCAGTAGTTCTGGAGATATAAGGTGATTTAGAGGGCGACACCAAACATATTTACGTATATACGAACATCAGGAAAATTTCCATCCGGTTTTTGGGTTCCTTAGGTGTCAAAACGTCAAAATCCGGCGAAACCGCATATACCCAAATTGGATCGATTAAATACATTCCCTTCTAAAGCTATAGTTCTACCATAGTGTTAAACGGGAAAGTAAATATTATTATTTTAGAAAAGAAGAAAAATGATGATCATACATAACTGAAGTATTACAGATAAAAAAAATTAATGAAAATTGATAAAGAAAAGATTAAAATAAATACTTTAATTAAACGTAATTATTAAAATAACAATTTTAAAAAACCGATTAATATTATTAATTTTTTTAAAGAAATAATAGAATTCTAATTAGATGCTTAAGGTAAAAAATTTGCATCGATAATAAAGAAATAATTTATCCAATTTATAAGCGTGCATGTAATTATGAAATTAATAAAAATATTTAAACCCAGTTATAGTGTAAAAATAAGTAAGTCTAATGTTAATAATAAAAGTAAATTGATTGTAGAAGATAAATTGAAATTGAGAAATAAGGAAAATCATGGAATTTCTAAGAAATATATGAGAGATCTAAATTTAAATGAAGACAAGAAAAGAGAAAAACGGTCGGGCAGAGAATTTTATAGTGTAGATACCTGGGCAACAACCAAAAGTTTGGACTTGAATTCTGCGGGGGTGGAATTTGAAGAAAATATATATAAAAGGTTTCGAATGAACATCACCAAAGAGAATGAAATTGTCACGGAGGCCAATTGACCCGTCGTGACTTAAAACAGAAAGAAAATGAGTGTTTGTTTCAACAATTTTATTCGGTTAAAGTAAGATGCAATATAGTTATAGTGCACATCAAATGTATAACTGTTAAAAAAATCCAAAGCTGTCAACAATTTATGATTGAATCGACAAATAACGATATACCACAAAACAGCGGCCAAAAATTGAGAATGCTTTGTATGAGATCCGAAGAAATGCCGGAAGGACCCGCGAATCATAAATTTCATAGAATCATAGCTTCGGTTTCATGCATGCATTATCAATTCAGTGTATGGAAACAGAGACTGAGACTCAACTCTGTCTCCATAATTTAAATCATTTCATAGATTGTAGTAATCAAACTTTTCCGGTGACCGGAAGCAAACAAGTAACAAATTTTGTTACTAAATCTTCCGCATTATTAGTCATTTAACAAAGCTTTTGTACCAAAAACCTAAAAAACAACTTGTTTTTCGACACCGAATTTTGTGTTTTACGTCGAATATTCTAAAAAAAATCTGGAGTTACAGTTCTGGGACCTATTTTATCCTATTTCTTAGCTCAAATTACATACAAAAACCGCTAATTTTACTCCTTAATTTTGGTCCCAGAAATTACAATAGGGCTTCATTTTATTAGAAGAGCTGAAATCCGGGTGAAACATTCGCTAGCCGTAATTCAAAAACAAAGCGTTTCCAGACCTATGTTTATATGAATTTTTTTATTATTTTAACCATTAGAACATGTCCAGAACTCTTCTTCATTTCTTCATGGAATGCTTTGTATGTATTTATATTTTTTATAGATCATATTTTTATAACTTTTGTTACGGTAATTTCTTTTTTTATCATGGGATGATAAAAACATTATCTACCGCACATACCAGTTATATAATTAACAGTTAATAGCATCACACTTATGAACCATTACGGTGGTTTAAATTATGTATAATTATTGTTCAGTTCTAAAATATTTATTTACTAGCTGTAGAGACGTGCCGTATGCACGTCCTCCGCAGCTAGCCCCTCCGGGTGGGTTGCCCTGGCGGGCGGCGTCTCGAAATGGGATAATTAGGTGTCCAAAATTGATTAGCCCTTGTGAAAAATGTTTTCTTTTGAATAATGAAAATTGATATAAAGAAAGTTAAATTAGAAATTTAACTTCAGAAATTGATAATAACGAATCGAGTTTTTCCGCTAGTGATCGCACGTTTCCGGTGCCCACGTTTTGGTTGTACTACATTATTTTACAGAGAAAAACAACCACATTAATAAAAACCTGATGTGGACTTACATGACTTCCTTGTACGCCTATTAAATTACATATACACATTTTTAAAAGTACATAAAATGTTATCTCAGCAATAACTTCTGATTTTTTTCATATTATTGTTTTTATTGAATTATTATTTTTTGCAATTTTTTTTTACAATCGGAAGTTAATAATTATTAATAAATCAATATATTTAAATTAAAAAAAGGAAAATGAAAAACAGAAAAAAGGAAGAAAATGTTGCAAACAAAGAAAGAATAAAAACATTAAGAGAAGATGATAAATATAAAGAGGAAGAAAACGTTTAGACCAAGGAAAGAATAAAAAGATTAAGAGAGGATGATGAATATAAAGAGAGAAAATTTGAAAACTAGAGAACGTGTACACAAATTATGGTCAGAAGAATTATATCAAACCAAAGAGCGATTAAATGATTGGCAACAAAAAACAAATAAACGAAATAATGATCAACTCCGCCTTAGGGTGAATATTGCCCGACATCAAAGGAGTAATGAAATAAAAGATAAGAATTTTTTGCAATTTATTAAAGATCGGGCATGTATGCTTCAGTATATATGCTGTTCTTGTGAGGGTCTATTTTTCAGTCACTAAATAATTAAATAAAATTAAACAAAAGTTAAACTAGAAAATTCAAATTTAATACGATTCTGAATTATAATTTTCAATTAATATTAAATAATCAGATGTTTCACAAAATCTGTTACGTATACGCATATATAATAATGCCTATTAAATTACATATACACATTTTTAAAAGTACATAAAATTTTATTTCGCTAATAACTTCTAATTTTTTTCTTCAATTTTTTCTTTTATTGTTATTATTGAAGAATTATTATTTATTGTAATTTGTTTTTTTACAATTATGGATTAATGATAATGATAATATATTTAAATTTAAAAAAAAACGATAAAAAAATAAATTAAAAAGAAGTTAAAAGAAAAGAAGTCTTGATTCGAACTGATTCCCTTGTGTAAAATCCAAATATTTCATTAATTCTCAATAACTATGAAAATAAGTACCACTTATGATATATAGTTGAAAAGTTCTCAATGAGGGCTTATTATTACAGTTCAAAAAGTTCAAAATCCAAATTGTTTTGGATTTTGGGTTTTTTTGAACACTCTTGATTTAGTCGATTGCAATCAAAAGGAGAAATGTATAACTAGTTGTTATAGTAATCCTAAATCCAAAATTTCAACATTTTCCGACTAATCGTTTTTGAGTTACGCGAGATACGTACATACGTACAGACGTCACGCCGAAACTAGTCAAAATGGATTCAGGGATAATAAAAATGGATATTTCCGTTGAAATCTGAAAACCGGAATTATACGCGATCACATTTCCTTTACTTCGTACAAGGAAGTAAAAAATATATTATTAATATATATTTCGCAATATGTTGATATACTTCTGATATATCGATATATAGTAATATAACAAGTACATAGCACCTGATTACCACGAGACATGTGCTAACGAATCGGGATTCTCCGCTAGTGATCGGTACATTCCGGGGCTAAGCTAAGGGAGACACACGCACAGACTCACATACTAATGCTCTTTAGTAGGGTAGGGAACGTAACATAAAAATTATTTTTGCGAATTTGTCCGTTGATTGCTCTTACTTGCTAGAAATTTTTGTAACGCTTGAATTTATAATTACGTTACGATATTTGTAAATTACTCATTTTAAATTTTCGTATACTAAAAAGTAAAAATCTACTTAGTGGTACACTCAAACTATTTCTCCAAAATAATATATTTTCTTAATTGCTCATAATCTGAATTTTATGTAACAATTTTTCACAAGGAAGTTTAAGTTTTATTCACTTTTCTTTCAGAAAAAACTGCCTCACAACAGACTTGTAAAATTTTGTTTTTAAAGGAATTTTTTTAAATGTACAACAAATGATTTGTT
This sequence comes from Lycorma delicatula, assembly GCF_047948215.1. NCBI lineage: Eukaryota > Metazoa > Arthropoda > Insecta > Hemiptera > Fulgoridae > Lycorma > Lycorma delicatula. The sequence continues at coordinate 185,175,702 of NC_134457.1, read as the reverse complement.
TTTTTTTTAAAAAAAACTTTCTCTCTTAACCTACATCTATTCCCCGTCTACTTATTTTTAAGATTCTACATTATTACATACAAGAATCAGAGAGAATCAGTGCATTACATTTAAGCTATAACACGGAACCTAATATCCTTTAGTAATAGAGGTGGATGTAGAAAAACGTCTTAAGTTATTTCTACTGAACGACATTCGGAAGTTTTCTTTATCTTGTTGAAGAATTTTATAATAAACCGCAACATGAGAAATACATCCCATTAAGCTACGCTGACATTAATTTACCTCGTTGAGCTAAATTACATAAAGAAAAGTTAAATTAATCTTAATAAAGTTGACGTAAAAATATCAAAATAATGACTTTTTTGTAACACGTATTAATCATATTTCATTAAAATATGACACAAATGAAATTTTTAATAGCTCTGTTTAAATAAAAGACGTGAGTTAAAGGGAGGTAGATAGCTGGCTGAAGGCACGAGCTGTTAGGGCCTATATCAATCAACGAAGGGTTAGAAAGGGTGGCCGATATGCCTAGGGATAGAATTGTAGTAGGAAGGGAACAATATTTCCCCTCCAGCTTTATTCCATTGTGCGAGTGAACCCCGTAATGATTATTGCATTTATACACACAGTAATGTGGCAGTTGTTTAATTTAATATTTCCCTACCGCTTTCTACATAACGTTTACACCTCTTTTATTGTTTTAATTTTATCACGTTACGAAAAAAAAAGTATAATAATAAAAGAATTCTCCTAACAGTATTTATTGATAATATTGAAAATAAAGGTTTTTAATATTTCAATTGAAATATGTTTCCAATAGTTTTCTCCAATACTATTATTATAAATTACCGTAAATTTATTTCAAGAATTGTTTGTCATTCAATAAATTAACAACATTCAAACGAAAACTTTTTAAAAATAAAAGCCTCTCTTTTTACTAAGATATCGTGAGTAAATATCACAATAATTTTACATAATTAAAACTTAAATTTCAACTTTGTAAAATATTTATATAAATTGACTGAATTAAATTTGGTCTATTATATTTTAATCGACTGGTTACGTTTTAACCCACCTTTAGAAGAAAAATACGGTATTGCCTTTGGTCTTATGGTGGGATTGGGAGATGAAATTGAATTTTCTTTAGGTTTCAAGGTATAAGGTGGCGCATGAAATGATCCAATATTTGGTATCGTTAAAAAGTAAATTTTAATCGCAATACAGAAAAGTAAAATAGAACGTGTTTACTTTACACCTGAAGATTATTTTCTGCTTATCACATGTTCAATATGACCACCATCACGTCTAGCAACTTCTTTAACAAGAAATCCTAAGTTGTTAATAACTCGATCACACATATCCTCGGTTCTCGTTGCACGCCTCGATGATCAGCACTCGAAGTTCCATAATGTACGAGGATGTTAGGGAAAAGTTTTCCTTTAGAAATCACCAAAGAAAAGAGTCACACGGATTCCAATCAGTACTGTTTGGGGGCCAGTTCTGTCCACATAAAACGATTAGAAAGTCGGTTTGAAATGACATTTGTGTTAAACGTTTCATGCAGAAAGTCTAAAGCAAAATTAGCTGTGTGTGGTCTGACTCCATCCTGCATGAACTACTTGTTTTCTAATCGAAACCCTTTTGCAAGAAACTGAGGAACAAAATTATGTTTAAATAATGTGTTTGGATAACTGTTTACTGTCTGTTTAAAAAAGAATGGCCTTGTTACCGCATGACTTGAGAAAGCGGCCCGTACCGTAATTTTTTTGAGCTTGATGCACCTTTTCATGAAGCACGTGTGGATTTTCGGAAGCCCTAAAACGAAAATTTTGTTTATTAACAACCTCGTGTAGGTGAAAATGTACCTCACCTGAAAACCACGTCTTGGAAAAAAATACGTCTTGGTCCACAACCCAATCAGCGAATACAATTATTTGATGTTTGTTGTTAACCGTTAATTTAGGCAATACTGATATTTTAACAGATACAAATGAAAATCGCTTTTTAAAATTCGCTACACAGATTGCCTAGAAATTCCAAGTTGTGCTGTTGCTTTTCTTAATGATTTGCCCGGGTTCCTCAGCAACGCTGTTCTGACAGCTTCGACATTCTGTGCTGTGTAAAACGATCATTGGCAAATTGTTTGCGCTTACTCTCAATCATCACTATTAAATTTTTCGTAAAGCCTGCATATTGTTTTAAATTAGGGCGATAACGGAGTTTGAAAATGTTCACGAAATCCTCTTTGTGTAAGCACCACACTTTTCGTTTCATTAAAAAACAATACGGTCTTTACGCGTTGTTCACAGTCGGTCTTCCTTTGTCAGCCATCTTGGAACGATACACAATCAGCGCATTCGGAAAGAAGAAAGTAATATTCATGAACTGCTGTCATTTCTGCCAACGTAAAATATATTAATAATTATTAACATAAGCAATTATCGCCAAAACAAATGTTCGATCATTTCGTGCGCCACACTGTATGAGGAGTACGAAAATACCATTCACTTAAAATGTAATTTCCTTATACATAAAAGGCCTCTTTTATTGTTTAGCCTCCGGAACCACCTTAACGTATTACTTCAGAGAATAAATGAGGATATATGTATGAATGTAATTAAAGTGTAGTTTTGTACAGCCTCAAGTCTACCATTCCTGAGATTTGGGATTAGTTGAAACTCAACCATCAAAGAACACCGGTATCCACGATTTAATACTCAAATAGTATAAAAGTACTCGCTTTACTAGGATTTGGATTTTAGAACTCTCAACTTTGAAATCAGCTATAACAGATTCCCCACATGACAAATCCGGTGGGTTATACATAAGGTCTATATATATATATATATATATATATATATATCTCGATAAATTATATAAGAATAAAATTATATATATAAAATTTGAAGTCATTCTGATAAAGAATTTTTTAAGAAAAAATTACAGAAAATTAATAAAAAAAAAAGTAATAAAATAAATCATATTTCTGTATTATAAAAAAACCTCACCTCACACTCTATTACTCACAATGTAATACATTTTTTTTTTACTTGCTTTATTGTAACTGAATGTTTTTTTTTTAATTTTTTTTTTCATGTTGTCCTCATCTTGCATCCTTAATTTTACATATTTCGTGAGTTTGCTTATTGATGAAATTTTGCAGTTACTAAACTCGGGTGACAATACAATATGTGTATTGTATATGTATGTGTATTTAATGTAATGTATATGTATGTGATATATATATATATATATATATATATATATATATATATATATATAATTAAATTATAACCCTATAACCCTAAATTAAATATAATGAAATAAACAGACTATATCTTAAATTGTGTCTACAAACCAGAAAATTTTTCATTTAAAAATGTTTAACTTATCATGTCTGAATGAAATATATAATGGGACTATCAGAATAAATTCCTCTATAAAAAAAAACAATCATTGAAATCGGTGCATTTGGCAGTAAGACTTAAAAATACATAAAACATAAAAAGAGAGTTGAAAATCCTTTTTTTTTAAGCCTGTTGGGAATTCAAATAAATGAAGTCAGTTGTTCACAGGAAGAATAGAATACTATGGAAGTAGAATATTCCCTAAATCACCATGTTACAGGTTTTTTTTTAAGAGAAATATGTTTGAATAAATAAAAAGCAAGACTTTATTGATGCGTACTTTAAAAAGCCTGTTTTGTTAGTTTAAATCTACCGTATGTGGTAAATTAAAATTACAAGTAAAATATTTCATCTGTTCTAGTTCAATTAAAATTATCTACGTTCCGTTTCCCCACCCCGCCAAAAAATGTGTAATTCGTTTAACTTTTGTTTTAAGGATTATAATTTAGACTTTCATGTTCTGAAATTAACTTAAACTAATAATAATAACAATAACCTAATTTAGTTAGCCTTTACTCAATGTCCATTGAATATCGCAAATTTTTATTTTATCATCTGTCCATAAAATAAATGGAAGTGTTTGTTTTTTATAGGATACTGCTGCTATTACTCTGCTGCTGCTGCTTGTCGAGCAACGTTGAGATGTCCAATGTCAATGTGTCACTCACCCTAATCTTTCTCCAATACCGCTCGGCTTACTGGACATCATTTCCACTCCAATTAGCAGCAAAAAACAACTAAATATAATGTGTTGCAGGGGTGTGTGTCTTGGAGATAGCTCACAGGCAATAGCACGGCTCGCTGAACCCAAATCCCCCGACAAGTATTGCCTTTTTGTCAGAAAACTGTCATATCGCTCTATATGGATTTGATAGACCATGTCCGTTTTTCTTCTATATTCTCTTCCCAGTTATTATATTTTTCTCTTTTCACATATCCTTTTACATCCATTTTTCTGTATTTATGTTAATATACTTATTTTATACATTTCGATATATGTAGGAATGTACATAAACATAAAAATTTAATTTGTAACGTATCCGACAAAAATATCGTTTTTTGCACGTGTTAATATTTTTTGAAACAAATAATTAAAAAATAGGAAAAATTTTTTACATTTTTTTTTAAGTTCGAAAATTAAAGTACTCATTTTATTTTTATAATAAATAATTATTATTAAATAATTAAAATAATTATTAATAATAATAATAATAATAATAATAATAATAATAATAATAATAATTATTATTATTTTTATTATTATTATTATTATTATTAACACATAAATTTAAATTAAAATAATCATTAAATTATTTTATTTGTATAATGAGTTTTATACGAAGAAGACAAAAGAGTGTCCTAAAAAACAGAAAGCCTTTAAAAGAGAAAATGTAAAATATAAGGCAAGAATTTAATTAGTTCCGTTATCTTTCAAGTTTTATATACAATAAGAACAATAAAGTAATTGAAGGAAAATGTTGTCATGTAACGATAAAAGGAGAAAAAATAAAGGTATTAAAGAATTACGGTGTTTCTAACTATTTATTATTAGCACAAAAAAAAACTAAGTGAAATATTTTTACTATATTTTTTAAATTGATGTTCTTTTCGCAAAAACCAAATAAAAAATCTGATGTGGACACCACATGACTTCCTTGTTAAATTATATTTTTTTTTTTTTTAAATGAAAAGTACATAAAATTTTAGTCCGTTAATAACTTCTGATACTTTTTCATATATTTTTTTTTTATTGTTATTATTGAATTATTATTTATCGTAATTTTTTTTTACAATCAGAGGTTAATAATAATTACTAAATCAATATATTTAAATTATAAAAAAAGTTAAAAAATAAAAAAAGGAAATGATGTCTGATTCGAACCGATGTATCTCCCTTTGTGAGATCCAAATATTTCATTAAATATTTATTTGGCTATAACTGTGGAACCAATGAAAATAAGTACCACTTACGTATATCGTTGAAAATCTCTGAATGAGGGCTTATTACTGCAGTTAAAAAAAAGTCCAAAATCCAATTTTTGGGATTTGGGGATTTTTTTGGACACTTTTGGTTCAGTCGATTGCAATCAAAAGGGGAGGTGCACAACCAGATGTTACAACAGTCTTAAATCCAAAATTTTAACATCCTACGGCTAATAGTTTTTGAGTTATGCGAGATACATACGTACTTACGTACAGAAGTTACAACGAATCTAGTCAAAATGGATTTAGGGATGGTCAAAATCGATATTTCCGAATTGAAATCTGAAAACCGAAATTTTTTACGATAACAGTACTTCTTTAACTTCGTACAAGGAAGTAAAATGAGTGAATATATAGTTAATATATATACATATATACAGGTCATTATTAAACTCTCTCTCTCTCTCTCTCTCTCTCTCTCTCTCTCTCTATATATATATATATATATATATATATATATATACAGTAAAACCTCCCCAAAACGGAATCTGACGGGTCCAGTAAGAGTTCTGTTTTAAAAAGGTTTCCGTCTTGCAGAGTTTTTAAAAAGCGATCTAATTTACCATGAGGTCCTGTGAATTAAACAAATGTAAAATGAAGTTAGACATGCATAAACGTTTGGAATAATCCGGAAATTATACTGTACATAGAGAACATTAACCATCAGTTTTCAAAAATTGTTAGTAATTTTTCATTTAAAAGCTACATTTAATTAGGAGACATATACTTAGCCTAAAACACAACATTATCTAAACTAATTCTAAAATAAAATTTCAGTTTCAATAATTTACTCTTGGAACTTTCGTTTTCAATAATATTACTAGCGGTTAACATATTCTGTGGCATATCATCGCTGTTTATATGAATCGCGAATTCTTTCAGCGGTGCGACCCAATGTTTTTCCGAAATTGTTAATTTTGTTTTCTGTGTTATTTCCTTGTTTTGAGTTTGAGCCAAGAATATGACGGCGTATAAGTAGATAAACAACAGTTACAGTACTGTATTATAATAATAATAATCTACTGAACGTATAATTTTCAAATCGTGGGAAGGTACAATCTTTTTTTTTTAATTTCCTTTCCGTCTTATGGAACAAAATTAATACGTAAAATTAAAATCTATGTTCCTTTCCGTTTCCGATTTCGGAGTTTTTCGTTTTGAAGAGATTAATTTCTATAAAAAAATATCGGGACTTGAGAAAAAGTACGTTTTGAGGAGGTTTCCGTTTTTTGGAGGTTCCGTTTTGTAGAGGTTTCACTGTATATTAAAATATTGAGATTTTTTTGATTTTTTGCCAGTAAAGCTATTTTTATTTACAATCAGTTCCAATTATCTGAAAACATAAGTAATTACAATGAACAAATGACATGCAAACAGAGGTCTGAATTGAAACCTCTCAAGAATTATAAATGCATGCACGTGTGTACATACACACGTGTGTACAGTACACTCAAGTATATCTAATAAAGATAAATAATTAAATACACTGTTGAGTTCAAAGAACATTGATCAAGTTCATAAAATAAAACGAAAACACCAAGAAACATATCTCATACACATAGAATCATAAAAAACGAACCAAACAAAAAATTATCAGACGAGGATACAAAACTTAAAAAGAAATATTTAAAATGGAAAAATAAATACATCAAAAAAATTACGAAAACAGATATATTAACGACGAAACAAAACGGGATATTTTGATGAAACTTAATGTCTCAATGTGGTGGATTCATCCAAATCTCAAGAACCTCACAATTCCAATGCGTGCAGCCGCTTTTAACGTCCTCGGTATTATTCAAGAAATTAACTGCGGGCCAGCTTATATGACTATTCAGTCTCATTTTGTATATGGTACTGAATCGTTGTATCTCCTATCTGGTACATGGTTATCTCTCCCAGGTAACCATGTATCTTAGTGTTTCTTGTAAACCATGGCGTCTGTTAGAGTTCTCAATAACTTATTCTGAAATCGCTGAACGATGTCATTGTTACTCTCGCTGGTAGTATCTCACAGCTGATTCCGTAGGTTCAAATAGGTTTCAGGATTGTTGTACACAGCAATTATTTGTTCGATAATGATAACTGCTACCGCCTGCCTGGTAATCGGTACATCCCCCTGAACTTAACGTTAAGCTGTTTCCGTTTCTCCCTGACATGAGCTCTCCCCATCAGTCAGCAATCCAGGAACAAACAAATTCCATCAGGATATTTCCATTTTTATTGCATACATTCTTTCCAAACATACCGACAACTCCCTCAATATACTGTTTACCAACTCTGGCATTAAGATCTCCAGTGATTACAACATCTACAGTTAAACTGTATATTGCAGTTATATTATTAACATTAACGACATCCATAAAAAACTGTGGATATTGCAGTACATTATACACTTGAAATATACAGTTTAATACTAGTCTGAACTAGCTTCAGAAGAAGAATCGATAATTTCTGAAACTGTATTTCTGTGAGTGGTATTGACCAATCAGAGAAATGATTGATCATTTCTGACCAATCATGCTGAACAATGCTACAATCATTCTGCTGCTGAATGATTGCATTCAGCAACAGATAAAAGTGATTGTGGGTATGTCTAAATTTATAAAGGATAATCATAATACAAAAAAATATTTTTGAAGGATCTGAATTAGGAAAACGCGCATGATAAAGTTTAAATTAGGCGTTTTCAAAATATCGCAAAACCAAAATCCACCTCCATAAAACCAATATTAACAAATGAGTCAACAAGTGACAGTACCATTAATGATCTTAAAAATCATTAATTTCTGTTAGTATATTGTTAATAACATATGTCTCAAACATCTTTTGATATAAACAAACAAGAAACGGGCCGGAGAAAAATTGTTACTAACAATGTTATTAATTTTCTTTTGGAAAAAGTAACGTTTGTTATCAGCAAAATACTCATACAGTAACATTTGTAAAAACTAATAACAATGCTATTCATAAAATTTTAGCAACAAATTTTGTTTTTGACACAATTTGGTACATTCCTAACATTTTATTAACAAAACTGCCTATAAAACATGTTATTAGCAACGTTGAAGACGGTGTAACATTCCTTTAAGAAATACCTATTATAGAAATCTCTATTTCAGATTGCACGCCTATGGAAGAGCATTTTATTACTCATTTTATATATCCTTAACATACACGTAAAAAATCACAAAACGTAAAAAATAAAAATCACTTAATTACGTAAAAAATAAATGATGTGAAAAGTAAAGAGATAGCGAGGAGTGGTGTGTAGTTCTCAAATTATTTGTATTGAGTTTTTATCAAATATTTTCCATGATTTGTGTATGGATTTTTTCACTAGCAGTGTTTACATAAAGTGAAATACTGTATTTATATATTTCAGTACTTCTATGCTCAACCGTACTATCTTTTATTTAATAAATAACTGATTAATTTAATACTTTATTTCCATAATTCATGTTTATCTGATTTACAACTATAACGTGATAGTTATAATGTTTATTAAAAGATCTGCCAGTCTATCCGGTCTAAAATAGAATAATATTAAAAAATAAATTTATTAATCTTGAAAATTTTACTTTTTTATTTATTCTTAGGTGTACGAAACTTTTTTCGTGACGAAAACAAGTCGTAGTTTTAAAACATTCTTTATTCTCGCATATGGTATTCCTTATGCTATAAGTTGAGCAGTGGTTATTGATTGGAAATCGAATTAGGGACCTTTACTGTATCAGTTGGTTATCAACTTAACTACTTGTATTTTCCGATGATTGGAGTCACGTAAAAACCTAAGGATATACAGGATCAGGATGAATAACAGCTTAATAGTAATTGTAATTAAGTAAAAGATTTACAATTTTCTTTTCATAATTAATTAATTTAATGATGAACTGTACAGTGGTTTGATTGATCCATCTCGAATGCTTCTTTTTTAGTAAATACGAATGATAAGGAAAATCCAATTTTCTGATGTATATAGTGCTCTGACAGAATCCGTAACCTCACAACTGAATCGATTAATTTTTCTTATAGGAATATTTTTTTATATTTTTCTCGTGTTTAATTTAAATGATTTTCAGTGAATTTTCATTTAGAATGACATAAATAATAAAACAATTATAGCTATGATTATACAAGGTACTGTGTGTAATTGTTTAGAATAACTAATATTATTTTCTTCTTATTACAAAGTGATGATACTGTTTCAACATTACGCCATTGTTACAATAAAGAGGCGTACATATATTGCACAGCTAAATACGTGTTGGTAAATTGGAAAATATTTGCTTTTACACTTTATTCGACAATTTAATTTAGCTCTAGTATTTTGTATAGAATTATTACACATTAACAAAGTAGTATGCACGCTCACGTTCGTTTGTGTATGTACAGCAGCGTCATTGCTGCTGCTACTACTATAAATGGTGACAAAGGTGCCAGCTGTTTGCTCCCACATCAATCAACATAACACTACTCTATAGATGATGATACATGCATGCATACTAAATTTTGATCTTAAATGACCCTTTATGCACTAATCCTAAAGAGAAGACGTTATTAAACAATTTAAAAATAAATTTAATCACTTTTCTATGATGGTAGATAGTTAAACCTGCCTGCCATTCTATTAGTTTAAAACCTTCGACGAGATAACAAGACGTTTAATTTAGTAATTACAGTATATACTTCATGATTTTTGTTTTACGTTATTAGAAATAAATATGAGGGAATGATAAATAACACTCTTTCGTATTACATAGTTCAAAATAATTTGAGTACTTTAATGTGCACATTTTTGAGAGACGTTTGGTGGTTGTTCCTGGTTACAGATTTTAAATATTTATTTTCTTCTTTTAAAAAAATAAATAAAACTAAGCAATTAAAGTATATTATACGCTCTTTTGATTGATTTTAGTCACATATAATCAAAATAAGTGAAATAATAATTAATATTAAACGATTGTTTGTAAGCCTACCAAATTCTTCAGAGCATTTTACCGTTTACAATCTATAACGTATTACTGTTTATAAAAATTTTGACTGATAATATTAAATTTAGAATTTTTTGGTTAAATATTATTGAAATTAATTACAGTTCATTTGTACAGGGCGTTTCATAATTTTCTTAGGAATTACAAAAATTCAGTACAAAAAAGTATTTCACTTACCTAAATGAAAGTTGTACGAGGTGATGCAGGGACTCAAACAGTTTTTGTTAAAATCTATAAATGTTCAATATGTGCTCCTCTGGTGGCACGGCACACATCAACACGAAAGTCTAGCTCTTGCCAAACTCGTTCTAACATGTCATTTTCGATAGAGTTGATTGTATTGATTATGCGATCCTTTAGCTCAGCGATATCGTACCGCATTGGTGATAAACACCTTATCTTTCACGTAACCCCAGAGTAAGAAATCACATGGCGTGAGGTCTGGTGATCTTGGTGGCAACAGCATAATGTGTTGGTCTTCTTTAGACGCACATCCTGTCCAGCGCCGAGGTAATGTTGTGTTAAGGTACTGTCGAACCTCGTTATGAAAATGGGCAGGACAACCATCTTGCTGGAAAATGAAGTCGTTGAGTAGCTGAGGCATAAGCCATAATTGTAACATATCCAGGTATATCATGCCGGTTACTGTCGTTTCCATAAAAAAGAACGGCCCGAACACTGCGTCACGAGAGATCACACAAAAAACGTTTACTTTTGGAGAATCCCGAATATGTTCCACATAAGCTGTGGGTTTTCAGTTCCCCAAACTCGCACGTTATGACGGTTTACTTTGCCGCTAATATGGAAAGTAGGTTCATCGCTCAAAATTATCTTGTTTACAAAACCTTCATCTAACAACATCTTTTCCAGTAATTGTAAACAAAAATCGAGCCTACGTGTTTTATCTCCATCAGAAAGACGCTGGATTAATTGAAGATGGTACGGTTTGCATAATAAACGTTTACGGAAAACTCTCCACACTGTTGTTTTCGGAATTCCTAATTCTCTGCCTGCAGCCGCAGTCGATTTTGACGGGCTGCGAATGAAACTTGCACGCACAAGTTCGACATTGACTTCTGAGGTTGATGGACGACCAGTGGATTTTCGCTTGCACAAGCAACCAGTTTCACTGAATTGAATTGTCACTTGGTGGCTCCTTATGAAATTTCAACCGAAACGCACGTTGCACAGAAATTACTGCCTTTGACAAGTGAAATTCTAACACACAAAACGACTTCTCGCTTCCCGTGGCAGCCAGTTTCTCTAGGGTCGACGCCTAGCTAGCAAATGGTTTACTAACTGCCTAGTATATGTGGAAAAAACTATTTGAAGTACTCTTTCGTACAGTACTTGTTTTATTCTTATGAGTGAAATAGTTTTTTGTTAATGAATTTTCGAAACTCCGAAGAACATTATCAAACGCCCTGTGTAATATAATTTTTACTCTATGACTACTTCAGTAGGTAGCGCAAAATGCCGGAGACCACTCGTTTTTCGACGTCTGATTCAATCTATTCTGTCCAATCCCATCATACTGTAATTCATTATTTTTTATTTATTTATATTGCTTGTACATCCTATTCCTTTCCATCCAATCTCTTTCTGGTCGTCCTTTTATTTCCATTTTTTGTCATATATTATCAATTAACAACACTGCATTCATTCATAGGTTTGGTTGCTGGAATCCGGGTTGTGTTACATGAGGATTAATAATCAAACGGATGTTTAATGTTATTTTATAATAATATTCATAAAATTAAATAATCTTTTAAAGTTATTTTCTTAAACTTCGACTGGCTTGAAACATGATCAAAAATTCTAGGACCAGAAAGTGTTTGGTTATAAAAATATTACTGCTTAAGGTTTTATTTCTTTTTTAATTCTTTTATTTTTCAAGAGATTGATTACATTTTATTTTTTTAACAGGCTATGTAAAATTCAAACAGGAATATTGTAAACATACAAAATTGAAAATACTTTTAAAGTTTTCCAAAAATATTTTTTATTTGCGCATATGTTTATTCTCGAGCCCACCGAGCTGGTCTACTAGTAGTCACCGAGCTGGTTAACTCGTCATCGCAAATCAGCTGATTTCGAAGTCAAAATTTCTAAGGTTCAAATCCTAGTAAAGGCAGTTACTTTTATACGGATTTGAATACTAGATCGTGGATACCGGTGTTCTTTGGTAGTAAGGTTTCAATTAACCATACTTCTCAGGAATGGTCGAACTGAGACTGTACAAGACTACACTTCATTTACATTCATGCATATCATCCTCATTCATCCTTTGAAGTAATACCTTACGTGGTTCCGGAGGCTAAAAAGAAAAAAAAAATATGTTTATTCTTAGATCTCTAACTCTAGAATATATAACCGATTTTCATTACACTCGTAAATATTTCTGGATATCAAATATAATATTGAGACAAGAAAAATTATGATTTGAGCAATATTTTTTTCAAATCTAAAAAGAAAGAAGGTTTTAAACGTATGAAGAGTCTGAAAATCAAATTTCAAGAACTAATTGTGCTCTGTGTATTGTGGGATAACTAAAAATTAATTACCAATAATTCCAAAAATTAAATAAATGTAAGTAATTCATTTTAAATAATCAAGAAAATATATATTATACAGAGTGATTAAAAATTGTACGGAAGATGATTCTATTGCCAAAAATAAGTAAAAAATTCAAATAAACAGGTCAGAAAACGGTTCGTTAGCGAGTTTCGGCTCGCGAAACATTTACCTTCATTTCTGCTTCCTCTGTGAAATTAAACCGTACTAAAATTCTTGGGGTACAAATCGAGGGGTAAATTTGGTGCTTTCTTATGTATTTTAATCTAAGAAATTGAGTAAAAGTGGTCCCAAACTTCTATCTCAGGTTTTAAGAAAAACAGGCTAAAACATGAAGAAGTTAAGTCGCAAGTTTAAACTAGGGATTAATATGCGAAATACGTTAGGAACAATAAAATGTTATCAAATATTTTACAATTTCTTAAGGCCGTCTGTTTATATTCAAATGTTTGAATTTTCTGTAGTATTTTTCAGCTATTTATATCATTTGGCTTATAGTAGATGGTAATTTTATTGTTTTAATTTAGATTATTAATATTATTTCATTATGGTTTAATTTCCCTTTTAGCATACGTCACAGGCGTTTTCCGTTTATGCCGTGTTTTTTTTTTATTGCTAGGTTTTAATGTTTAATTTAATTTTAATTGTTAATCTTTAATATTTCCTTATTTATAATATAAATATCGTGTCCGGGCGCTGATAACGACACTTTTTGTGCGGCTAGAAAAAACAAAATGCTTTCTGTTCTCTCTGAAATTAAACCGTACTAAAATTCTTGGGGCACAAATCAAGGGATAAATTTGGTGCTTCCTTATGAATTTTAATGTAATAAATTGAATAAAAGTGGTCTCTTTATTTTAGAATTTGTACGTTAATTGTTCTTTTTAAAATCGTACCACTTTTCCGAACCAGTTTGCGTGTTTTGTTTTTAATTAAAGTTGAACTTTTAAAATCTTTGTGTAATTTTAATAAACATTATTTACATCAGTTTTCTAACAATTAAATTCTCTACAAAGTTAACTAGGATTTTTTATTTATTTATCGGTAAATTAACAACTTTATTTTATTCAAAACCTAAAAAAGTGTTTTTTCTGACAAAATCTTTTCGTGTTTTACCCGTTTTTTTTTTTAAACCTAGATAGAGGTCTGGAACTACGTTTATTCAATTTCATATATTAAAATCTATAACGAAGCACCAAATTTATGCCTTAATTTTGTACTCCAAGAATTTTAGTACGGTTTAATTTCATATAGAGGGAACGAAAGAAGAGCTAAATGTTTCGCGAGCCGAAACTCGCTAACGAACCGTTTTTTGACCTTAGTTTATAACAACTTTTTTTATTTATTTAAAAAAAAAATCATAATTCATATTCATAATCATATTTCGAGAGATTTCCGTGCAATTTGGAATAACTGTGTGTGTGTATATATATATATATATATATATATATATATATATATATATATATTTTTTTTTTTTTAATTTATTTAATTTATTTTTTTAATTTAAAGATTATCTAATAAATTAATCGATAGTAAATCATTAACTTAAAATATGTTTAAATTTTATCACCGGAAATTTTTTTAAAAAATATGTTTAATTAGCAGTGAGACAAAAATAGAAGAAAACTAATGTTGCAAATCATATTAAAAGTGCGATTTGAGTAATTATCCTACAGTATTAAGAGGTATTTACGGTTATTTTCAAGAATATGGTACCAAATATTTTTTCTAGATTCAGGGGTAACCTGAGAGCATGCCAATTAAAACACTATTTTAAAATACTTTTAAAACCAAAATCAATTCCGGGTAAGAGAATATTATCATCAGTATAGTTTTCATAATAAAAATGGTTTATATACGATTTCAATGTAAACTATTCGTTAGTTTGGAAAAAGTAGGCTAAGTTCGTATAAATTAAAATCTTTTACGATTTTACAAAAAGAAATTAAGCAGGATTAATAAATCTTTTAATTTTTGAAAAATAACGTATAAATTTTTTTTGTTTTTTTTTGTCTTCAATCATTTGACTGGTTTGATGCAGCTCTCCAAGATTCCCTATCTAGTGCTAGTCGTTTCATTTCAGTATATCCTCTACATCCTACATCCCTAACAATTTGTTTTACATATTCCAAACGTGGCCTGCCTACACAATTTTTTCCTTCTACCTGTCCTTCCAATATTAAAGCGACTATTCCAGGATGCCTTAGTATGTGGCCTATAAGTCTGTCTCTTCTTTTAACTATATTTTTCCAAATGCTTCTTTCTTCATCTATTTGCCGCAATACCTCTTCATTTGTCACTTTATCCACCCATCTGATTTTTAACATTCTCCTATAGCACCACATTTCGAAAGCTTCTAATCTTTTCTTCTCAGATACTCCGATCGTCCAATTTTCACTTCCATATAAAGCGACACTCCAAACATACACTTTCAAAAATCGCATACACGTTTCGCTTGTGCTATTCGGCATTTTATATCACTCCTGCTTCGTCCATCTTTAGTAATTCTACTTCCCAAATAACAAAATTCTTCTATCTCCATAATCTTCTCTCTTCCTATTTTCACATTCTGTGGTCCATCTTTGTTATTTCTACTACATTTCATTACTTTTGTTTTGTTCTTGTTTATTTTCATGCGATAGTTTTGCGTAGGACTTCATCTACGCCGTTCATTGTTTCTTCTAAATCCTTTTTACTCTCGGCTAGAATTACTATATCATCAGCAAATCGTAGCATCTTTATCTTTTCACCTTGTACTGTTACTCCGAATCTAAATTGTTCTTTAACATCATTAACTGCTAGTTCCATGTAAAGATTAAAAAGTAACGGAGATAGGGAACATCCTTGTCGGACTCCCTTTCTTATTACGGCTTCTTTCTTATGTTTTTCAATTGTTACTGTTGCTGTTTGGTTCCTGTACATGTTAGCAATTGTTCTTCTATCTCTGTATTTGAACCCTACTTTTTTAAAATGCTGAACATTTTATTCCAGTCTACGTTATCGAATGCCTTTTCTAGGTCTATAAACGCCAAGTATAAATTATTAATGTAATTATACTGGTCAAAGAATGAAATTTCTGAATAAATAAACTTCCGTAACTATGTTATATAAAATTCATACCTAAAACCAAATTTTACTGTATAAAATATATATTTTAAAATTACAACTAAATAAATTTCACTCGATATCGATTATTACTTTTTCTTCATTTTTTAAATTGTAAAATCATATTCCCAGGTTTGAATTATACGAGACTCAAAATATTAGAATCAAAACATTTTCATTTCACCCTATAGTAATAAAAAAATAATAATTTTAAAACAAACCTCTCATCGGATTCTTTTTCAATTACGAAAAGGCCAGGACGTGCTGCCCTAGCAGACCTATCACCCTTTACTCCGTCTACCCTTTCCATTATTTGCACTGCAGAAAAGAAAACACTCAGAATACAGCATACGTTCGTTCAAAATGTGCTTGCACCCTTAACTTGAATTATTTGTTTAGATTTCACTGTGGGAATTGAAAATGGAAAAACAGAATGATGTAGTGTGACTACAAATTAAAAAATAATCCTTCATGGGATTTATTATAACGTTTTCTTCAAATAAAGAATGAAAAGAATTAAGTGTACGCTAGGTTGTAATAAAATACTATTCAAAAATTTAAAAAGAATCTGTTTTTTATTCACTACATGCAGGAATTTGAACTACAAGAAGGTTTGTTATAATTTCTTTTAAGCAATTATTAATTTTCAGGTCTAAAGGGCTGGGTAATATTGCTTGTTTCAAATGGTTGGTTTGCATCTACGTAAAGAAGGTATCTGTACCAGGGAAAGCTCAGGATTATAGGTAAAAAATAAATTTAAGAATTTCAACAAATCTTGTTGAAACCGAAAAATATAAAAAGCTTTATAAAATTCTAGTTATTTTTAAAAACTTTTTTTCAGGAGTTCAACATTTCATAAGTCTGTAACCATGGTAAGTAATTAATATTAATTTTTACTTAATTTTTTTTTTTAATTTGTTGTTTAAAGAAAGAATTTTGAACCTCAATAACTTAATATACTTCTTGTTTATAATAGATTAGAGTTTCTTTTTTCTAAATAATTTGATCTCATTGGTTAAACAATTACTTTATAAATATCACATAAAATTGAAAAATAAATTGTAAACTTTCTAATACGTATGTATGTTTTTACTTCTGCAATAAATCTCTCTCTCTCTCTCTCTCTCTCTCTCTCTCTCTCTCTCTCTCTCACTCTCTCTCTCTCTCTTTCGCTTTACATAATGCTTTTGTAACGCGTTACAAAAACATTAAACAAAATGAATTAATTGTATTTCAAGGGATATATTATTAAAAATTACCCTAAGGTAAGAGGACCAAACGTGGAAAAACATCTTAAAAGTTAATAATATTGAAGTAATCTTTATCGGCCAAAACTATGAATTCTCGTTATAACTTATGATCACAAAATCAGATTATGCATGTATATTATGGTGATTTCTTTTAACATTTAGTAATGAAGAAGTAGATAAATATATTCATTGATTCACTTAAAATAAATACCCAAACAAAACATGAAATACATCACGCTAACAAGCGTAAAGAAATATTCACGGTAAGTGATAAAAATAAATAAATAAAAGACAGAAAACCGGATGCAGTGTTAATCTCAGGATTAACAAACGATAAAACATACATTCGCCAAATAAACTAATGTCCTGGGGATATATAAATTGGATTCCTTCAATTTTTTTTAATTTCCCGTCCTGCTCTATAGCAGAGTTACAGCTGTAGAAGGGAAAGTATTGTAATCGATCCAATTTGGGCATATGCGGTTTTCACCGGATCTTGACGTTTTAACACTTAAGGAACCCAGAAAACCGAACGGAAATTTTCCGGACGTTCATATGTACGTGTGTGTTGGGTGTCTCACACCTTATATCTCCAAAACTACTGGACCGATTTTGACCAAACTTGGTCAGATTACTTCTGTATATATATTTCAATTCTTGGTCAGATTACCTCTGAGTATACGTTTGTTAAATTAAAAGATTTAATATTTGTAAAAAGAATTTTTTCAAAATCACACCCCCACCCCAAAAAAACGCTTTAAACTAGTGGCGAAGTGGGTATACTGTGTCAATAGTACCCCCAGTCACTACAAGGAGCGCTAATGTAGCACTTACAGCTGTACAAAAACTATTTAAATAAAATTATATGTATTTTTTTAAGTTGTATATGTGTATGTAAGCCGTGCATAAGAAAAAAGCCGCGTGACGGGAAAGTCCTACATTTACGTTGTCAGAGTTTTTTAAGTTCTACATTGGACAAACGGGACGTAACTTCAAACAGAAATAAAATAAACATATAACACTTTACAGAAATACAAAATCAATATTTTACAACCATTTTCTATAAACAATTAACAAAAATATAAAATCATAAATATATTACCGAGTGTAGAATATAAATAAAAAGGAAAATATATTTAGCACAGTTTAACATTATTAGTCTAAATATAGACTTTACATAAATTCATGAAATACTGAAAAATTTATTTGTTAAAAAAATAAGCAGTTTTACAACCGAAAACTTTTCGATCATTTTTTTTTTTATTATTAAAAAACACCGCAACAATAATTTCATGTAGATCCGTAGTGAATAATAGGTAGCGTTAGTATCACTCACCGAAGAAAAACTCGAGAGCGATTGAAACTTTACGACGTAAATAACAATTTTGTTTGGTTTACTACTTAAATAATTAATAATTTTGAGTATAAAAAATTATATTTATATTAAAACCTTCTATTTTTTTTTTTGTGTTTTTAGTTCTAATGATCTGATTTAGAAATAATTCTCCAGAGTAATAAGCTTCTTGAAAATGCTTGAAATTTGATTACGTTTTAAAAGTTTTTTAGAGAAAATGACAAGACTGCATATTTTTTTAATAGAATCAGTGTTACTTACGCGTACTAGAGTTACCTAAAAACAAGTAAATTCATAGAATTCTGGATAGATTTCATTTTTTTTTAAATCGTTGATACTTTTTAACTTTCAGTATAGATTAACCATTAAATTAAAAAAGTATTATAAATTATAATGTTTAAAAATGAGTACACAATTCGACTTAAGTTCGTCATGGCACAGATAGAAGAAGAGATTTAATTTTGAGAAAATGATAAGGTATAGTGTGTTTGCTTAATACTTTTTTCTAACATTAAGTAAATTAATTGGTGAATCACTTAAATGTCTGGGGGGATGAAGGATTATAGGATTAAATAAAAACCTCAATCCATGAAAGAAAATCTTTATTTTGAGATTGGGAAAATGGTATAAAAATTACCACTTTTTTCTACCACAGTCAAGAGAAATTCTAATTCAGGTACTCGTTTCGCGTTAGATGCTACACTGTATATTTTATTTCACCCCTTACCCGAGTGGACTCTACCCTCATAGTGTTGGGTTAGCTCTGCCTTAACTCCCCCCCCTTTACTTCTGTACCGCTCTTTCACACTCCATCTCTCTCTTTCTCTTTACTCTCTGTCCCTTCCCTCTCTGGACTTGAGAAGTAATTCCAAGGGATTACAGAACCCCCAGTTTCCGTGCTAGCAAGCCCTGATCCAGATTCTTGCTCGGCCACGAAAAACTAATTAAAACGGTTGTATAGGTAAACGCAACACGCGCCAATACAGTTGAGCAATTTACTTAGACTATAAGTAACTAAATATTGAATTATTATTATTTTTTTTTATTATTGTTACTATTTTATTTTCAACTCATATACGTTTGAAAAATATTTGTGTTAAGAAAAATTTAATTATAGTATGATTTGAAAATTTGATTTGTTTATAGGCATTTTATTATTTTTTTCTGATTATTTCTTTTTATTTCTTCAATCGTTAAACTAATCGATTTGTAAAAAGAAGGCTTAAAATCGAGTAACATTAATCTTTACATGTAGGCGCCCGTTTAGAGTATTACAAATTTTCAGAGCAGGATTAATATTGTAAGTTCATAACCATTTCTCTACACCTATTAATCTTATAATTCTGTGCTAAAATGTATACATTTATTCATATACTGAATAAATATGAAGACAACAATAAGTTTATAAATACCATTTACGTGTCATAAACAATCCGTCGATCACTGACGGCCTTCATATTACAAAAAAAAAAAAAAAAAAAAAAAAAAAAAACAATTTACGTATGTTGTTTCCCGTTTATTGCTCTGAAATTAGAAAATTTTGGTCTAACAGTGATGTAGACCGACCGAGAAAATCTTGTACAGAAGAAAAATTTACGAATGGTTTTAATCTACACATATGAATTTACTTATAATTTAACTATTTGTCTACTTACCTTTAATCTGCCTATTAATTTACCAATATGAGTGATTTTGATTTATAGGTTGGAGATAAATGTAAATTAATACAAAAATAATAAAATAAATTGAAAAATATAGTAATGTGTAAAACATTAAATAAACAAGTTATTTTATTTACTAACTTTAATATTTATAATAAAACTCATTTGGGTGAGTTAAATAACATTCAATCGTAATCTCTGATTTATAATTTACTCCCATCATTAAAACCTCATATTCATAATTAAATATTATTCTAATTACATACTTTAAAGTACGTAACATATCAATATTTCCTACGTTTACACGAGTTGGACAGTTTACAGTTCACTATTATATTCTATATAATATAAATTCATTTAAAATTTTTTTATGAACTAACAAATAAAAATCTGATGTGGACACCACATGACTTCCATGTACGCCTATTAAATTACATATACACATTTTTTACAATCAGAGTTTAATAATAATTATTAATAAATGAATATATTTAAATTTTAAAAAAAAGGAAATGAATTCGGATTCAAACCGATGTGCCTTCCCCTTGTACGATCCAAATATTTAATTAATTAAAATGTCATTTGACTATAACTCTGGAACTAATGAAAATAAGTAAAATATTAGTTACTAATAACTAATAATATCGTTGAAAAGCTCTCAATGAGGGCTTGAATACTGCAGTTAAGAAAAAGTCCAAAATCCAATTTTTTTTGTGATTTTGAGCTCTTTTGGTCCAGTGGTTTGCAATAAAAAGGGGAGGTGCACAACTAGATGTTACAACAGTCCTAAATGCAAAACTTCAACATTCTACGGCTAATCGTTTTTGAGTTATGTAAGATTTAAATACGTACATACATATACATACTCATACGTACGTACAGATGTCACGCCAAAACTGGTCAAAATTGATATTTCCGTTGAAATCTGAAAACCGAAATTTTTCGCGATTACAATACTTCCTTTACTTCGTACAAGGAAGTAAAAATTGTTTATTGCACAAACTTCATCGTTGCGATTACTGTGGCTATTACAATTTTTTTTTAAATTCAACGATTCTTTTACAAATTAATATTTATTTTAGTTTATATTTTAATATTATTATTTACTAATGAATTTCCGGAAGACTCGAAATGTCCTAAGCAGCTTTCTGGAGTCGGGACCCGTAGGCAGCCGCGTCTCTTGTTCGTGACGTGTGAGTAAGGTGTATTCTTTTACAGACGCAGACTGACCGTACCAGAGAAGTGTGGTTAATTGAACCCCAACCACCAAAATACACCGATATAGACGATCTAGTATTCAAATCCGAAAAGCAATTGACTACGTATTAGGTTAGAACCTGAGATCTCTGGACTTCGAAACCAGCTGATTTCTGATGACCAGTTTTACCATTAGGCCTTTTTTTTCTCCTGCTCCCCTGGGTCGGATCGGCATTCAAGCAATACTCAACCCAGAGAGATGGATTTTTTATTCACCTCATTCGACTGCCTCAAATAACAGGGCGGTGTAACCGGGCCCGGCTATACGTTCCCGGGCCCCACCACAGTAACCGGGACTCAGTCTTGCCTCTTGCCTGCCTCAAGCTACCAGACCATTAGACCTGGTCTATATTTTAATATCAGAGACTTAATATTCCCAAAATCTTTGGCTGGTACATAACCTTGTTAAACCGACTACTGTACAGAATATTATGCTTAAAATAATTTAAATAAATAACTCTTTTTTTGTTTAAGGCAGTTATTAAATCTTTCAATTTTAGCATCTATAAAAAAATTCTTGATCATATATTTCACTTGAGAATTATTTTTTTAACATAAAATATAATTTTCATTTTATAACATAAAAACTTAATTAATTGATGGTAAATTTTGATGTAAAATTATTTAATTGAAAATATTAAAAAGGAATTTCATCACAGAAAGGTTGAAGCGTGATTTATTTTGCTTCTTATATTATTGTTTTATTTTAATAATATTGTATTTCCCGTTTAATACTATAAAACTAACAAGAAGTAGTATTATAAATGAACGCATAATTACTAATAAATAAAGTGAATATTTAAATCTATGCAGTCAAGTTTATAGTATTAAAACTACTACTACTACATGCAAATTAGAAACCGTTAAAGAATGAATATTTATGTCTATTGTATGCATGTAGAAGACTATAAAGTGAAGATTGGATTAAAGTAAGTCGGTTTTAGTATAATTAATCACAATATTTAGCAATTGAAAACAAGTAAGTCATAAATGGTTATTCTCTGTTCACTGTAAAAACCAATCAAGAAAGCATTACAGTGGAATAAAACATCCGAGTATCATTAGTGAATGGGGTTGTTACAAAGTGCCTCCTCTCTTTTCTCTACATGATACCTCGCGCTCCATTACTTTTATTCCCCCTACACTATACAAAATCTACCCCGATATCTTAAACAATAAAAATTCTGCATTCAAAAACAATGGCTTATTTATATTTTCATATGAATCAAGATTTCTGTTTGTTTTTTTTACATATCGAGGTTGTCGTAATTTAATACGTCGTATTTTGTACCAAATTCACGTTTACGTCTATAAAAGAGATGAATATTCTTCCAATATTACTAGTAAATTATCATTATCAATATTTATTATCAATAAACAGATATTTTCCGTAATTATTGCAGATCAAATTCTACATCCTTCGTATTCTTTGAATTAAATATGAAAAAGTCAACAACAAAACCTAAATCTATACAAATTAATAAAATAAGCGTAATATTTTAAAACTAGAAATAAAGAATTTCTATGTTGAATACTGCTTACCTTTCTTACCTTCATTTTTTTATCATTTTTTGACACTTTTCGGAACCGCTCTGTACAATAAGTTTTGACAACGGAGTGATCCCGAAACGCGTCAACAAATAAAAGAATGTAGCTAAGAAAGCGTAAGCAGTACTCAAAGTAGAAACTTTGCTAGAAATCTTAGCAGAAAAGATTTTAATAACAACAATAGAAATAAATAACTTTATCATCTTGACACTCTAACAACTTATCATTTCGCAGTGACATTAGTCGGAAGAATTAAAAAACCTATCGTTAATAATAAATCAACCGTTTTATGAAGAAAATTTGTTAAGCTTTGTTATGCTATCAGCTTTCCATGTATTACAATGAAATTCATTACTATGTAACGTTACCTACCGATTATCAATAGCCCAAAACTAGGTAGGAAAGATTTTGTGTGTTTGTGATCATTAATATTTTTAAGCAATGCTTTTTATATGGATTTAATGTGTATTATATACTGTGTAACACCAGAAAACTATACAATAAAACAACTTAGAACGATATTATAAAAGAAATGTCTTTAGATAATTTATTTATTTATTCTTTTAATGGTAAAATCTTTCCAACAGCATAAAATTTGCCGGCCTCCATGCGTCTCGGCCTTTCACCCGGAGGACCTGGGTTCGAATCCCGGTCAGGCATGGCATTTTTCACACACGCTAGAAAACATTCATCTCATCTTCTGCAGAATGAATTGCTTGACTGCGGCCCCGGAGGTAAAACAAAAAACAGCATAAAATTACTTTTTTAACTCTCGAGCATGTCTGTACTTAATAATTGTCAAGCAAATCTGTTTAACAACAGATCTTCCTCAACTAAAATTTTCATATATTTTATACAGGTAATAAATATTTTGATTAATGAATGAATTAACCTTTATTTCTCTTGTATAAAAAGAATTACAGTATATAATTAGCAAATATAATACCTGCAAAGGATAACCTATGCGCAGGTATGAGCCACTTTTTGTAATATTTCTAAACAGGGAATGTAAGAATTAAAACTGTTTTTAAAATAATTAGCGGTAACTAATAGTTCCTACTTAAATAAATAAAATCCGACCTCCGTAGTGCGAGTGGTAGCGTCTCGGCCTTTCATCCGGAGGTCCTAGGTTCGAATACCGATCAGGCACGGCATTTTTCATACGCTACATTTCCATATCCCACGCACAAGTTTTAAGCTTATACGGTGATCATCTCAAAAAGCAAAAAAAAAAAAACAGTTCTTACAAACACAAAAATATTAATTGTTACAGAGTGAGATCAATTAGAACTTAAACTTATCATGTTAGAAAAACGACGAAAGAATAAAATAATAGAACATAATAATACTATAACAAATGACACCCGTACCCATGCATTAAAATTATACATTCTAGATTTCGTAATATCAAGAAAATACAAAAATATGAAGATGATGTAAATGTAAATAATTTATATAAGTACTGTATAAATTGGAGTAAAATGAATATATATTTTTTTTCCTAAATTTTTACGGGCAGCGACTGCTAGGGTCATTTGTCCTCGTCACATTCTTTAAAAGAAATTAGTATCACCATCGTCATATATAAGGGTGTAAAGGGCCCTTACATTTTATTTAAAAGCACAAACTACACAGAACATTAAAACACAAATAACAAAGACAAGCACAACACTTACGGGGTGTAAAGGGCCCCGATATTAAAATTTGAGATGTGGTTCTCAAAAAGACCATGAAATTAAAAATACAATTTATTAATATCATTTCTTTCTTCTACGTTTATAGTTTGTTTAAGCACCCTCGGGGCGACAAGAACCGCCGTGAAGCAGTATATTAGTCGCGCCAGGATGCCGTGGCAGTTCCTTGTAAACAGGCTACAGGCATCCATTGCGCTTACCCATAGCCTCGCGCCCTCAGTTTACCCTTGAGGGTCCCCCATGCCATCGTTGGACACACCCCGACCCACTGCTCTTGAATGCAGACGAGCCAGGATGGCCTAGGCAAGAGGGCTACCTCCCATCACTACACGTGCCACGCTTCGAGACTCCCATATACATAAAGAATTCCACTTAGAGATTCTTTAACACAGCTTTAAAAATTTTTCAACTTTTACAGACTTCTAAGTCCACTGGCGTGTAAAAATGCAACTATATTTTCTTCAGATCAGCAGTAATGTCACTTCTTAGACGGAACCTCTTTCTGAGGTCCTCATATATTGTACACTCTTCTATTAGATGCTTAATTGTAAGTGTTTTATTGCAAACACCGCACATTGGTCTCTCTTCACCGGTTAACAAATATGAATTTGTCAATCGCGTGTGACCGATTCTAAGTCTGGTTACAGCTACTTGTTCACAGCGAGTCAACTTAAAGTCGCTTTTCCATTTATATGGAGAAGTTTTTATTGAGTTTAATTTTGTATTTAAACTCCTCCAATCAGTATTCCACTTGTTTCTTACTATGTTCGTTAGACAGTTTTTAACATCTGCCACTCTTACAGGAAATGCATCCAAATCATCGCAGACTGTTGCCTTTCTGGCAGCTTCGTCTGCGCTTTCATTACCTGTAATACCAGCATTCCCTGGAGTCCATATAAACACACATCGCTGTCCTCGTTGCTTTAAAACGTATAAAATAGACAGGATGTTTGAAATTAGGACATCCTTAATGTTTTTGTTCCGAATTGCAACAAGTGCACTTAGAGAATCGGAACATATTAGCACTCTCTCTTCGCAATAGTGTTCTGTGTACCGAAGAGCTTGCTGAATGGCAGTAAGTTCTGCCGTACATACACTGGCTATATCTGGCATTTTCCAATAGTGGGCCTCTCCATTTACACATATGGAGCATCCAACACCATGTTCGGTTTTAGAGCCGTCAGTATAAATTCTGATATGTTCTTCATAGTTACTGACGGTGGCTAAAAATTCCTGTTGGATGATCACTGCTGGCTTCTTTTTTATTTCTTCCTGAGAGAGATCTAACCTTGTATTTACCGCTGGCAAAAGCAATGGCGGTATTTCTTTTGTGGAAATTACTAGTGTCTCAGGAATAGCAATTTCGTATTTTCTTCTTAATTCGTGGTACCTAATTCCGGCTGGTCTGGAATAGGTAGCACGACGTTCGTATACTAATGAATATTGTTATATCTGTTATGTTGTTAACACTATTTTGTAACAATATAAAATAATACAAAATAATGTTAATAATCTTAGTTTTAATATTATCACTAAAATTATAAATTTATCCTTAATAAGTTGTTTGCCTTCCTTAATTTGGGTTAGATAATTAACTAATTTTATATTACTTAGACATGATAGCAAAAACAGGTTTATAATAGTGATTCATACATATTATTTGTCATTATCCAGTCATCTATTTCTTTAATAAGTTTTTTGTTCGCTTTTCTATACATAAATTTAGCAGTAATAAGATTTATTAGTTCAGCAGAAATATAAATGAAGTTTATAAATAGAAATAATGTACATGAATTGTATAAATAGAAATAATGTAATAAATAGAAATAAGCGTGAAATTTTGCTAGTAATAAACTGAATAAACAATTTATTTCATAGATAAACGAAGATTGGTTTAAAATAAATCGCCTAAAAATACAAAATTAAAAACTATTTTAAACAAAAATTCAAAATATAAACTCAGCCTGTTATAACAAAACCAGAGCCAAAAAGAACTCAACTCCAGTTACAGATTACTTTAGTCCTTTATATTGAATGTTTACTTCATGTAGTGGTTTATTGTCTTTCTAGACATTTGAATTCCTCAAATAAAAAATTAGCAAATTCTTAGTATAAAATTATGAATGTATATTCACAATTTACTTTCTTTCTTACTCATTCTTACCGGTTACCTACTCTACTTATTCTTTCTTAACCGGTTTATTTTTTCATGAACCTGTTAACCTACAATTATGAAATGAGCGACAAATTTTGGATTTTACGTATTAGGGTGTCTGATGATAATAAATTTTCAAAATATTCGGTTGAGGGAGGAAGATATTGAGGTGGTGTCATGTAATGAAGGCGATGGATTTTATAAAAATTCATTTCGTGCTTGATTTATTCAACAAAATATAACTAATTATGTTTGCTGAAATTACAGTTAGAAATAAGACTGTTTAATTTTACTTAAAAAAAATCCCTTTTACAAAAATATTTATTATAAATATTAGTCTAACTTCAATTTATCTACATAATTTATTTTCTAATTAAGTTGTTATTAAACTAAAAGTAATTTCAAATGATATTGCAGAATTTTGTTTATTAAATTTATATAGTAAAACAGGATTTTGGGATAATTTACCCTTCGTTTTATAAATGAGTGCTTTAATCATTTCTATTTTATTTTTCCAGTCTGACATCTAGAATTTTTTAAAGTTAGTTTTCGTTAAATGAGTTAATATCAGGACACAACAACTTTTCAGTCTTTTTTCAAACGGTAAATAAACCCTCATCCAAAAAATATAATTTCTTAATATTGCCAAAATCAAAATATTCTTAATATTATCAAAATATAGATTGGAATTTTTTGTCTTACGTCTTTTTAAAATGATTCCTTATTAGTGCAGAAACAATTTCAACCGTTATCACAAAGGTTCAGTGTAATTTTTTTGATTTTGATAATCAAAAAAATTTTTTATTTTTTATTTTTTTGGTGTTTTTAATTACATTTTATGATACGTTAAGATAGATTATTGCAGTACAGAATTGAATTGAAAATAATTTGCACACATTTTATTTTTAATTATTCTAAAATGTTTTTTACCTGTACTTGTTGGTTAAGAAAATAAGTGAAATTCTCTTATTGGTAATATATAATTCGAGAGTATACTTTCTCTCTCTTGCTAAAAAATTTTTACGAATATTATTTATTTAAATTATTTACCAGAAGAGAATTTTAACCTTACTTGCTGGAAAGAGCGAAATAAGCAACTATCTCTACAAAAATGATTGATTTCATAGAAGAACATAATTCATTCACATAAAAATCTTACTTAATTACCAGTAACATTTGTAAATAATAGAAAATTATGTAATATAAAAATTTTAACACAATAATAACTGATAACGAAAAAAATGTTTATTTTATCATCAATTTTTTGAATAGTATATTAAATTCCATTTTGTGTTATTCGTTTTACCTAAATATACTTTCTACATCTAAGGCTCTCTAACTGTTTATCCATACATTCGATTTTTAACAGACTTCAAAAAAGGACTCTTGTATTTGACCCGTATATATCTTTTTTAATGTTTGTTTGCGCATAACTTTTTTCGTATTAATCCGATTCAAATAAATCTTGTTGCAATCGACGCAGATGATTTTCGCGCTTGTAAAAAAAAAATTGTAAAAATTTTTTAGACACAAACCGTCGATCTGAAAATTGAAAAATATATATTTTGTCGTCTGGCGGGTATGTAGAGACAGTGGAAATCCTGATAACTGTAGAACCCCGATTCTACATGTATGCGTCACATTAGATGATGTTTTATGGTCTTCTTTAGGACAGGTAAAGTGAATTTCTGCACAAGTTGTATGGCACCGTTAACAGAATCATAAAACTTAATAAAGGTCTTAAGCCTTAATAAATATAAATATCTTAATAAATATAAATTATATAATGTTCAGTATCGGTAAGGGCAGTGGAAATCTTATAATTCTATATACGAGATGTCGGTTCCATTTTTTTTTTTTTTAAATAATTATTTTATTTTACAGTTCTTCTTTCCATTTCCGTTAAAAACGAAAATATCTATATAACAACGTATACCTTGATATATAATCGATCAAAACTTAGTTAATTTAATTTTTTTATAGATGATACTACCTCAAAATTTTCTCTTTTCAAATATATTTTATTACCTCTTTATATCTAACTCTTCTAATACAGTATATTTTAAACCTTCTCCTTAACCTAAGTATTAAATCTAACATTCTTTTGTCTCATTCATCGGTTTAACATAATTCTATTTATTATTTTGCATCACAATTTCAGATGAGTAAAAACAAACACTATTTATTAAAAATAGATATTTATATATGTTAATAAATTTACAAATTTTATTAATTTCAGGATATTGAAATATAATAAGTTAATCTATTTTATATTAATTAAATGTAATTTTGTTAACGATTACAATATTGCTTATTGTAAAAAAAAAATACTCAATCATTCTTATGTTAGGTTACAGGTCCGGGCTAAAGCAATTCACGATTAGTCATTTTCTTTCCTCCGATATGACTAGATGAAGGTTTTCAGAGTTTTACTGTTGTTATACGAAGGGCTGAAAGGGAGGGCCAGTGAAACAAGCAGTGTAAGTAATAATAGTAGAACCAAGCCGGGAGGAAAACTAATCCCTCACGTAACGTTGGGCGTTCTCTCTATGCATAACAATGGGTCGCTGTTGATTCTACAACCAGTCCCTTCTATTCTCCTATACTACTGCTATTGTATATACTATATACTATACTCACCAAGCCGTTTTAATCGGATTACATTATAAAATCCGTCGTATCTCTAACATAGGTTTCCAGCTCCCTAATTGCCAGCATATTACCTTGTTACATATATGCACTATTCTCTCACTCTCTCTCTCTCACTGTGTTTCTCTCTAACACTTTCTCTTAACTTACCTCACACCATACATTTGGACATCAGCTTCCCTCGTTCCTCATAGACCTCCCTTCTCAAACCCTTTAACATCAATTGTATTTAAATTGAACTACAGGTGTTTTATATATATATATATATATATATATATGGTACCTAACACGTATCACTTTAAGAGGATAACAAACATTATATAATTTTGAATTAAACCAATTTATAGGATAAATATTTGTTATATGCTGATAATAGTAGGATTATGTATTTTGTAAGGCGTACTTGTAGACTGTCATACACAAATACTGACAATCAACAGTGGTCGAATAATGAATCACCCTAATTCTCCTAAGTTTAATATAGTTATAAAAAGATTTTATTAAAGTAAATGATGAAACAAAATTACACGTAAGGTATTGATGTTTCAAAATATTTACTTATTTTCGTGGTCATATTTACAAAAATAACTATAAATTAATAATAATTAAAAAGACACATAAGATTAATTACACATAATACAATTGAATTATATGACAAATATATTAAATAATATTCAACAGCCAAGCTTGTGCTAAGATTACTGTCATAATTATTGGATGAATAAGTGAGAAAAAACATGCCACTTTAAAAATAAAGTTCATATTTGTTACTTGTTCTAGTCTTTGAAAACCTTCTTATCTATATTAAATATAAAGATAATATAAATAAAATTATCCGACCGATTATATAGACGGTTTTAATTTTAAAATAATGTACATATCATTAAAATACAGGATCGCAAAGACAATTTCTCATTGATATATGAGTGAATTTTTACTTTAAATTTAGAATTGTTTCATGTATGATTAAAATAAAATATAAAATTATTAAAAAAGAATATTATTTGCAATTAATGTAGCAGGTTTTATTTTATTACTAAAAAACGAAGCGCTTTCAATGGATATCAACATCTTCAGATCATTTATTCGAAGAAAAAATTTAAGAAACATCTTTCGTTGAATTACAAAGCCTATCCGAGTTTTTCTTAAGGCTCTAGCACATGTAAAACACCTTAGGTACAAGAGGTACTGGTCAAAGCTGCTTTCTCTGGCATTTCTGATAGCATTGATCTTCCTTAAATAGCCAGATTCTGTTGGGAAAAAAGTGATGGTTTCACTTATAAGTCTGAAACTTCCTGATTAACGGTGGGCTAGACATGCGATGAAACGACACTTGGCTTACTGAAAAAAACAACGCTCACTCCTCACTTTACCTAACAAACCGAACATAGGATGATATTTGTTATTCATGAAAGCGGTTGCAAGTTTTGAGCATCTTCAACCATTTAAAATTTATATATGCCCTTAATTTATTTTATCATTTTCATTAAAAAGTCTGCCATTGACTTCTCGTAATAAGATTTAGAACTGCTTTAAATGATCTGTAAATGTTAATCTTCTTCGTATTTATAGATGTATTAATTGATCATCAGATTTTTTGATTCTTTCTGATAAAACTTTCAAGTTTATTACAGCTCTTTTTCTCTATCACTTGTATAAAATTAGGAATTATGAGATAGTTCCAGAACCCATAATTTTATATATTTTAAAAATTTCTTTTCATGCATTTTTCGTGATATTCGTACTCACTTGTATCAAACAATTTTTGATTTTACTCTAAGCAAAATTGTGTTATCGACCTTCGTTTTGTTTTTTTTTTTTTTAGATTTTCCGTTTACTACCAGGTGTCACCAGTGCAATTGAAGCGAACTGTTTGACACCACTAAAATACCACCACATCCCACAAAACGTCGGTGTAGCCCCGTTTTTACTTCTTTGCACAAAGTAAAGAAAGTATTGTGATCGCGAAAAATTTCGGTTTTCAGATTTCAATGGAAATTTCCATTCTGACCATCCCTGAATCCATTTTGACTAGTTTCGGCGTGACTTCTGTACGTACGTATGTATCTCGCATAACTCAAAAACAACTGCACATGGGATGTTGAAATTTTGGATTTAGGACTCTTGTAACATCTAGTTATGTATCTTCTCTTTTGATTGCAGTAGAATGAACCAAAAGTGTCCAAAAACAACCCAAAATTCAAAAACATTGCATTTTGGACTTTTTCTTAGCTGCAGTAATAAACCCTGAGAGCTTTTCAACGATATATCATAAACTGGTACTTTTTTCATTGGTTCCAGAGTTACAGCCAAATAAAATTTTAATTAATGTAATATTTGTATCATACAAGGGAAAGAGGTACATCGATTCAAATCAGACTTCATCTCCTTTTTTTAACTTTCGTTTTTTTAATTTAAATATATTGATTTATTAACCTCTGATTGTAAATAAAGTACAATAAATAATAATTCAATAATAACAATAAAACACACATACATACATACATACACACATATATATATATGTGTGTGTGTGTGTGTGTGAAAAGAAAAAAATATGAGAAGTTATTAATGAAATAAAGTTTTATGTACTTTTCATTTTAAAACAAAAAATGGGTATGAGTAGTTTAATAGGCGTACAAGGAAGTTACTTGGAGTCCACATCAATTTTTTTTTTAATTATATAAACAAATGAATCACTTAAGTATTTCACTAGTAATATTACTTATCATAAAGTAAAAAACAGTTTTCCTGAAAAAAAAACCGACATAATCAAGACTAAACATTATTATTTCAGTTTATCTTTTGTACTTGAACTTTTGTACTGCTATAAAACTAACAATAACTGTAATCATTTTGATTTTCGTTTTTTTTTAATCATTAAAACACTATTAAAAAATAATTAATTAAACCATTTTGTCTTATTTTTTTTATTTTTTAATAAATAATTTATCCCAATTTTTATATTTCATGAACAGTTGTTATTCTTTTATTAAAATTTTAATTGTTTAAATAAAATTAAAATTAAAATAAATATATGTCAGACTAGTCAATACTAGGATGAATTAGTGATTCATAAAATATTTGTTGTTGCTTGTCATGATATAAAATCAAATAAGCCATTTTTAATCAATTTAATAATAATGTAAATATAATCTATTAGTACTCTTTTTATTTATTTTTTAAAGCTACTGAAATAAATTTAATTATTCTTGTCAATGATAACGAAAAAGAAATAAACAGTATTTTTTAAACGATGATATACTCTATTTTATTAAGGAATTTTTTTTTAAGTAATTTATTATGTTTCAGGAGGAAAGGAGATAATTTGGGAACTGAGTCGAGGGGTTGAAATAACGGAAAAAGTTCTTACAGACATATAACCGAAAACGCTTTGTAATTGAATTACGGTTGACGAAAAATTTCGCCCGGATTTCAGTTCCTCCGGTGAAATGGGGTCATACTGAAATTTTTAAGGTATTATGTAAGGGGTGAACTTCATTGTTTCTTATATTTTTTGATCAAATATCTATTAGATTTTTATGGAAGTCGAATATTAGACTTAAAACTTCAATAAACTACGTTTTTATTAACTTAAATTTTAGTAATCTTAAATTCCTTTTTAAACAATTAAAAAAATGATTTTTATTAATAAATTAATAATTTATGTTTAAAAGTAGATCACTCCGAATGAATGGTAAAGATTTTTGAGTAACAATGTATATAATATTTTATATAAATTTGATGTTTTTAATTCTCATTCACCATAATTTGTATCCTTAAATGAATATATTTTTCATTTTTTTATATCCTGTTTATCGTTTTAAATTTTGTTTTCATCGACATAATACAAAAATAGAGCTCAAGAGGTTCTGATAAAATCTTTAGATTGATCTCTGTAACAATAGAATTTAATTTGTTTCCTAAACGCCAATATTAGATACTAAAGTTTATTCTATTAATCTAGTACTACTCTATTTTAAACTTAGTATTTTCCAGCAATTAAAAAAAAAAAATTGAAAGTAATCAAGATAAAAAAATATTGTTAATTTTCATTGGAATTTGAACATTAATTATTCTTAAAAAGTAATAGTTTTGTATGTTTATATCACTGTAATTCCATAACAGCTTTACCAATTGTTATTTATTCTTTTTAATAGTTCTCATACACGCGTGTTGCCTACCGGGCTGGTCTAATAGTAAATCTTCGCAAGTCAGTTGTTTTACAGCTGATTTACGAAGTCGAGGGTTCAGAGGTTCAAATCCGAGTTTAAGTTAGTTTTATACGGATTTGTATACTAGACAGTGAATACCGGTGTACTTTGGTGGTTGAGGTTCAATTAACCACACGTCTCAGGAATGGTCGGTTTCTGTCTGCACAAGACTATACCTCATTTACCCTGTCAACATATCATCCTCATCTCATTGGCTAGTGAGCAGGATTACTTATTCTGTTCACTAGTTGAACAGATTACAACGTAAACATTAGGAAAAATAATAATTCTATTTCTTTCCATGAAACGATCCACTTTGATGGATATACTTTTATTTATGTAAATAAAAATCATGCATTCCGAAGGTAAAATGAATCATAAAATATCTAAAAAGAGAAAATCTTTTTTCTAATAAAAATTAATTTTGTTTTAATACTTGTTCAAAAAATTAATATTAAAACATTTAGAATTAATGACAAGTACAAGATTTTTATCAGTCTTGCCGTTTAGATCACTTGTAAAGAAATGAGATAACTCCATAAAAATGTTCCCTAAAATTATTTCAGAAGTTTATAATATAATAAAAAAGTAATTACAAAAAAGTTTATTTAGGTATCTATTTTGTTAAAAAGCTTATTTAAATATTCTGATTGTAAAAATTTATTAATTTAAACTTTAAATAAATATGATAAGCGCAGTTATGAAAGCGTGAAATTATATTACGTTACTAATATTTTGTTGTTTTAATATCATTTAAATATTGAGTTACAGTTGTTTCGTTGCATCGTATCTACCCAAATAATATAAATACTATCTAACAGAAAATATTATAAAACCCCACTTGGGTAACAAATTGTGACGTATGTTTTCCCAAGGGTTAGTACACCCCCGGGTCAGTGTTGCATGTTAATTTTGCCCGTGTTGCATGCGCTTTAAAACCATACGGTTGATATATTTCCCTACATTTACTGATAAAACAGTTCTCATCATTTTCCCTCCCGTGCGCGTATATACACACCGACACACACACACACCACAAATTTAGCATTACCAAACATGTACAAACTATACGGAAAAGAGGAAAAATGAAAAAACAAAATAAATGGCAGCTTTTATTTTAAAATGTTTGTTTTTGTATTGCTCAAATTACGTATTCCTTTTGCACTAACAGGAAACAATTTTTTGTTTATACGAATATAAGTTTTTATACAACAAGCAAATAGAATTTAATATATTTTTAGGAACTTCTCAGTTCGTATGCTTTTTTTTTTTAGACAATTGTATTATTATTAATTTTTTTTTTTTTAAGAAAAAGCTTATTTTTGTAAAGAATATAATTTTTAATCTAGTTATAAAAATGTAAAAATAAAATCATAAAAATTCATTTAAATTATCTTCAAACAAGTTTTAACGGTTTTTTTTATTATTTTAGGAAATTATAAAATTTAAAAAAGCAGTAGAACATTATTCCTATAAAATATTAATTTATTGTTTGTAAACCACAATAAATCTTTTTCATTAATACATTACTAAATATTTTTATATTATTACTTATAATTCTTTAGTTTTATTACGTGATTCCAAATTATACAATGGAATAGAACATAATAAGATCAATTAAAGAGTGAATAAATAAAACATTGTAATGCTTTTTAACAATGTGTTTAGGGACGGTAGAATAGAAATTGTTTTTTTATCAACGTCGACGTATCAGGAATATTGTACATACTGTGTGTTGTTTAGCCTGACTGTTTTTTTTTGTCACTGAAATTTTCTTAACTATTTGTGAATTTAGAGGTGGGCGTCAGGTGCTTTTTTTGTAGATTACAATTTTGCGTAGATCTCCGACTTCTAAGCTAGTAACTAAGGCTAATGAATATCTTAACTAGTATCCAGCTCGAAAATTTAACCAAATCCTACATTTCTATTTTTATAATAAATGCAGAATATACTTTCGAATCAGATACCATGTAAAAAATACATAAAATCGGATTTTTGTAACGAGTAAAAGAAATTTTAACCCAAGTAAAAATTAATAAATTGTAAAATAACAAATAAAAATTTACTTACATTGCAAAAATACACGGGGATGTTACAAATGTTAAGTACTAAAAAAATAACAGGTGCAGAAAAATAACCTAAAAGGCCTTCCATTTGTTTGTAGTTGTTAAATACATAACGAAGCAAATTCTAGGTTAATAATTGTATGGCTTGGTATATCAACTGCTTCACCCCAGACCTACAACCTATGCAATTAACCATGTAATGACCCTGTATGTACTTATGAGGTATCAGGATAATTCACGACCCTACACACAAATGGTTCAAATATGACCAAACTTTTCCCGTATGATCCATTAGAAGGCGTACTGCAAAATTTCAGAAGAGTGAACTCGTTTACTCGTAGCTGTTTGTTCACCACTAGACCAACTCGATGATTTTATTTCGAAGTAGAGAGTTTTAAGGTTCAAATCCTAGTAAAGGCAATTACTTTAATACGGATTTGAATACTAGATTTTGGATACCGGTGTTCTTTGGTGGTTGGGTTTCAATTAACCACACATCTCAGGAATGGTCAATCTGAGGATGTACAAGGCTACACTTCATTTACTTTCATACATATTCATGTTTTGAAGTAATACTTTACGGTGGTTCCGGAGGCTAAACAGAAAAAAGTATAAAGTTGGTTGTTTGTGGCAGTCGAATAAGGCAAACAAGTTTTAACATTATCTGAATCTATATTGTTATATAAAGAAGATGGTTTTTGTTTGTTCGGGATAAACTGACTTCCTTGTACGCCTATAAAATTACATATACACAAATTTTAAAGTACATAAAATTTTATTTTACTAATAACTTCTGATATTTTTTCTATTTTTTTATTTTATTTTTTATTATTGAATAATTATTTATTTAAAAACATTTTTACAATCAGAGGTTAATAAGTTATTAATAAATCAGTATATTTAAATTTAAAAAAGAAGATGTAGTTTTAAACCGAGCCTTCCTCTAGTAAGATCCAAATATTTCATTAATTAAAATCTTATTGGCCTATAACTCTCGAATCAACGAAAACAAGTACCAATTATGATATATCGTTGAAAATATCTCATTGAGGGCTTATTATTACAGTTTAAGAAAAAGTCCAAAATCCAAAACTTTTGGATTCCGGGTTTTTTGGACACTTTTGGTGCAGTCGATTGCAATCAAAAGGGGAGGTGCACAACTAGATGTTACAACAGTTCTATCAAAAACTTCAACATCCTATGGCTAATTGTTTTTGAGTATGCATACGCACATACGTACGTACGTACGTACAGACGTCACGCCAAAACTAATCAAAATGGATTCAGGGATGGTCAAAATGGACATTTCCGTTGAAATCTGAAAACCAAAATTTTTTCCGATCACTATACTTCCTTTACTTCGTACAAGGAAATGAAAAAACCATTCTACCTCACAATCAAATTTTTATCCATGTTTCTTGACATAACTGAGAAGGATTTTAAATATATTTTATTTTATGTATTATCAGATTGAAGCACAAACTTTAATGGCCTGTGAACTCTTTGTCTTTATCCCTGTGTGAGCTGGGTTTGAACTAAATGATTCGAATCAATCAAATGAATGATACAAAAATAATAGAATTAAATTTACAATAAATAAATTAATATTAAATAAATTTAAAAAAATTGTGTTTAGCAATAATGGACTTCCCATGGGGACTGCGTGTGAGGCTAGAGAGGTGAGGTATGCGAGCACCTTGTGGAAAACTAGACTAATCATCACTATCAACTGGTAACAAACGCGATTCCCATGGGATGCTCCGTTTTGGTAGGTGCAATGGAGTGCTCTTATAACATCTCTGCAAACAATCGTCCGATTTTCAACATTTAAACTGGGTATTATTTGGTTGTAGGTACTAACAAAGTTTAAGGTTAACTTTTGCATGCATCAATTACACTTCGATCTAATAGATCACAGTTATTCAAGAGCGTTGATTTATTTAAACGCGATTCAGTTGAGTTTCTTCAACATTTATAAAAGTAGATGAACCATGATTTAATCATTACACGCCAGAGAGCAAACAGCATTCCAAACACTGGTTGGGAACAGGTGCGCCAAAGAAAGTGTAAACGATTTCATCAGTAGGAAAAGTAATGCCTACGTTTTTTGGGATTCTCGTTTCTCGTGGTGTAGTTAATTTAAATTGCTTGGAGAAAGACAGGATCATTACCGGGGAGTATTAAGCTTCACTACTGGACCGATTTAAGGGTGGAATGTTGACTAAACCTACTCTAGAAAAAAGAAAATTCTCTTTCACCACTATAAAACGCTTGCACACACGTCTCGGGTTATTAATGTAAAATTACATTACCTGTGCTTCGAAGTGATTCCACATGCGCCGTATTCGCCGGTTTTAGCTCCCACCTAGTACGTCCTCCTCCTAAAATTAAAAAAAAAAATGGCTCGTTGAATGAAGATTCAATTCAAATGATGCGTCAAAACTGAGACAACCGATTATTTTGCAAAATGTGACAAAATGCAATCTACTGAGAGTATTAAAATGTTGAAAAATCGTTGTCAAATGTATCGCACTGAAAGGTGGTTGAACATTTTTTTTTTTTTTTATATCTTATTTCCTTTGTAGTTTTCTTTGTGAACTTTCTGAACGATTCTCGTGCAATCTTGAAAGTCAACGATCTTACCTTGAAGTATCGAAAATCAACTAACTCAAATAATAAAGTTATGCAATTATATATCTTAAGAATGAATGATCAGTAATTCATAATATTACGGTAATAACGACATAATAAACAGAGCTTTTAATTTAAAAATTACTACAAAATAAACCGATTATCCAGCTTCAATTACGAAAATAAACTGAAAAATCGATATCGGTGACGGTCTGATAAAGTCTTTCCCGGGTTCAAATCGCGGTATTTTCATACGCTACAAAAATTCCACCCGCATTCTTCACGAACAAGTTTAAAGTTTATTTGGTGAATTATTTATTTAAAAAAGCCATCTTAACTTAGCGCACAGTCCATCAGACGACACTAATTACTCAAAGTTAAAGAATCAATTTTTTTTACAGGTGCTATGAATGCTCATGCTGGTTTTACTTCATTCTATTTAAAAGACTGATAATCCATAGTTTTCATATATTATTTCATTTTCATAGGTAACTATTTACATTATTTATTTTTATTTTTTATTATTATCATGGTGTATTGTTATTTTTTCATCATTTTGTTATCATTATTTATCGTTTTTTAATTCCATAAATTTGTAAAGTAGTTTTATTTGACAAAAAAAAAAATCAGCTAGTTATTGTCTCCATGTAATTTTTTTTATTTATTATATTTATTTATTGCTTTGTACTAAATTAATTATAAATAAAAGTGCTAAAAAAAAATTGTGTGTTGAAGTTTAATGCGATGTTATAGTTATTGAGTCAGAATATGAACAATAACAATAATAAATAATAAAATAATAATAATATTATTATTATTACAGTTAAGTAGTGCTTATAAAGTTTACTCGTGAAAATCTATGTAACATAAGTTTAAGTACCAATAAATTATAGGAATAGTTTTATAGATAAATGAAAATCAATCGACTCATATCTTGGTGCATTTTTTTATGATAATCATTTTATATTTTAATAAATAAATAAACTGAAAAAAAAACATTTTCTAATTTTTTTTTAACTTTTGGTAATTTTCTAAAATATATTTTGAATGAAAACACTAGTATTTTTTATCATTTTAAATTGCCATTACTGTAATGTAATTATAATGAAAAATAATGTAGGAGGAAATTTATGGTGAAGTGGTCTTAAAAAAATGTATCAGTTAGCAACAAACACATTAAAGGCAATAGAATAACAGCAACGATTTTGCATTGAATTCTGTTTACTGTATACCGGTGTTTTGAAACGGACTGTAGCACTGGTGTCAGCTCCAGTTATGGCGCTGATTACACAAATTCATTTTGAAAAGTCTTTGTTCCCGGATTAGTCTGCTGTGCACGGATGAAACGCTAAGCCTCATCCCAACAAGTGGATTCGATTTTTTAATAATTCTTTTTGTTCACTTTTACCGAATTTAAAAAAAAATATTCTCTTTATCATTAATTTAAATTATTTAACAGATTAAATTAGGATACTCCTTTAATTTTATTAAATGTTTACAATTTTATGACTAGTATTTTACGTAATCTTTATATATTTTACGTCCTACCATTGTAAATAA
The DNA here is from genome assembly GCF_047948215.1 of Lycorma delicatula. Lineage (NCBI taxonomy): Eukaryota > Metazoa > Arthropoda > Insecta > Hemiptera > Fulgoridae > Lycorma > Lycorma delicatula. The sequence continues at coordinate 185,135,591 of NC_134457.1, read as the reverse complement.
AATGCGAAATTTTTAATTAAAATTTTAAAAATTTAACAAACGTAAATTTTCTTTTAGTTAAAAAAAAATGTATGCCAATAAATATCTAGTTTTGAAGGTAAATTAAATCAAAAATAAATTTAATGAAGTAGATATTTTATAATCTCTACGTAATTATAGATATAATCACGTTGATGATGACTAGACGTGCTGCTTCATTCTACGGTTAAAGAAGGAAATTACCTTAGTATTTGCCTGGAATGCTAAAGAGAAACTTTGGACGAAAAAAAATTGATTGCCGTAGCGTCAAAGAATATAAAATTAATAAGAAAAAATCTGATGTGGACACCACATGACTTCCTAGTACGCATATTAAATTACACATATTTTTTATTCTTTTTTCATTTTTGTTTTTATTGGTTCATTATTTATTGTAACTTTTTTTACAATCAGAGGTTAATAATTATTAATAAATCAGTATATTTAAATTAAAAAATTAAAAAAAAAAAGAAAATGAAGTCGTATTCGAGCCGATGTGTCTTACCCATGTAAGATCCAAATATTTCATTAACTAAAATTTTATTGGGCTATCACTCTAACCGATGAAAATAAGTACCACTTATGATATGTCGTTAAAAAGCTCTCAATGAAGGCTTATAACTACAGTTAAGAAAAAGTTCAAAAGCCAATTTTTTGGGGATTTTGAGCTTTTTTGGACGCTTTGGTTCAGTCGATTGCAGTCAAAACGGGAGGTCCACGACTAGATATTACAACAGTCCTAAATCTAAAATTTCAACATCCTACGGCCAATCGTTCTTGAGTTATGTGAGATGCGAACTTACGTAAATATATACGTACGTACAGACGTCACGCCGAAACTAGTCAAAATGGATTCAGGAATGGCCAAAATGGATATTTCCATTGAAATATGAAAACCGATTTTTCTAAAAAGAATTTAAACTTACTTTAAAACAAAAAATAATAATAAGTATATAAAATAATAGTAAGCAAATATGTAAAAATAAATAAAATCCTAAAAACATAAGATAAAAATTTTGTAGACGTTGAACTGTTTGTATGTGTGGTGGTCATATTACTTTTTAATAAAGAGGATGCAAAAAATTCAGGGTTGTAAAGAACACTTTTTTACAAAAAAAAAATTATTGAATAGACATTTTTTAACTATTTAGCATTTTATACATTTATTTTTGTAAAATAGACTTGTATATCTTGCTATTCTTTCATAAAAACCATTTCAAATAAACTAAGGTTTATTTGAAATGCTTTCTATGTGAGTATTGCCGTATGATTATTGTTTTTACTCGTATAATCCCTCTTAGATTCAATTCAAGATAGCGTGGCTTAGATAAACAAAAATTAAATTTTTTGCTTTGAAAATAAATTTAGAACCCGCTTAGCTATTAATGTGAGAATTCATACTCCATCTAAATTCAGTCTTCCCTCTTATATTGACTAATCACATTAATTAAACATTTTATTCTTCTCCCGATGATCAACATTTTACAAGGTATTTTATATAATTTAAGGTGATTTTATAAGGCCATCTTTTAATAACGATCGCCTTTTTCAGTAATGCATATCTTTTTTTCATGAAAATATACATTTAAAAAAAATGTGTGTATATATATATATATATATATATATATATATATATATATATAATATATAAAATATTAATTTATCTCTCATTATACTTAAATTCCGGATGGAATTTAAATTTGTTTCCGACAAAAGATGATTATAATTTTTTCTGCTATTACTATCTTAACTTATGATATAAAAATAATTTGGGGGAATCAGTAATATTATTCTAATTTCAATAATTTCTAAGATGACGACAGAGCTTTATGCAAATTAGACAGCTGTAATGACAACTAGATAACTGCAGAGGGTAGAGTGATGCAAGTACTATCACGCCTGGACACAGTCACGTGTGTAACACGCGTCTCTCACGTGTCTTGTAAACACATCTAGACAAACACTCCTCTCTCTGACGTCCTCGATTCCCCTTCCTTTTTCAGTAAATGTTGATCCCTAATCCTGAGAACTACGTCTAAAAACACAATACGCAACATTTTGTATCAGGGCGTTTGCTAACCGATTTCACACGACGTGTAGTTGTTACCCTATTATTCAATAGGCTATAGAAAATAAACGATTCGGAAATTTTATTTATTATGACATAATAAATATTCTAAGTATCAAAATAAGTAGAAAGTTTCTTTTTATTAACTTTAAAAAGGAAATCGTCGTGATTATTTTCAAAAAAATTATTTTTCCATCTAAAATTGACATCTGATGGATTTTTATTTTAAGTTTTTGTTTTAATTAATGTCATTAGTCTTAAAAAACAGAATTTTTATTCAGTAATATAACAGTTATATCGTTGAGATGTAAAAGAGAATAAAAATCTATCTGAGATGTAGCAGTCACACAGGCAGATAGATTTTGTGCTTATTTTTTCATCTATCTGTTTGTTAGTGTGATTTATTTTGGTGTAAAGTGATAGGTTATAATAAAACGTTTTACACCTCTTTTTACTTCCTTGTACAAGTACAAGGAAGTATTATTATAATCTCGAAAAAATTCGGTTTTCAGATTTCAACGGAAATATCCATTGTGACCATCCCTGAATCCGTTTCCGCGTGACGTCTATACGTACGTACGTATGTATCTCGCATAGCTCAAAATCGATTAGCCGTAGGATGTTGAAATTTTGGATTTAGGACTGTTGTAACATCTAGTTGTGCACCTCCCCTTTTGATTGCAAACGACTGAACCAAAAGTGATCAGATAGCCCAAAATCCAGAAATATTTGGATTTTGGACTTTTTCTTAACTGCATTAATTAGCCCTCATTGAGAGCTTTTCAACGATGTATCATAAGTGGTACTTATTTTCATTGGTTTCAGAATTATAGCCAGATAAAATTTTAATTAATGAAATATTTGGATCTTACTAGGGGAAGGCACATCGGTTCGAATCCGACTTCATTTCCTTTTTCTAACTTTTTTTTTTAAATTTAAACATATTCATTTATTAATAATTATTAATCTCTGATCGTAAAAAAAAATTACAATAAATAATAATTCAATAATGACAATAAAAAAAATATGAAAAAATCAGACGTTATTAGTGAAATAAAATTTTATGTACTTTTAAAAATGTGTGTAGTAACTTAACAGTCTTACAAGGAAGTCATGTGGTGTCCACATCAGATTTTTTTTTTAATTATCTGAAATTTGAAAGCATTCCCATAACAAAACAATTTTTCTAAATTTAACCAAAATATTTTCTGTAGTATTATTTTTAATCAGCAAAAAATAGTAAAATTACCATATGTTATTGATTATGATTATTATTAATTAAAAATGTACACTTTTATATGTTATTTAATAAATGTAAATGACGAACTATTTGCAGTTAATGTTCAGCTTTTCAGTACAGTTTCATTATTTTACCAAAAAATACAGAACACCTTCATTATCATTCGCTCATTCTTATATTGCAACAACCTTATCCAGGCGTTTCCGCCATACATTCTCTCCATTTCGTCAGCCCAGTCTATTTCTCGACCACTTATTCCGAGAGTCTCCATTCGATCATCTTTTTTGCTCATGCAACATTTTCTCTAATAATAATTTTCCGCCTGTTTCCATTCACTATTAGATATCTTAACATTATATCTTGGAAGTTCAGTATTTTCATAATCCATATATTTCTCTTCCTATATCTTTTTTGTAACTTCTATCATATATCTCTCTCCATAACTCTAACTATCGATCTTAACTTTTTCAGTGTTTCTTGATCCAAAATCTAAATCTCATAATCATAAGTTATAATCAATGGATAAAGCCGTCACTTGAAAATCCATATTGATAAAAAAATAAGAAATATGTTATTTGATTTTTACAAAATTATTAAAAACAAAATCACAACAGCTGTTTCGGTACAAAGTACCTTCCTCAGGTTTTACATCTGAGGTGTTAAACCTGAGGAAGGTACTGTGCACTGAAATAGCGGTTGTGATTTTTTTAAATAATTCTGTTAAAATCAAATAACATATTTGTTTATTTTCTTTTGAACATAATCTATAATCTACAATATAAGTTTATCACATAATTTTTTCTGAGGGACATCTTGTTATTTCTGAAGCCTGGTAGTTAATAATTATGACTTAGATACACCGTTTCTTCAAAGTTGTCGACTTATCTATTACTAAGCTTTCTGATACGCAATTAAATGAATTAGTTGACACTTCCCCGGGTTAACCGTCAATCCGACCCACTTACACTGTTTAATATAGTCCCTTATAAGTTCATTTCTTTCACTTTCTCCATACTTATTGCAATAAAGAACATATCATCAGCAAAATACAAGCGGATCAGTCATGTTCCATTCACTCTTATCCCTTTTGTTGAAGATCACTTAAAAAATTAGAGTGATCTTATATGAAATTAGTTGAACATCCTAACCCACCGGGTTGGTCTAGTGGTGAACGCGTCTTCCCAAATCAGCTGATTTGGAAGTCGAGAGTTCCAGCGTTCAAGTCCTAGTAAAGCCAGCTATTTTTACACGGACTTGAGTACCAGATCGTGGATACCGGTGTTCTTTGGTGGTTGGGTTTCAATTAACCACACATCTCAGGTATGGTCGAACTGAGAATGTACAAGACTTTACACTTCATTCACACTCATACATATCATCCTCTGAAGTATTATCTAAACGGTAGTTACCGGAGGCTAAACAGGAAAAAGAAAGTTGAACATCCTAATTAAATAGCAACAGCTATTTTTTTAGATTTTGCTATCTTTTAAATAAAAATTCAAACATTTTCTGCCTAATTGAGTTTTATACAAAACCCTTTACCCCCCAACCCAATACGGTTAACCGTTTTCAATTAATCAGGATCGTATGTAGGATAGCATGTTCAGTATCTGGAATTCCGCTCAGATTTTTCTACTTACGATTAGTGCTTGAACCAAACAAATATCTTTATTTTAATTTTTAAGAAGTTATAAAACTTCTTTCTTCTCCACCTCTTCCTTCATTAACATTCTGGAAAAGAATTTACACCAGTAATGCGACAAGTATCTATAATTTTGGGTCGAATTTATGGTTATTATTTTTCTTCAGTCAAACGTGTAATGGTTTTGAGGGGAATAAGTGGATCAACGTATCTTTTTACCTTATATTAAGGTCTATAAAAGATTGGGTATCATAAAAGATGAAATTCTAAATATTAATAGATAATTATAAAATTTAGCATGAAGACAGTCTAAATATACCTCACTTTCTTTTTCCTGTTTAGCCACCGGTAACTATCGTTTAGATAATACTTCAGAGGATGAATGAGGATGATATGTATGAGTGTGAATGAAGTGTAGTCTTGTACATTCTCAGTTCCACTATTCCTGAGATGTGTGGTTAATTGAAACCCAACCACCAAAGAACACCGGTATCCACGATCTAGTATTCAAATCCGTGTAAAAATAACTGGCTTTACTAGGACTTGAATGCTGGAACTCTCGGCTTCCAAATCAGCTGATTTGGGAAGACCCGTTCACCACTAGACCAACCCAGTGGGTTTGTCTAAATATACCTAAACTCTTTTTAGACTTAAAATGTTTTGAGTAAGTACATACAAAACATATCGACTGCAACAGAATCCAGATTTGTTTATTGTTTTAAGTACCGTGTCCAAATGATGCTCAATGAATTTGATACTGTTGATTGCATGTATTGATCGATAATTTTGGCTTATACATTTAGTTTGTTGTTAGCATTATTATATTTGTAACGTTAAATTATATTATAATACTAATAATATTTATTATATTTAAGAATAAAATTTAGGAAAAAATTTCAAATAGAAAAATCGATGGGTAAAATGATGTTATTTACATAACGGTATAAATCTGCAAGTATGTTTACTCATCACTCCAGAACGACTTATTTTTTTGAATGAAATTAAGCCGATATGTTGTTGACCCAAATTCGAATCGGATAACATCTCAAAGACCTATCAAATAATACTAACTCTACCCTTTATGTCACATAGAAATTTATTTTACTATTTTCATAAAATAAGGCAGAAATAAATGAATAATAAATGAGAAGAGGTGCGGAAACGTAAAAGAAATAAAAGTAAAAGTACAAAATGTCTGTTTTATATTTACACGTTACATAAAATGTTACTTAATGTGGTCAAACTATGGAAAACTTGGGGATGTTTTCGTAATTTACAGTGGTTAAACCCGACCGCCCGGCTAACATAATAAATAAACAAATAAAAGAGATATATACGTTTCTTACAATCGCCCGTACGCACACACATGTGTGTGAATACATGTATGTATTATTGGTACCATAAGGAATATGTTTATGAAGAGGGTCGGTGTGGAATCGCAATGAGATGAAGAGATTCGTGCGGTGCAGGTTATATCCAATATAAATGCGGGACTAAGCAAATACAGGCGGAGGGTGCGTCGGGCTAGCAGGGTGCATCAAATGTAATATAAATCTGGGGCTGCCGGGCACAATGGCAGTAATTACAGCGGGCACAATGCGCCAAGTATAAACAGTCATCTTCCTTTTGTTATGGAAAACCGCTAGACCTTTACTATTGTGCTCGCTACCCACTACTTGGCTGCGGCTCGCAAACCTTCCGACTGTTATCGATATGAAATATCTTTCTTTTCCTTTCTTTGGTACATTTCTTTTCTGTTTTTCATTATTGACTAGGTTTTTCTTCTTTTTTTTTTGCGAATTGAAATTTTGATTATGATAATCTTTAAATCGACACTTTTAGAACCTGTTTAACGTTAACTTAGAACCGAATTAAATTTTTTAAGTTTATAACTTATTCAATCTGATTAAAAAAATTAATAAAATAAAAACAGAACTTAACTTTATTTGTTTACATCAAACCAGCAAAACAATTATTTTACAGTTCACATTATAATACATCAGCCTAAGAGGAGGACTTTTAATTACCTTCTTTATTTTATATATATATATATATATATATATATATATATATATATATATATATATATATATATATGTTATGTGTGTGTGCGCGCGCGCGTGTATGTAATAAATGGAAAATTCTTTCAGATAGTTCATTTAAAATTAAAATTAAAAATTTCTTTTAAGGGAAACAATATTAATCTGTTTAATGATTTTTTTTTCTGGATAGTAGTAATTAGATAAGCGTAAATGAAGTGCAGAAATATTGTTTTATTTTTATTTATTTTACTTTGCTATAAATTTACTTTTACTTTATCTACTTTACTTTATTTCTATTTATTTAATTTACTTTGTGTTTATTTTTTTTTTTAGCTTATACATATATCGCTTTTATTTGTTTATTTATTATGTTAGTCGGGCGGTCGGTTTTAACCACTGTAAATTATGAAAACATCCCAAAGTTTTCTGAACTTTACAAATTAAGTAAAATTTTATATAAATTGTTCTTAAATAATTGCTCAAAAGTATATCAATTAACGCTTTCTCAGTCATTGTTTCATTTTTTACCGACTTTTTTTTATAATCACATAGCTGCATCATATATGTTGATATATTTATTATTTTTAAGTATACTTATTATGTGATTAATTTATGATCTAATTACAGTATCATTTATTTATTAAATATAAATTAAGTTTATTTATCTTAATTATCTGAAATAAGTAATATTTTCAATTAATTTTGAAGCTAAGAGGTAAACTTTCTGAACGATTTTGACAAAAAAATAAATTTCTTATTCTGTCAGTGCTTTTTTCTTGTTAGAAGTCATCTAACATTAGGTTTTTCCTGTTTAGCCTCCGTAAATCCCCGTCAAGTATTACTTCAGAGGATGAAATGTATAAGTGTAAGTGAAATATAATATTGTACATTCTCAGGTCGACCATTTCTGAGATGTGTGGTTAATTGAAACCCAACCACCAAAGAACACCTATATCCACGATATATATTCAAATCCGTATAAAAGTATGTCTTTACTAGGATTTGAACGCTGAAACTCTCTCGACTTCGAAATCAGCTGATTTGCAAAGTTGCGTTCACCTCTAGGATTTGAACGCTGAAACTCTCTCGACTTCGAAATCAGCTGATTTGCAAAGTTGCGTTCACCTCTAGACCAACCCGGCGGGTGCACCTAACATTAGTTAACGTTCATCACAAACACTACATATCGGTAAGCGGATTGCCTTACATAACGAACAAAACGAACAATTTCTAGAAATTCATGATTAAATACAAATAAATTGAATGTTTTGTAATATGTATCCGAATTGTGAATATAAGTACACTCATCCACTTGTATAGAACTACTTTTACATCGGTATACCGATGTAAAATATATATATAATTATATGTATATATATATATATATATAATTTTTTTTCCAATGGATAGTAGATTATTAGTGAATGAAAAGTGAACGAAAATTTTTATATCTTTTAACTGAATAAATTAATTTTTTCACAGTAAAAATTCTAATAATTCTCATTAAGTGCTTAAAATAAATACTAACATTTAGTATTCAATTAAAAAATTAATGGTACATTAAAAAACTTTATAAAACCATTATAAAAATTGTTTTCATTTCAGTTTTATTTTGAAACTTGACCTCTAAACGATTGCTAAAAACAAATCAACTATTTTATTTTTATGATTTTATAATTATTTATTGTTATTAATGATTTATAAAAAAAAAGTAATAAAAGTATTCTTTCTAGCCTAGATATGTTAAAATTTTCTCAAGAAGATACAAACAGTTTTAGTGAAATTCAGCTTTTATTTATTTAGATTTTAGTTTTAGAATTCATATAACCCAGCCGTCATTGTTACAACGGCATCATATTTTTCCTACTTCTGGCATAATTCCACACAACACCTTATTTATTTCTGAAAATGATTTTTTTAAAAATAATTCTGTTAAAATTTAGGAGAATATTAAAAATAAATGCAAAAATGTAATATTTTACGCATCAATAAACATATTAAAATTTCATAATAATTTTCGTAATCATTTTTGAGAAATTCTATTTGAAATGTGATATTTTCAGTAAGTATAAAGAATTGTTAATTACCGTTAAAAAAAGGGAAGTAACTCAAATTTAAATATCAAAAATGAATGTTAAGTTTATACAGTTCTGACCTTTGTCAATCCTGATAAAAATTTACACGCTAAATTACAGTTCCCTGCAGAATGTGGATGCAATCAATCAAACTTCTCTGATTTCACCATATCAAAAATAGGCAAAACGCATATGAAAAAAAATTTAGATTTAATGAAAGACTTATCTATGCGAGGTAAATAAATGTGTTTTAACACATTTATTTACCTCGCATAACACAAATAGGCAGTAATTTTATATTTATTGCCTCGCTTAATACACACATTCTTGTATCAGTCAATTACTCTCAGACACTCGGTATAATAAATTTTTGGGATGGGGATAACGGCTAGCTAATAAAGGTTATACATAACAATCTGCATAAAGTAGAGGCAAATTCAAACAAAATACACTTACGGATAAAAATATATAATATTAACACACCCCAACCAACAATCGTTTGAATTTGATAATATTTATAGGAAAGAAAGTTAAAACCTAAACTAAAAACAAACTTTCTTAACATCTGGCTCCGTTGGTGTTATACAATTTATATAAAAATAGAGTATTCACTTACCAAAAATTGTGAGTATTGACTATCCAAGCGCTTTCGGATTATTCCTCCATCATCAGGGATTGTTGAGTAATCCCTGATGATGGAGGAATAATCCGAAAACGCTTGGATAGTCAATACTTACAATTTTTTGTAAGTGAATACTCTATTTTTATATAAAAACGAACTACACAAGACACCCAACAGGAGAAAACAATATAAAGCGTAGAAACTGCACTAACTGCTTCATGGGAACAGATCGAGGGCAACATTCATCCACAGATACAAAAAAGGATTTTTTTTAATCAGTATACACGCCAACGGAAAAAATCCTTGCAAATTATTAAAAAAATATATAAATTGTAAGTAGATAACTACATAAATTTATGATTTTCAATAATCTTGTAAACTGCCTTTTTTTAAAGGCGCTAAATATTTGCAGTAACAAATTTTTTGTTTAATCTGACAAACTGCTGTTGAAAAATCAGCTTTGATTTTGTCTACAGTGAAAATTTTATCGCTTTTACAAACGGCTTAGCCTGATTAACTTCTTAGCAACTTCTGTACGATCGGCTTAGCCTGATTAACGTTTAGTTTTTAAGCAACTTGGCATTTCATAATGGTTTTTGAAGCATAATCTGACTGAATCTTTTGTTGTTGCTTAGTAATGATTATTAACAAATTATATAAAAATTGTTTTGAAGTTTTAATATCACACTTTTATTATAAAGTTCTGCTCTCAATTTTTTTTTTTGTCTTCAGTCATTTGACTGGTTTGATGCAGCTCTCCAAGATTCCCTATCTAGTGCTAGTCGTTTCATTTCAGTATACCCTCTACATCCTACATCCCTAACAATTTGTTTTGCATATTCCAAACGTGGCCTGCCTACACAATCTTTCCCTTCTACCTGTCCTTCTAATATTAAAGCGACTATTCCAGGATGCCTTAGTATGTGGCCTATAAGTCTGTCTCTTCTTTTTACTATATTACTTCTTTTAACTAATGCGATATGTTATGCTCTCAATAGGGAAAAGATATTGATCGGTTCTAAACATAAAAAAGTTCAGACAAAATTATAGTATAAAACAAAATTGAAATACATTATTAGGAATTATTTGTATAATTTAATCGATAAATTGTATTCTGCCTTATGGTATTCACATAACATATCTGGACGGTGCTCTCCTTATAATTCATCACCTATAGTTAAATTTCATAAATTTATGAATAAATAATAATCAATTTCATTATTTATAAATTAAACCACAATTAATAATGTTAGCAGCTACTTAATTTTTAATCTTAGTTAAATTAAAAAAAATAAATATATAGTTTTAATTTTAAAAGAAATAATTATAAAATTCTTTTAATATTTTATATTAAAAAAAAATTAATAGTATTAACCCAGTCCTGTTTTTATTTGTCACAATTTTTATAAAGCATTTAAACAATAATCCTGGTGTTTAGTTCTGTTTTTTTTTTTTTTAATACTTCTTGTATGAAGTAACGGAAGTACTGTGATCGCAAAAAATTTCGGTTTTCAGATTTCACCGGAAATATCCATTTTGACCATCCCTAAATTCAGTTTGAATAGTTTCGGCGTGACGTCTGTACGTACATATGTATCTGTAATAACTGAAAAACGATTAGCCGTAGGATGTTGAAATTTTTGTTTAAACTGTTGTACATCTAGTTTTTCACCTTCCCTTTTGATCGCAATCGACTGAACGAAAAGTGTCCAATAAGCCCAAAATCTAAAAAAATTGGATTTTAGACTTTTTCTTAACTACATTAATAAGCTCTCATCGAGAGAATTTCAACGATTATCATAAGTGGTACTTATTTTCATCGGTTCCAAAGTTAATAAAAGTTTAATTAAATATTTGGATCTTACAAAAGGAAGGCAGGCACATCGGTTCGAATCAGACTTCATTTCCTTTTTTTAATTTTTTATCATATTGATTTATTAATAATTATTAACCTCCGATTGTAAAAAGAGTTTTACGATAAATAATAATTCAATAATAACAATAAAAAAAAGAAAAAACATCAGAAGTTATTAATGATATAAAATTTTATGTACCTTTCTTTTAAAAAAAGAATGTGTATATGTAATTTAACAGGCGTAAAAAGAAGTCATGTGCTGTCCACATCGGATTTTTTTGTAGGATTGCTATTAAGGTCATTGTTATTAATATATTTTATAAAATTGGTACTAAAACTAACCGAATTATTTTCGAAAAAATAGAATATAACATACGCTATAGCCTATGTTACGAGTGATAATGGCTAGAAAATGTGAGCATCGGTTACTTACTCTTTAGTCAGGCAGTGTAATAATTTTATAGAAGTATTAATGAAAATATAGTGTAACAGGTTACTTCCAGAAAGAAAATAAAGAAAGATGAATCTAAAAGGAACCAAAAGAAATCTTTTATTTAGAATACCTGGTTCGTTTAACAATTTGTTCTTTGTGCGATACAGACAACCTCCAAAAGCTCCTGTTCGACCAGAAAGATTACCGGCCCGGGAAAAGAACTTATAAAAAAACGTAAAGGCAGGATAATGAAAATTATTACGCTTGAACAATCAAAAGGATGGTCCGGGTACTGGTTCTGCAGGCCAGAAGGTATAAAATACTGCCGGAGGTCAGCGGACAGTGAGTAGTTTTTCCAGACCTAGTTCGATGCTGCGTGCGATAAAAGCGATAGCGGTAAGTATCTGGTAACGACTGAAGAATTTGTCAGGAGTATTCCATTTTTTGACATCGGTTGAAAACAATAAGCTGTTCGGAGAGTTACTTGTAAATAGGAGTGAAAGTGACAGTATTCCCTGATTCATAAAGTGTTGAGTGGTTCTTTTAAAAACAAAAAAAGTAATAATACTTGCGGCATGTGAATTGTATGAACTTTAGATTTTTCTATTGTTATTTTAATGCGATATTAGTTTCTATTAGTCATTATAAAGCTCTTAGTAGATCTGACTGTATTTCGATATTTACAGTTAGTCATTTAATCAATTTTAATTTTTTTTATTTGAATTACTATTTTGTATATTATTATAATTTATTTTATTTTATATATTTTTAGTATAATAAATTGTATTTATAAGAAATTTCTTGTTTGATAGTCTCTCAATATCACTGTCGAATGGCGAACACGCGACAATATTATGCATTCTTAGCACTTCGAAATACTAGCAATCTATTATAAAATCTTTAGTAAAATCTAATATAGATATTAAAATTTTAGTTAAAATATAAAACGCATTTGAATTATTCTTTTTAAATTTAAATAATTTAACCATCGAATTTTTAATCATTAGTTTATTTTAAATTTATTATTCAAAGGGTTCTTATTTATACTCTTTTATAAAGTTTAATTGTCTAGCATTGACTGCATCTAAAAAACAGCTTTACTAAATAGTTACTGAAATAAAATTTAATGTAAGATTACGCTCAAAAATCTTTTACAAAAACTTTACTAATTCTAGATTGCCACTTCGATTGTTAAAACAGTGATCCGCAACAGTATGTATTAAAAATTAATATATACGTTAGAAATAATAGCAAAATTATTGTTATTATTATTATTATTGTTGTTGTTATTTTTTTCCTAATAAATTAGTTTATATTCATGTTCATTTTAGACACTAAAATTGAAATAATTTTCTATATAAAGACAAAATTATTGTAACATAAGACAAATTTCATTCTCATTATAAAATATGTAAAAACTATTTAATATATTATAAAATACTGTATTATAATTAATATTATAGATTAAACAGAAATAGTTTTGTAATTCTTCAAAAAAGCTTTTTTTAGCGTAGAGAAAATTTTGTCATGATTCTATACAACTCAATAAATAAAAATAAAAAAATAACATTATAACTGTTCTCTCAGTTATTGATCCACTTCTAACAAAGTTATCAGCCCTTACTTCTACTTACGCTAAGTTAATAAAATTTATTTTTTTCGCGTATTTTGCGGTTTTGTGGCATATTTTATTCTTTAACTTATTATAACGTTAGTTTATCCGTCATTTTGGGGTCTTACCCCTGATTTACAGAACTGATATTTAGTAGTGCGTTTGAACCAACTAATAGCTTACAAAATTATTCCGTAATGATTAATTATTACAAAATTTTAATTTTGGTGGCCAATTGGGTATTTTTGTAATCCTCTAATGTTGCTTAACTCGAATCCGAAACAAAAAGTGGTCACAAATAGACACACGTACATTTTGAATTCAGTAACGAATAGTTGGTTCATTGAGAATATTATTTGCATCATAATACACGAATTAAATCGTGGGGGGCAGTCTAAATTGGAGATTTAAATGGCTAAAATGTATTTATGATAAATTTACTCTTTCTATTGTGATTGGCTGAAATGAAAATCGTTGGTGTCTTTTAAATATTTTTACTTTTATCCTGTAAACCCAGCTAAAATATTCGTTTCATAGGTTTTGTAAGTAACCCACCGGGTTGGTCTAGTGGTCATCTTGTCTTCCCAAATCAACTGATTTTGAAGTCAAGAGTTCCAGCGTTCCAGTCCTAGTAAGTTTTTAAGTTCAAGTCAGTTATTTTTACGGATTTGAATACTAGATCGTGGATACCGGTGTTCTTTGGCGGTTGGTCAATTAACCACACATATCAGGAATGGTCGAACTGAGACTTAATTTACACTCATACATATCATCCTCATTTATCCTCTAAAGTAATACCGGAACGGTAATTCTGGGAGGTTAACAAGAAAAAGAAAAATATAATAGGTTTTGTATGCAATTTTTATCTTTTAATTAATATATAAATATATATTTATATATATATATACGCGGGCGCGCACGTGTGTGTGCAGGGGGTTTGCTTCTCCCAGTGTCTACTTATGTTGGTGGTTTATTCATTATCTAGATGGCCGTCTAGGTTTAGATTTTAAACGGTTTTTTAATATAATCTTGTTTTAAAATTTTATTAAAAAAAGTAGTGTAAAAATTCCTAAAACATATAAATACTGAACCAGTTTTATTTACAAAATTTTCATATTACTTTTTAATCGGTTTAAATAAAACATTCCATTCCTTTTTTATTTCTTTTTTATGTACATATATACATTCGAAAGAAAACAGTTGATCTTTCGAAGTGTATGAAATTTTCCGCTTCGTGCAGGTGGAAGATAGTACTGGAGAAGTATATACTAGGGAAGGACTAACAATAGGTGGGGAATTCATACATATTCACCAAACTGCAATTAATCATATCCTGGCAAAGCTTCCTCCGATCCTTACACCGTCACACCCCAACCGCCTCTCTTCATCTCCCACACTCCAGTAACACCCACCCGGTATACCATCCAAACCCAGAGCCATTATTGCTAGACTTAAGCAAACTTTCCCTCGGCAAGGCAATTACATTCAAGCAGGATTCACGCCCGCCTAACCTAACCTTCAGTCTCAATAGTCGCGCTGATACTTGCTCTTGCTACTGTTAAGCCTTTGAATGGCCCAAACCCTAAACAGCAAACTCCATCACTATTGACTGTATCCTGTTTTATTACTATAGAATTTCCTGTAACATCCTAAAAGTTCTCATTTGGCCTTTTGTATTCCCTTTCGTAATATTATCTCCTTAATTAGTTTCCTTAAAATTTGTATTTTAATGAAAATAATTTATTACTTATAAAATTTAATGCGTTTCGTAACTGTTAACTGCTGTTTCTAAACCTGGGAAAGAAATCAATATTTATACTAATTCCGATAAATTAAATTGATAATAATTTGAAACGTAGTTAAAAAGTAATCAATTACAAATGCATTACAGGTACGTCAATATGACATCATATAGTCTAACATACGAAGAAGCGTTCGGCCCTGTTAATTCATTGGAGACTTTGACATAATTAACTATGATTGATTGGTTCTTGCCACACAATGAGAACTCTTCGAAGATCTTTAGTTTTGTTAAATCAGGACTAGTTATCAGCTGTGTCCTTTAATAAGTAGTGAATTTAATACGTATCTTGTTACATCTTTGAAATAACAAGTAAAAAGATATTGATTAGAATAACAGAATGACGACATTTTAGAAATTATCTCCAAAATCTAAAGACTCTTTCTCTCCTTAAAGTAAGAAAATAGTCAGTTTAGCTAATCCAATGGTTAATTAATTGATCCTTATAATTAAAAGCTTTCAGTTACAATTCCTCGTTATCAATGTCCATCGTTAATCTAAGAATTGCAATCACTAGATCTATTTGGATAAATTAAATACATATTTTTGTTTTCTGGTTTGAGATATGTAAACTTGGCTTTTATTAAAACCTTTTTTATTTTTCTGTTTAGCCTCCGGAACCACTTCAGGTATTACTTCAGAGGAAAGATGTGTATGAGTGTAAATGAAGTGTAGTCTTGTACAGTCTCAGTTTGACCATTTCTGAGATGTGTGTTTAATTGAAACCCAACTAAGAACTAGCCGGGCCCAGTAAGCCCACTCGGGTGGTTAGACGCAGTGGCACCCTCCCTAGGACCAAGTTATGCTGGAAAAGCGGGTCCGGCCTTGGGAGGGCGGGTTGTGTAGAAAGCAAAAAGCTACAAAAGAACACCGTTTGCACGATCTAGTATTCAAATCCGTATGAAAGTAACTGTCTTTACTAGGATTTGAATCTTAGAACTCTCGACTTCGAAATCGGCTGATTTGTGAAGATGCGTTCACCATTATACCAATTCGGTGGTTACTAAAACTTAAAGAGAAATTAGATTACTATTGGAAAAATATATTTGACAAAATAGTCAATGATTTTTTTTCAAAAGCAATTGAACCATTAAAAATTAATGGTTTTAAAACCATTTATAGTTCTCAACGGCTTCTTTTTAATTAAAATAATTTTGCATTAATTTTATGTGTACATTAATTTTATATAATTATATTAGTCCATAACATACGAGCATGAAGACTGCTAACTATCTTAAATAGTACACTAATTTTGATCTATTAATTTATTTTTTTGAATCTACACCTATTTCTATAGAATAGCGATAAATTATTTCACTTACTAGCTATTTTCTTTCCTGTCCCAGAAATTGTTCATTTCCCTTGGCTTTTCTCGACTTTGCTGGGTAATTTCTGTTTTGTCCTTTTCTTTTGGAATCCGACACATGTTATGAGTTTTTGGGTAAACGTATATCTCTCTTTGTGATTTCCTTTCTAACTTTTTTTTATCTTCTTTGAAGTGTTTGAACCACTTGGTATTTTGAACCAATATATCTTAACAAAACTACCAAGTGATTCAAACTCTTCAAAGATCTGTATGTTTTTGTCGATTTTCTAATGTCAGTCTCATTAAGTGAAGGCAAGTTGCGTTTCCTAATCATGTTTGATTGTCTATTAGTAAAGTTCGTCATTTTTTTATAATCTACTTTTTGATTTCTAGATCCTAGTATTTTCCTCAGTACTTTTTCAAGTTTATTTATTTCTACCCGGTCTAAATGATATAGTTAATAAATTTGTCTTTAAAAAATAAGAAATTTATTATTTTTTTTTTAAGATACTGATACGCCAGTCTACATGTTTCTTTATTTTTACAATCATTGGTGATTGCAGGCGTGAAACCGATAGACTTGATTGCGTCTGATAGGTAACAGCATTATGTTGTTAAGAAATCAAATGAATTGACTTTGGAGAAAATCAAGAAGATAAAACAGCATAGTTTCGCCCTGTGGCACGCCAGATGGCATGTAACGGAATGTGGGCGTTTTACGCATGATCTTTTCCTTAATGTTGTTGATTTGCGGTACACCCGAACAAGTATGTGACTCAATTTCTTTCTGGGCATGGCGCTTTTCGGGACAGACTTCAGAAATTCGGCCTGGCGGACTCTGGTGTGGGTCTGCAATGCGGATTGTTGGACGATGCTTATCATGTTATAAATGAATGTGCTAGGTAAGACTTAACGCGCAATCGGACCATTTGTCGGCTTGATATTATTGTGTCGAGACTTGATCTCCGTATTAATTGGAAGAGTCAGGCCGAATGGTTTATCGTAGAAAGTTTTATTACATATTTGGCGAAAGAAAGGATCGCTGTAGCGGTTTGATGTTCCGCTTTGATTTTCCTTGTTTGTGTTTATGTTTTTACTGTTATTTTATTTTATGGTTTGTTAAACCGTTGCTGATTTTGTTTCTGTTTGATTATAGATTTTTTGTTTTTCGTTAGTTTTGTTTTATGATACTGTTACGTTGCATTATTTATTTTTATTGTTATGTTTTGTTAGTGTTTTTGTGTTGCGTTTTATGATTCGTTGCGTGTCGAACTCATTATACATTTCGGGTAGGTAGAGTTCAGTTTCTTCGTTTTTAGAAAGTCATTCAGTCTTGTTTGAGACTTGGCTAGATGTGTTTTGTTTGTATTTTATGTTAGTAGGACACCGATGAGAATGTCGCTTGTGGCATTCGCGTCGGTGGCATTCTGATTGAGGCTTGACTGAAAGATGTCATTGCTGAAGTACTGAAGATGACCTCCGGTAAAACCCATAAAGGAGGAACGGACAGGGCGGCGTAGTGAGCGAAAACGTCACATGGAGGGTGTCTTCCTCTATGGGGTCAGGATATTATAAGTAATTTATTTCTAAATTAGAAATTCTCTAGAATTATGGGAGTCAACATCTGAGAATTCTTTCTTCCACTTAAATTTAATAAACCAATTTATTGCATGTAATTGGAATCTAATCTTTAAATATTTCTCTGGTAATTACATATATAAAAATTCCTTAAAAAAAGATCATAAAGCAGTTACTAATGAATGAGCAGAACTAATGTCTTTTAGTTTAAGTAACGAAAAATAAATATATATTATAAAAATATTATATGCATTCTAAGTGTAAATTTATCCGGAAAAACTTTGTACAACGCATTTGATGGTGTTTTTAAAACTAATAAAATTATTTAATATATGTAACTTATCAATGTAAACGATCTTTTTTATGTAAATTGTGATTAAAGATGCGTTCAGGAGGTTATCTATTAACGGATTTTGTAAAAACAGTTTCATTAATAAAACAACACAGCAGACAGTAGATGAATGCACTACACTACTACAATTATTTAATGTCGTATGTAAACTATTTTCAGCAATTTTTATTCATAGTATTTATACACAAATTAATAATTATATTATTATTTAATTATAGACATAATAATTATATTAATTAAAAATTTTATTATTTATAAATACTAAATTCTTCTTTAAATATGTTTTACCTTATTCACTTAAAGAAGCTCTACATGCAGTTTTTTTTTTTTTTGGAAAAGGAGCTGAAAAATAATCTTGTGGATTAATGAAAAACCGTTTCTTTCAACTAGTCGGGTAAAATCTTTGTCGATGAGTTTGAATCTTCGTTATTTATTTCATAACAGTGAAAATATCTAGGGTGGTTTTTATTCCCTATTATCTTTTATTTGTTAATATGTGATTTAATTTAATTAGCGTAACGAAATTCATAATTGAAATAAAAATGGAGGAAAACTTAACAACTCTCTTTTTAACTTCTCTTAATCTAACTTAAAATTCAATATTGCTGTGTAAATAAAACTTCTATAAATATTCCCTAATTACTGTAAAATAATTAACTTTCTTTCATTCCTTTTATACGATTTCAACATATTTGGTTCAACCGGTTTTCCAGTCATCAGTCAGTTTTCAAGAGATAGTTAATTCAGTCAGGAATGATTATTTTTAAAAATTCCGAAAATATATTCGTTTTTCTAATGCTGTTTAAGAAGAGAACCTTCTTATATAAATCATACAAATAAATAAATACTCATAAAAGACAATATAATCAACATTAAAGCAAACATTTTTTGTTTAATGTAAACATTGTTTCAACGGGCATGAAATAGTGTTTTTAATGATTTTTTTTTTCTAAAGTTAAGTGAGGAAATGTAATAATTGTGCAGTGGCTATTCTGTGCAGCTTAACTGACGAGAAGGCCTAACTAGCTTTACTTAGCAGACTTAATAAAATTTTTTATTTTGTTATAAGATTCTATTTTTTATAAACTGTGTTTATTTAATTTACATTAATGTTATAATCCTTCATTTACGTAATGTTACACTTTTTATACTAAAATAAACGTATATACGCTCATTTTTGTATGTATGTGTAAAGAATTATTATAAGCATCATATGTGAGAAATTGTCGCTGTGCACAATTAAATAACCGATGCTGAAATAAATATATTTATTATTCTTGCATAATAAATATATAGCTGCTCTTATGGACAGCTGCTCATAAATCAAGAGCTGACTAATCATTATTTTCTTGCTAAAGTCACCTTTATATCTATTATACTAGTTCGAAATATTTAATTATATTTTTATTCTCTGATATCATTTCAACTGCGAAGAAATGGTATTTGTTTTTCATTTTTTTAATAGGTTTTTTGTTCAAATAAACTTTTTTTTTATTCGGTTTATTTATCCAGCACACCAGGTTTGTTTTTAATAATAACCATTCCTAACTTAAATATCTATAGAAAAGCAAGAAAATTGACCCAAATTTTGCATCACAATAAAAAAAAAATTATGCAGTTAGTAAACGGTTTAGATGAAGTTTCTAAAAATTTCATTTTTTCTACATTTCGAAAGAGCGAAAATTAGAGTTACACTAAACCATTTTTAACCAAAAAATAATCAAAAAAGGCTTCCTTTCTTTACTTATTCTGATGTGTTTTTTTTTAAAAATATATCTTAGAGTAATAAAATAAAATTTCACAGCGTAATGATAAAAAAAAAATGGTAATAAAATACGATCCATCATTTTTACCATTCGAAGCGAATTATTAATCTTTAAATTCATTGGCAACGATATAACGCAACTACAATAATTTATTTCATGTATTTTAATGACACGTTCAAGTTTATTTTATACTTATTCGAGTTTATTTATTTTTTACTTAGATATAAAAAAATCCGTTAAAAAAAATATATATATCACTATTTTATTTTGTAAAATGTTAAAAGAAAACAACTGGTATTTATGTTATTTCTAACATCATGTTTTCATTATATCTGTTGACAAATGAGTTATTGTTATATATAGTTAACAAAAAAGTAGGCGGATAAAAAGCGCAACCTGCCTCGGTAACAAAATATAGAAGCCTATTTTATAGCTTGTTGTTATGATACTCATTAAGAATAAAACAAGCTTGCCACCGAACAGATGGCTACATTATACAAATCACACACCGGCTAGCTATCCTTTTAATAGACCGATGCCAAAAAAGTTTATTACCGCACCCACCCTTGTTCAAGCTATCATTTTCATAACAAGGGATGTCATCTCCCCAAGGGGGGATTTGTTGCATCTGGGACCTTAAAATGACCCTTTTTGCGTTATCTATACAACCATTATGCTAATATCTGCATTTGTGTTACCACCCTGAGCACACATCATCACTGGTGATGGCTCTAAATTTATTGTCGATATCGAATTAATGTCTCATCTTATGCGCCGTACTTGCCAAAATATATTTGATGATATTGCTTTTTTATGTCATTCGATAACAATTTTTTTTTACTAGGGCGCTATAATGTTAAACAACAGTGATCCCGATGATGTGGACGAAAAGGTTTATTTTATGTAGCCTAAAGTAATATTTTAATTTACAAAATTCAGCTGTAAACTTTTAAGGAAAATTCTAAATTTCAACTTTCCCATAACGGGCTATTCCACAAAGTATCATTTTTTTCTTAATTATTTCATAAAAACATGGTGGGTCTCCCACAGATTTCGATCGAAAAAACTATTCTTTTTATGTCTTTAAATTCAAACGTACCTATTTCAGTCTCATTATTGACTGATACCTGCTTCATTTTTTAATCAGTAAATAGAATTTTTATTGATTTTTACAGGGAAGATATTTCAGACCAATAGAATGAATTGTTTGACCAGAAAATAATCTCAAATTGAAGGTTTCATTTTCCGCATAAGCTAATAAAAAATATTTCCATTTTTCTCTACTTATAATTAATTTGAAAATAAAATTTAATCTGAATAAATTTATAATTTATTAATAAATCGTATCGCATTGGGACAATTTGTTATCGCGTTTTTTGTAACATATTCATTTTCAAATTTATTTTTTCAATAATCTTCTGTTTTTTGATAAACTTGATGTTTCAAAGTGTTTTTTTCCTTCTATAAGCAAATATAAAAATGAAAAATTTAATTTAAAAGATTTGAATATTAAATTATATTAAAAGAATATAAAAAAAATATAAAAGAATTTTCTATAGTTCATATAACCTGACAAGAAATTTATTTACATAAAGTGGTGATAGTAATTACGAGCCAATAACGTTTTGGTGAACTCAGGGGAAACGTAATCCTGTTAGAAGGGCTGAGATCAAAGCGCCGTGGTTGAAGTGAGGAATGAAACTTGAATTGTAACGACAGGTTCTCCACATATAAACTACATTCATACACATACTTGTTAAGGCTATATCACACACACGCGCGCGCGCGCGCGCGCGCGCATGTTCAAATATGCCGCGTTATGTATTTTTTCTTTCTTCTCTTTACTTTCCCTCACAGCCTTTCACTATCTTCAGTTCTGGAGAAAGTTCATGAATATAATTTTTTTTCGAATTTTCATCCGTAAGTCTAAACAAACACTATTTTTCACTGTAGGATTATATTATATATTCAAGAAAAATTGAGACAACACGGGAAAGAGTAAAATATCTGTATCTTATAGAAAATTTAAGCCGATTATTTAAATGCAAAAACTGTTTCTCTGTAAATTATATAGAAAATTATTTATTGTAACATCTTATTAGAGATTGAAGTGCACACTTTCAAATATATGGTACTTATCTTAGAAATTAAGTATATATTAGAAGGATATGGCTTTCATTATTCTAAATTTGCCAAAAGTGTAATAATAATGAGCACAAAAATCTGTATATCCATGCAATAATTATGCAAATTATATTAAAAATGTAATAATCTAACCTGTAGAGGTTAAACATAAAAATATAAGAAACTAGCAGACCCGGCAATGCTTTACTATTGCTATATTTTAGTATATACATAAATAGATTAAATGAACACAATTGAAGGTTTTATAAAACGTTAACAAAATGAACATTACGGAACTTCACAAAATTTTTCCTTTCATTTATTTCTGTTTCGTTTTATCCCTTCGCCCTTTCACCCTTCTCACTTTTCCCCATTGTCATATTTCATCCCTTTCCCGTTTTCCATTTTTCTCTTTTTCTTTTCGCGTAAATCGGTCCATTAGTTTTTTAGTCTAAGCGGACACAAATACGAACATTGCCTTTATATATATATATATATATATATATATATATATATATATATATATATATATATATATATATATATATATAGAAGAAGAAAATCTGTTTGTATATTTGTTTATTTCGTAAATATCTTGACACCGACGCCACCTAGCGGGTATAGTTTTTACAAAAATAGTTTCTTTTCACGTAATATATATTCTGAAATGAGCCAAATCGGACCATAATTGCAATTTTTCCAAATATCTCAACCCCAGCGCCATCTAGCGGGTCCATATTTTGCAGAGGTATTTCTTTTCATGTAAGTAACACGTATTCTGAATATGAGACTAATCGGACCAAAAATACAATTTTTCTGGAGTCGAGATATTTTGAAAAATACAATTTTTCAAAATATCTCTACTCCAGCGCTACCTAGCGGGTCCAAACTAATTCAGAAACCTTCACGGGCATTCGCATAACAACTCACCAAAATTTCATCGCAATCGAATGAATGGTTTAGGAAGGCATAGGAGACATATAGACAGACAAACATTCATTTTTATATATATAGATTGTCATACCAACTGTCAAGTTTTATTGTCCCAGTTGATTTTCTCAAAGGGATAGTGAAGACTACTGTGTCATATTCAACTAACAGTGCTCGGATTTTTTTTTTCAAAAGCTCATTCTTATTTGTTACGGAAGATTCTTAAAATTTTAACAACCACTTTTTATAAAATATTTACCTTTTTACTTCTTTGTTCGAAGTAAAGGAAGTACTGTGATCGCGAAAAATTTCGGTTTTCAGATTTCAACGTAAATATCCATTTTGGCTATCCCTGAATCAATTTTGACCAGTTTTGGCGTGACGTCTGTACTCCTACGTATGTATGTATGTACGTATGCATCTCGCATAACTCAAAAACGATTAGTCGTAGGATGTTGAAATTTTGGATTTAGGACTGTTGTAACATCTAGTTGTGCACCTCCCCTTTTGATTGTAATAGACTGAACCAAAAGTGTCCAAAAAAGCCCAAAATTCAAAAAAAATTTTTGAACTTTTCCTTAATTGCATGAATGTTTCAATAAAAAATTATTTAATGAAATTTTAAATTCTGATAGTTTGTTTAAATTTTATTACTTACATTATACCACTTATTAGATTACTTATTTAGTTTAAACTGTACTATAAAGATAAAACGAATGTAAATGTAATAGACAATAATAATTTAATTGTAAAATTTCCAAGCTGAATTTTTTGAAAGTGGTTCATAAAATTTTGATAAAATCTTTGCTCCTTTGTTTGTATGTAGCTACATAAATGTTTCAATTTTTTTTATCATTTGCAGATAATTTACATAGAATTATTAAAAAGGTCACTTATTTCAATGAAAACATTCTATATAATTATTCGCTTATATTTTTAAATTACTGATAGAAGATAGTTAATGTCGATTATCACGGAGTTCGTTAAAACTTCGTTGATAAGAGACGACGAAGTCAACGAACTACGTTTACAGTTCTAGACATGACCTAACCTAACAGTGAAATGAGAATAGGGGAAAAAATAAGGTTTAAAACATTATATTTCAGTTCAATTAGATATGTAGTAAAGAATACTTTCAAAAAATACCTCGAATTTTGTTAAACAACTTTTTTTTCTATTTTATGAACCGTGGGACTCGAATATGTCATTTTATTCATTTTTTTAATGTACTTTTAGGAATCGCGCCGCTAAATAACAGAACTTAATAACACTAGGTAGCGTAAAAAACCTTGATAATGTACTTCTAATAATAAAATTTAAAAGAAAATATACTACAGCTTGTTTTAGTAGTAATGCTGTTATGTAAATGAAAGTACTGAAGATGAAACAATTTTTTTAATTCCCATCACTTCTTTAAAAACAAATGGAAGTATTAGTTTACAAGAGAGTATACTAGTTTTATTAAAAAAGGAATAAATGAAACGGAAATAAATTCGATTGGTAACATCGAATTTAACGATAAAAATCGAGGGTTACGCTTAAAAAGTAATAAGTGCAATATTACATCACGAATTTTTGATTAGTTAAGGTCATTATATTAATTTTATTAAAAAAGGAAAAATATGGTATGAAGTGAATGATATGATTATCGAAAAAAAAACATTGGCCGTGAAATTCAGCTTGTTTGTTCTATGGCAATAAATTTGAATAATAAATCTATAAGATAACAATCAGTAATTCATAAAAAAAAATAAAAAAGTGATCTAACAAAACACAGTGATATCACAAAAAAAAATTACAATGAAATTGTATACCGTACGGTAGGAGTCTCGCAGATATCATTTATTCCGCTCAAAGAACAAAAATTTCTGTAATATAAATAAAATTGTTTTTATCAAAACGATACTGATATCAAAAAAGATAAGACACTACATTTCTATTATCAAAAACTGTTATTAATTTAGAATTTTCTTTAAAAAAAAATACATGTTAAATGTATGTAATATATATCGAAATGACGGTTGAGATCACTATTGGTATTATTTTCCGCAAATACAACAACTTTTCGTTTAAATGCAACCTTTTTGTTACCATATTAACGGTTAAATTAACGGAGTGAACTAAACTTTACTCCGTAATGAACTACGACTAAAAGAGTACAGAGCAATAAGAAGAAGATTACAAGGAAAGACAGTGACACGATATAACAACACATATCAGCACTATCGATATATTAGCCCGGTATCGATATTGGGTATCTTTAATATCAATATCCATATTTTACTTTTGATGTACTATCCCTACGTACTATTAGGTTACTGCCCATCTTATCTCTTCGACTCTACGATGCACCCTATTTCTATGGATGATCATATCGAAAAAAGAATGCGTCTTAAAAACGAATAAATACGGTAAGTTATCCCTCAAATTCTTTGAAAGTAAAAATGAATTGAAAAGTGTCAATATCATACTTTTAGAGAAGAATATAGCTGTTTGTAGCCTTAACACTTGCAGAGATCCAAATACTAGTACAGTTAGAATAACACTCTTATACACATTCTTCGTAGAGTACCAAAAAAGTGCTGAATCATCCAAAACTAATTTAAAGTTTGGTTTCTTTTTTTTAAGTTTGACAGTTGAGATAAAGTTTCATTTTTTGTGATCCCAATATAATAGAAATTTCTCTTACATATAAATTAAATAATTATCATTGTTAATATTAACCAAAAATATCCTCATTATTTAGTCGTATCTATTTACAGATAATACAAAATTTTTAGATGTAATTTTTTCTCTTATGATTGTATTTCTTACATTTGGACTGTTTTACGTAACCAGAGAGATAATGTATACTGTAGTATACATTATCATGTATACTACGTATACATGATAATGTATACATAATACAGTATCACAAAATTTCAAGTTGAGAACTTATGTACCATATTTTAAAAATAAGTACGACTTAAAAGTCCTTAGATATTATTTTTTTGAACGTACTTCTGATAAACTATTAAACACCTAGTTTTATTTTATTTATCATAACTAAATTTTGGGGTACTGCTCCGAAATTGAGAATGAATCAACCGTTCTGGTTCAAACCCGATTACTGAGTTTGAATTAATTACTCATAGAGTTAATGTAGTTGAGTTCTCACCTTTTCGCCGGAAATAGCACAAAACACGTTCACTTAGGTAAATTGCATCTCTGTTGCACAGTCTCTCTACGGTTTTTCGTTTTCCGTACTCGCACATTACTTCTATTGGCATTTTAATTTATGTGAAAAGTACACTCATTACTAATTTAACCTTACTACTCATAGTAGATGAATATAATAAATTTTAAGCATTAAAAAATCAAATTCTTGGATTTGTGATAATAATGATGTATTTTTATTAGTCTAATCTTTCATGAGCTATTAATGCATAGTTTAAACTGATTAGATTGCTTCAATTTTTCTAATTGTTCATAGAAACAATGGTCGAATATAATTCCGCAGCAGCAATAAAAGGATTAAAAATTTGTAGGCCTATTCAGTTTACTAACTTTTGGGAAGAAAATGTTTTTGTTCATTTATTCTAAAATTTGCTAACGAAAAATAAAACAGTGTGTTGGAAAGTCGCTGTGCAGTATACTCTAGAATTTTGTGGTGAATTTTCTTCTTTTCGCTTTAAGTTGGTTGCCCTATAGGTTCGTAAATAATAAATAATATACCAAGTATATAAATAATAAACCAAGTCATCAGTTGTCGAGTTGCGATTGAACGTGTTTCATTTCATTTCGTGTTTTTCGTTTATCGGAATGAATAGTTGCGAGAAATTTAATGGTTCTTTCGGTAAAGGAACGTATTTTACTCGTTGAACACATCTTTCGTGAAAGTGACAGTATACTTATTTGGTAAAGCACAAGTTTTCTGAAGAGTTTCCAAATATTCCTGTTCCTCACCGCAATTCATTTCGAACTCTTATGAAAAACAATCGGGTAAGAATTTTTGTTGAAGACGCTGATCGAAGTGTAAGACCACCTAAACGAACAGAAACTGCTTGATATTTCGAATTCTATGGCCAAAACCCCATCAAAATCAACGGGTAAGTTAGCACTGCAGCAAAATATCGGACTTGCTACCGCACATACAGCTATAAGAAAAAACCTGAAACTTTTTCCCCACAAAGTAATATGTGTTCAAGAACTGAAACCTAGAGATCTTGTCAGAAGACTAAATGATTAACTAAATGATTTTGACTAAATGATAGTTTTATTAGGGAGGTTTTATTAATTCACAAAATACACGACTATGGTTGACAACTAATTGACAACTAATCCTCATGAATTACACGAACAATCTTCATACGTAGCAAAAATTGGAGTCCGGGTCGGTGTGAGTAGAACTCGCATTGTGAGTCCAATCTTTTTTGAAAATACAGTTAATAGTGATCGTAATTGGACTATTTTAACAAACTTCATCGTTAATGAAGTTAATAGTGTAGTTTGTAACAATATGTTTGTAACAATATGTAACAATATGAAATAGTTCAGATGGCGCTACAGCGCACACAGCTAACGGGTCAATGATTTTTGAAAAAATATCTTTGATGAACGAATCATTTCGATGGGTTTTTGGCCCTGCACGATCGCCCGATCTGACTCTCCCAGTTTACTTTCAATGGAGATCAGCGAAACAAGCAGTATATCAAAACAGATCACACACGATCGACGAACTAAAAATCGCAATAACTGCATACGTACGAGACATTCCAGTACATCAGCTGGTTAAAGTGTTTGAAAACAAATCGAAACGTTTGCAGTGTTGTATTAATGTTAGAGTAAGTCATTTTCAAAACTTTTTAAGAACTGTTCCGGTTATTACAGTATCCGTTTCGATAAAATAGTGGATAAAAAATACAAAGTAATAATTATGATTGTTTCGTCATTACACTTCCAAAATTCCAGTGTACAGCAACTTACCGAACGCAATGTATTTTAATAATACATTATGCAACGAGTCTATTATAATGATATCCATTGATGCAGGAGTGCGAAGTAATTTATGAGACCAGCCTTGGCGAGTGTCATAAATTTCGCAAGAGTGCATTAATGGTCGTTGTAGAAAGTTGCATTCGGTTTTTTTTCTAAGGTTGAGAAAATATTGGGGTTATTGATTTTAATCGATGATAGAATACAATGTTTACGGAATATTTTTAAAAATACATTAAACAATACATTTCTACGGCAATAGGTTTTTAGTCATAAGTTCTGACTTTTCTTTAATATCGATCACTGTTAAAGATATTTCTTCCACAGAATCCTACATAATTTACAAAAGGATATACAGTGTAATATAGAAACTTTTTTTTTTGTTTAGCCTCCGGGAATCACCGTCAGGTATTACTTCAGAGGATGAATGAGGATTATATGTATGAGTGTAAATGAAGTGTAGTCTTGTACAGTCTCAGATCGACCGTTCTGAGATGTGTGGTTAATTGAAACCCAACCACCAAAGAACACCGGTATGCACGATCTAGTACTCAAATCCGTATAATAGTGACTGCCTTTACTAGGATTTGAACGTTGGAACTCTCGACTTCGAAATTAGCTGATTTGCGAAGACGCGTTCACCACTAGACCAACCCGGTGGATGTAATATAGAAACTTATCTGTAGGTGTACTTTTCAATTAACTTCTGTTTACTAACTACTAAATCGGATTAAAATCAAAGTAAAAAAATCGCAGCTACATTAAACATTATTCGCTTCTGATTGGTCAGTGGTTGAAAATAGTAGTTTTTTGATCGGTTAAACACCTTCTGTAGAATGAAAATCTGTTTCATAATGATCCTCATTATAATACAGGTACCACCTGCATAATTTAAACGTTATAATACAGCCGTAGAAAAAAATATGTTATTATGGAACAAAGATTACTGCTGATTCTACCTCACTGTTATTCCAGTACATAAACTAATTCAATTCAGATATAAATATTATATTACTACTTCCAAGCTACTCTGTAACTGACATCATATATATATATGCTCACCCTCCTTATACGAGTATATCGCCCCTCCAAATAGCTATTGATGTTTAATTGGTGGAAAATCGTTGGGAAACTAATATATTTCAAATGAGTGGGGTAGAATGATAGGTAACATAAATTGTTACTCATTGGTCAGTCACTTATGACGTCATCTTATTTGTATTCATAGATACACAGATAGCGTTTCATTCTCCATTTATGTGAACACGCGATTAAATCAATTTACATTCACTTTTTTCTTTGATAGTGGAATGCGTTTTAAAAACAAATTCATTAATTATTTATAAATAAACGGCCGCATAAAAATATGATTTTTTTTCTTTTTATAGCTATATACGTTTTGTATATAACGGAACAATGTCGTTAAATGAAGTAACATTATTAAGGCTTACATATAATCTTTAATGAAAGCCAAATTTTAATAAGTAGCAGGTTAATTCAGAAGGAAAAGTGGTGTCGATCAAAATAAAAGTCTTTTTTGATTTAGAAAAAAATACCGAAACTTCGTTCAGCTAATGAAAAACCTCCTGAATAATTCTTAAATACCGCAATAAAAGTATTAAAAAACATTATATGCAAAATTAAAATACTATTTTTTTACTTATATTTTAGCAAGAACTTATTTAAATAAAATGAAATTTGTTTTTTTCATTAAATGAAAAACAAACGCAACTTATACCCTTTTTAATTAATACAATTCCTGTAGTTTCTGTACGTGGTTACATTAAAATGAGCATTTTTACGGGTGGAAGAAATAGATAGCACAATTTCAAACTTACGAGCTCACCTTATTCATTACACAGCAGATATTACGGCTTGTTTTTAGTTATTGTGTTGGTTTTTTAGGTTTGTTTTTATGTATATTGATTTATTTTATTAGTTTCAGTCTTTGATGTCTTTGGTTTTGCTTTTGTTTTAGTCGGGTTGCTTGGTTTTGTTTTAGTTATTTATTCTCCTGATTATTGTGGTTTAACGTTAATGTTCAATTTGGTACTGTATTATATGTTTTCATTTAGTGTTTAATTTTGTCGGAGTTTAAACAGATCACTTATGTATGGATTTTGATAAGTTTTTTTTCTACTGGTTAGTTTTAGATTTATTTCGGGTTTATTTTAGGTTGGTTTTACGTTTGTTTGTTTCATTCTCTTATTATTGGCTTAGTTTTTATTTCTGTGTTTCGTGTTTTGGTGTGTGTTAGTGACTCACGTTTTATTTTTGCTTGGGTTATAGTCTTGTATTTATTGTTGTCTTGTTTGTTTTATGTCTTGTGTTTCATAGGTTTTTGTTCTCGGATTAGCATTTAGGGTTTGTGCGTTTTCTTTAGCGTTTCGTTAGGTTTGTCTTATTTTTATTAGTTTTAGGTGTATTTTATATTTTTTCAAGTTCGTTTATTTTACTAGTTACCTTTGTTCTAGTTTTTCTTCGTCGTGTTTTGATTTGGGTTAGGTGTTTTGTGTTTTATGATGTTTGATTTAGTTTACAATTTTGTATTTGTTGTTTATTGTTTATTTTATGTTTTCAGTTTTCTAAATAGTTAGAGCCTGTTTGGCGTGTTGAGCTCACCCTCGTCTGGTTAGGATTGTAGGTCAGTTTACTCGGATGGTCCTGTTTAGAACTTATTAAGATCATTGTTGCTTGGATCCACGTTAAGCGGGGTACACCGATGGGAATATCGCTTTTGGCATTCACATCGGTGGCATCTTGACAATGGTCTTGAGGCTTTTGAAGATGACCGTCGGTAAAACCCCTAAGGGCTAGATACGGAGGGAGCGGCGTGATGGCCGGATCCATCACTTGGCGGGTGACTTCCCTACAGGGTCAAGGTATTACGGCTTTGAAGCAGGCTTTTATAGTTTTCCAAATATCATTTTTAATATTTTTTTGATCTAATAAACACTGAATTGCATCATGGTGTAATGTATTTTTTTTTTACATATCTTGAGTTTTTGTGCTTATATATTTGAGGTATAAGATATTATAATAATAAAATTATCAACAAAACTTTAATTAATAATACAAATTAGAGAATTTATCATTCAAAACCTTGGATTGATAATATATTTGTATTAGCCTGCTTTTCATGCACTATTCTTAAAATAATGTATTGCTTTAAACTTATTAGATTGCTTCGGTTTTCAATTGTTTATCTTTTCTTTACTGAAGACATGTTTCCTTTTTCATACATCCTCTCATCACGTTCCTTTTTATCTTTATACTTAAAATATTTCATATCTATTTACTTTGATTATATATGAAGAATGTTTCATTTTTATTATTATTTACAACCGTTTTGAATTTATGTAAAACTTTTGCAGTAGGAATTATTAATCCTTTTTCAATTCTATTTCATTTTTCTTCTGGTTTATATCTTCTTTAATTTAACTTAGAATGTGTGATAGGTTTAAGACGTAAATATCACATGTTATATACTCGTACGTTATGTTAAAAATATCTGATGTAGACATCACATGATTTCGTTGTACGCCTATTAATTTACATATATACATATTTTAAAATGAAAAGTACATAAAATTTTATTTCATCAATAACTGATATTTTTTCATATTTCTTTTTTTTATTGTTATTATTGAATTATTATTTATTAGAGGTTAATAACTATTAATTAAATAATCAATATATTTAAATTAAAAAAACGAAAGTTAAAAAAAAGGAGATGAAGTCTGATTCGAACCGATATACCTTCCCCTTGTAAGATCCAAATATTTCATTAATTAAAATGTTATTTGGCTATAACTCTGGAACCAATGAAAATAAGTACCGCTTATGATTTATCGTTGAAAATCTCTCAATGAAAGCTTATTACTGCAGTTAAGAAAAAGTCCAAAATCCAAATTTTTTTTTGGATTTTTTGCGATCACAATATTTTTTTAGCGCTTAGCTAAAGAAATGGAGGATAAAAGTTAATTAAAATAAATCGAACATCCATTCACCATGAGAAGAGGTGTGACTATCCCAATCTAAACTTCGACGGTGTTTTGATCCTACAATCAGAGCGTATACGCACTTAAATCGGTGGTATTGCACTTAAATCGGCGTTTGACCTGGAAATATCACGTGAAGGAGAAACGAAAACAGCTTAAAATATAACAATATAAGGAACTGCATTGGCTACCGAGGAGAAACTGACACCTCACATTTCCTAATAAAATTCTGATATACAAAATTGCTCTACGACCATTCTGAACTTACGGTGAGGAGTTGTGGGAAACGACAAGTAAAAGAAACGTTGACGTCATGTAACGTTTCCAAAACGTATAACGAGGGCAATTGCGGAGACTCTATGGCTCACATGGAACGATGAAATTCACGAATAATTAGAGCTTCCGTCTGTTCGTGAGGTTGTAAAACAGTGCAATATTAAATTCTAACGGCGTTTCGTAGTTAAGTTTCGTTGAGTAGTGAATAAATTTAGTCGAGTGAAATGTAGTTTTTCTAGATTCTTTTGGCGTTTTTATCAAGATATACATTTTTCGGCTTTTGAATTTCTTGGTAATACTTATTTCATATAGGTAAAGATTTTTAGGGCCTAACCATATTTTAAATAAAAATGTTTTAAAAATTATTATAGACCTTTTTTAAACAATACATACTTAAATAATACATAATAATCCTTCTTTAAATTTGATCTTTCTATTGACTTAATTGCATATCTATCTATTTAACAGATAAATTGATTTATAAAAGCCTATAAATGTAGCCGTTCGACTGCAAAATCTAATCAAATATTATTTAAGTTTAAATTTATAAAATTAAATAAGAATTTGCGTATTCCACAATTTTTATGAAAATATAATGAATTCATATGACCTTTATTCCATTTATTGAATAAAAAGGAAAAAATAAAACCGTAGATAAATGTATTTCATCCTGATTGCCGATAGGCTGAAATCTGTTACTCAATTTACAATGACATGATCCTTTTTTTAAGCTGATTGGTGACTGAATTTTATCACTATATTTTCCGACAGATTTTATCAAGTATTTACCCCGCATTTAATAGATAAATTGAATACAAAGATCCGCTTAGATTTACGGTCGACTAAAATTTCCAATCTACGTTTATGAATTATATATTTAAATTTATATTTAATCTGGTGTAATAATAGTGTCGCTTGGCTATTTTTTAAATATTAAGTCCGAAGGAACGGAGTATCTTCTTTAATAACGATTGAGGTAAAAATTTTATGATTTATTCTAGATTAAATATAGCCTGATCTGAAAAATAAACTGAAATAATTCATGAAAATAAAGATTTTTTTTTTATTTTATACACTTATTACACTGTTTTAGAGCTTGTTTCTGATCGTTTGAGGGAAGAAGTAGTTGTCCAGTACTGTACTCAAAAGTGAGAGATAGTATTATTGACTTTTTTTGATTTGGAATCTCCAGTCTCACTGCAGCACCAGTAAGAAGACTGGAGTCTGACACTGCTTATTTTAGTATTTATATAAACTGATAAAATTAATCTGGCTTAATTAACTTCCTTTGTTTTAAAATAAAAATAAAAAGCACATTCATTAGATGTTTTTACTTAAGATTACAGAGAACGGCTTTGTAGAAATCTACATAAGATTTTTAGCTTGGCAATTTCACATTTTATATTAATTACTGACTTTTCTTTCACGGATGGATGTATGAGATTTATATTTTTTTTTTTAGTTTTTTAGAAGGGAATACTATTATGCTTTTTCATTCATCCAGATCTTTTTTTATTGATGTTTTAATTATTTATTTATTCATAAAATACAACAATCTGATGTCAATCATTTTTACTACGACAGATGATAATAAATTTTTTAGCTACGTAAAATGCTATGCCTGACTGGGACTCAAACCCAGAACCTCAAGGGGAAAGAAACAGAGAGTTACTACTCCACTATGGAGATTGGTATTACGTTTATAAATGTGTAATGAATAGTTATATGGGTATTAGGAAAATGCTCATTATCAATTGGTGAGAGAGAGTAATAATGATCAGGTTTTGACAAATACAAATGAGAGTGAGTTTGATTGAGACAATAAAAAGAAGAAAAGCTAATTGGATCGGCTACATCCTAAAATATGACTGTAGTTAAAGATTAGTAATTATTGAAGGAAAGATTGCAGGTGAAAGGAGTAGAGGAAGAAGGAGGATAGTAATATTATATGATTTGAAAGGGAAACAAAGATATTATAATTTATAAAATATTATGAATTTTCTTGACCTTGATAGGCAGTTCCACTAAAGAAGAAGAAAAATCAATACTTAATGAATATTCTGGAATATATATAATTAAGTCTAATAAAAAAGGATAAGAATAATTTTATTAGCATTGTTTTGAAGTGTAATCAAATAATCTATTTAGCATATTTCATGACGTTTATTTTAATAGTAACTTTTTTATTCATTTTATGTAAATGAAATCCACCTGTAGGCTGGATTTGAGAATATTTAAGCCGGATTTTTTTTATGGAAATAAAAAATTCCACAAGATTTATTGCATTTTTTTAGGTTAGAAATAGTGAAACTATTATTAGCATATTTTATTATTATTTTCATATTGACAGGTTTATCATTAAATTGAACTAACCCTTCATAGATTGGAGATTAGGGGAATGTTACAACTAGGCTTAATATGTATATATTTTACTCATTGTAATCTGATATAAATGACTTTTATTGTATTTTTTATTTTGAATTAGTGAAAATTTATGTTACAAATATATTTTACTGATGTGGTTCTTTGTATTTTTGTTCCCAAACATTATCTCTCAAGAGAAGTTACGGTAAAAGAGTGTTTAAAATACTTTTTTTAACTAACATAATCTACTGAGCTCTTCTGGTGTCTTTTGTCTGCTCACATAACAAATTAATGCTGGTTTATATTATTAACAAGTTTAATATTTACATTTATGATCCCTTATCAGATTTAAAATTCAGGAATAAATAAGAATTAGGTTCATTTCAAAAATCGTTTAAACTCATCTATTTACTAAATCCTATTTTGTAGGATTTTAATTTATAAAATTCATATTAATGTGTTGTTTTTAAATAACTATGCAAGCAAATTTTTTTATTGGTTTTTATTATTATTAATTTCTTGGGTACAATTTCAGTCTAATTCCATTTTTTGGTCTTAATATAAGCTCTCCCAATAATGTTAAATCTTCTCTTCTATCAACAGCTTCTACTCGATATTTACGAAGTATACTTGAAGCAACAGATTTTTCCTCAAGCAGAGCAAATTTTTGTCCTGAAATCAAAAAATGTTTATTTTTTTACAATTTTTTATTGAATATAACCTTACTTAAATTCTATTTATGTAGTAATTTTG
This sequence comes from Lycorma delicatula, assembly GCF_047948215.1. Classification (NCBI taxonomy): domain Eukaryota; kingdom Metazoa; phylum Arthropoda; class Insecta; order Hemiptera; family Fulgoridae; genus Lycorma; species Lycorma delicatula. Next base: position 185,099,759 of record NC_134457.1, on the reverse strand, counting down.
AACTAATTATTTATAAATTTATAATATATTGTTTCACTGTAAGTAAATTTATTTATTACTTTAAACTATTTGTCTCACTCTTTGTTAATGCTGTGATACATATAAAACATGAGGTTCAAGAGTTGCTTTCTCTAAAGGTAATTATGTGTACTATATAGTAGTACCTATGGTAAATAGTATTAAGGGCTGAATAGGGCTAATATCCATATTTCAGAGGACTTGGTATGCTGATATGCACAGTATATTTGATTCAGTAAGTAAATCGAATAAATAAGATACCGTTTGATTTTGGTATTAAATCAAATTAAAATATGATATAGAAGTGAATATAGAATGCTTGGTTTCACTTAAGAACTCTAAAACCCGTGTTCTAACTTCACTTTTCATATTTATACCTTTAACTTTAAAGATTTAAACAATTTAAAATCATTTCTTTTTTCATTGTTTAAACATTTAATTTCTTTTCTTCAAAAGAAAAGCCCAAAAATACCAAACTATTCTTTTTCCATGGTCTAAACTTAAAGAATAATTTTTACAAAAAAAAAACAAATTCATTATCTATCTATTTTTAAATTACACTGCTCTTTCATTAGGATATTATATTTAATTAGAAAATATAATTATCTGTCAATAAACTTTTCAGAAATTATCGAAAATAATGACAGATGATATTGGTCTGACTTTCAGACTTTGTAGTCTTCTATGCTCTGGCAAAATCATGAAAAAAAAAGTGGGCAATTCAAAAAATACAAAGAAAAATATTTAAAGAGTTTTGAAATGTGCATGCAGAAAAGAATGAAAAAAAACAAAATAGACAGAATGAAAAATGAGGAGATGGTGGGAAAGAGAAAAGAGAAACATGTCAGCAATGATTAAGAAATAAAAATAATAAAATTTGATTGGATCACTTAATAAAAACGAATTTTTTACACCATTGATGGGAAGAAAAGAAAAAGATGAAAAAGACAAAGAAAATTATAAAAACAAAGTAATCTAATTAATGTCTTTCTCATTATAGGTTTGCTATCATGAAAATGTTTCTTTTTTGATGATTAGTATCAATTTTAAAAAATTATAACGAATGAATCATTACATGCTTAGCTTTCTGTCACTTTATCAAATTAATCATATAAAATATTTATATACTTGGTTATTTTTTTAAGTTTAAACAGTACTGCTGTATTTACTGCATTTAAGTAACTTCTTGAAGTTGGTATTTATGCTTCACCTCGCTTGGCTTTTTGTGCAATTATCCTATATAATTTACATCCATATTTATAATTTCCTTTATTGAAGAACTCATCAGTTAAGAATATTAATATATTCTCACCTTTGCAGGACAGTATATTATATTTGAAAGTTCAGTATATAATTTAACATATCAGTTTACCATTATTGATTTTTTTATTTATCCTAATTTCTTTAATAACTTTAAAATTGAATCATAACTTACCGATGCAATTTCGAGGACCAGCGCTAAATGGTATATAAGCAAATGGATGTCGCCCTTGAGAATTTTCTGGCAGAAAGTTATCAGGATTAAATATCTCGGGATTCCTAAAAACCTCAGGATCTCTATGTAATCCATATAATACAATCATAGCTGTTGTTCCAGCAGGAATGATGTGCTTACCTGCAAAGTATCAATTTTCATATATTTTTATCCTTAATAATTTAAATATTCTTGTTGCTTATTATAAATAGATTTATTTTTTAACATATAATTTAATAAATAATTTTACCGAAAGACTACCCTGAGCAACTAAAAGACTAAACTGAGCAACATTTACAACATCAATACTCTCATTCAGTACTTCTAATCTTCCTAATGTGTTGTTTTTAATAAGTAATAAAATATTTAAAATAACTATAAAAAAGACTGACTTTATAAATGTATGAAGATGTGCTTAAAATCTTTTTAGAGTTATTATGTAGCTCCTTTGTCAGTGATGTTGCCAGTAGCAACCCACTCGGGTTGATATTGCAGGTAGCAATCTATCCTTTGTTATGATTCTGATCAGAGGGCATCAGATGCTGTTGCTTTAGAGTAGCAGTAAATCCCCTTTAATATTCATTAAATAATGCTTTTGATAATTATTAATTTGACTTACTTGAATATGTTCTTTATGTTAAATTTAGTATATTTGAAAATATTTTACTGATTGATTATGCTATGGCTTTAATGTGATTTGTGTAAAAAGATTATACTTGCAATCAATATTATATATCTATTCATGATCTTATTATATAAGATCATGAATATGTGGATAATATGTATATGTGGTCTGTTTCAGTGATTTAGAGAGGTTGATTTTATAAGTGCATGCAGTGCTTGTATATGTTCCTTGTGTCTATGAATTAGAGTAATAATCCATGATATCAATATAGTTGTATATGTTTATTATAAGTATTTTTAAATTATATAAAGTAATAAAGTTTATAAGGTTTTCAGTAATATATTAAGATGTAGATTAGAATCTAAAGCCATTTCAGTTACTGTTAATCTCTTGTGGAGAATCTGGCTATACAATTTAAACAAGATTTTGCTGGAAGGATATTAGAAGGAAGATTAAAGAAAAATAAACCAACATACTTGGCATTTATAGACCTAGAATAGGCATTCAATAACGTAGACTGGAATAAAATGTTCAGCATTTAAAAAAAATTAGGGTTCAAATACGGAGATAGAAGAACAATTGCTAACATTTACAGGAAACAAACAGCAACAGTAATAATTGAAGAACATAAGAAAGAAGCTGTAATAAGAAAGGGAGTCCGACAACGATGTACCCTATCCCCGTTACTTTTTAATATTTACATGGAACTAGCACTTAATGATGTTAAAGAACAATTTAGATTCGGAGTAACAGTACAAGGTGAAAAGATAAAGATGCTACGATTTGCTGATGATATAGTAATTCTAGCCAAGAGTAAAAAAAATTTAGAAGAAACAATGAATGGCATAGATGAAGTCCTACACAAGAACTATCACATGAAAATAAACAAGTACAAAACAAAAGTAATGAAATGTATTAGAAATAACAAAGATGGACCACTGAATGTTAAAATAAGAAGAGAAAAGATTATGGAGGTAGAAGAATTTTGTTATTTGGGAAGTAGAATTACTAAAGATGGACAAAGCAGGAGCGATATAAAATGCCGAATAGGAAACGAGCCTTCAGTCAGAAATATAATTTGTTTACATCAAAAATTAATTTAAATGTCAGGAATATATTTTTGAAAGTATATGTTTGGAGAGTCGCTTTATATGGAAGTGAAAATTTGGAGTACGTGAGAAGAAAAGATTAGAAACTTTTGAAATGTGGTGCTATAGGAGAAAGTTAAAAATCAGATGGGTGGATAAAGTGACAAATGAAGAGGTATTGCGGCAAATAGATGAAGAAAGAAGCATTTGGAAAAATATAGTTAAAAGAAGAGACAGACTTATAGGCCACATACTAAGGCATCCTGAAATAGTCGCTTTAATATTGGAACGACAAGTAGAAGGAAAAAATTGTGTAGGCAGGCCAAGTTTGGAATATGTAAAACAAATTGTTAGGGATGTAGGATGTAGGGGGTATACCAAAATGAAACGACTAGCACTAGATAGGGAATCTTAGAGAGCTGCATCAAACCAGTCAAATGACTGAAGACAAAAAAAAAATTTGCTGGATACTTTCTCTTGCCTCACAATTCTGGGGTTGAACAAGTGGTATTTTTAGTAAATGTTAGCTCTCCTCAGTTGATTATTTACTTCTGAAAGGTAAGATGTTAGTTGTAGCATAAATTTTTGTTGATTAATGCAAAATTTTCTATCAGAATGTGTTACGCCTTACTGGGTAAAGATAATCATTCTCTTTAGGAATCAAGGGCAGGACGGTATCCTCTAAATGTTGTATACTACTTCTTTGGGTACTATCAATTATTAAATAATAAATATGCTTATATTTTAAATATATACATATATATGTATATGTACATATTCGTTTAAATATGTATATTCTCATATGTCATATCTTGGGCCTCCCTCAGAAAATCAGAACGAGTATTTAAGATACAAAAATGGGCTGTCAGCCTGTTTTCAAAAAAGTCAAAATAAATATTTCAGCTTACAAGAAAGGGTCTTATGTTTCCGTTTTTAATAAATTGTCAAACTATTTGCAAAAATCTTTTACAACAATTTATTTAAAATATTATTAAGAAATTTTCTTTTTCAGAAACAATACTAATTTTAAAAAAAAGAAGAATTTATACACATCCCATTCAACATGTATGCAAATAAGTGCTCAAAATAATTTTCGATAGTGTCATCTGAATATTGTAATAGTTATTTATATTCATTGTATTTATCTAAGCATTATCCCATGAACTTTTATTTGAACAATTAACATAAATTTTAATTACATTTCTTTTTTATATATAATTTTTTTTATATTTATAATTTATCTTAAATTAATGTGATCTATATCATGTATTTTTATGTACCGATCACAGAAAATATTTATTTATCCCTTTATTTATTAGTTAATCTCATTTCTCTGTCTCCCTGAAATTAGGTTCTTATTCCTTTCTCTTGCTCTTGATTCTTCTTCCTGAAGGTATTTTAGATCTTGACTTGAAGACCACTGTATTCACAAAAGGATAAAAGGGACTAGTAAAACGGTAGAATTCTGTAGAAACTTTAATATTTTTTGGTTTGGTTGGAAAGTCTTTGACTATGCACTAGTCCATAGACCCACACTTACAGGCTAACATAACAAAGAATGGGAGATTTACGAAAAGCTCAACTGTATCTGATGTGCTCATCAGAAAAAATCCAGGCCTCTAATACTCCTTATACGTGCAAACATGCGTTACATACTGTACTTATGTTTTTAAGTTTTTTTTAAATTAAGGTTCAAAAGAGTTTTTTTTAAAAATACAGTGGTTTTTGCGAATAGAATTATTTGTAATTTCTTCACACTAGTCTGTCAGCTGTAAATTTGAATTGTTGCTCACTACTAAAATTGTTTCTAAACATTAGTAGTTACATTCTTTTTGATATGTTATATTTTTCTCAGTTGGTCAAATTCTTAACTTAATTATTTATTAACCAAATCATGTAATAAAAATAAAACTGTTAACATCAAAAATATAATCTACAAAATTGTTAGTAGCCTTGAGTTTATATAGAAATTGATATTATTACCAAGTTTTATATCTTCTTGTAAAGTTCTTGCAAGAAATGGTACGCTAGGATATAGTCTGAGTGCTTCTTTAATGCAACAATCCAAATACTTCATTTCATGTAGGTCTTTCATTGTAAATGATCGATTTGAATCACCAAATATATCTTTTAGCTCAGATGCAACTTTATCCTAATTTGAACATTCAGAAATACAATAGCTAATAATACCATCTAGACTGTTTCAAAATTACAGATAATAATAATAATAATGAATTTTTTATTTATTAAATCTCCACTATTAATAAATAAAAACAGCATCTATTAATATTAATGATAAAAAACAGTATCTGTTACATTGCTTCATGACAGAGAGAAGAACGACTTCTTGCCTAAACATTGTTCCAGTTTTTTTTATGGCTATCACACACTAAAACACGAGGTACAAAAGTACCAATCAGAACTACTTTTTCCAAGAAAAATGAATGATATTCAATGAATGCACAGTCAGTCCCTTGGGAAATAAAGGTGTTACTTAAAGCGAAGAATGTAATTTTATTTTAGTGAGCTCAGCATATTAATAGTAACAGCGTATTCTAAATCATGTTTGATTCAAGCGATGCCTTTTTTCTTTTATGTGCAACATACCCAGCAGTAAAGAGAAGATTATGATAAATCACTTTATGCATTACTTATAAGCCTGATATGAAATGCTTGTGATTCTTGAAAATGGCTGTTTATATCCAGGAGAGACTTGTGACTTACCACCTTGCCAATAGTTGTTTAGTATGACCCCAAAATCTTTAAACAGTCACCAATTACCAGATAGTAAAACAACATTAAATTTTTTTTCAACAGCAGAAGTATTTGAATATAATTTTGATTGAAAAATTACTTGACACTTAAACCTTACTTTTTATTTGGTTTCCAAAAGGGTACTGAATATATTTGGAAAAATTATTAGACTAACAATATTGTTTATTATTAGATAAACAATAGGTTGGTTTTCATATTCTATTAGACATCATATTATCATACTACTGTTTTATACCAAAAGTACAGAGCATTCATTAATGCAGGCGGGCTAAATTTTACTATATCTTATTGTCAGCTTATAGAGTTCAAGTAAACAGACTGCACATACAAGTGTTCAAGCAACTGATTAACAAGCATCTCTGGCAAATCCTGATGCAGATAAAAGAGACTACACCACATTAATATTCAATAGCCACACGCTATTATATTTTACAAAATTATATATATGTTTTAAATTTCACATAAACATAAATTTTTAATTTTGTGTTTTGTAAGAGTTATGAAATTGTCAATTGTATACAAACAGTAAAAGTTCACTAATATCTTAGATTAAATTTCTATGATAATAAACAAATAATAAAATCAATTCAGTTTTCTTCATCTGATTGCGAGAAATTCATAGTGTTGTCAGTATTAAGATATAACATAGAGAGATACAACAGGAGGCTCAATTTTGTTTTCTATTATGTTATCCAGTTCCCAATAATTTGGTTCATAGTATCTGTTAATCTTTTATACAATTTTTCCATTCTTGCTGGCCTGTTTTACTGATGGCTGTTAAGCATAAATTTTTAACATCAGATATTTTAAAAGCAGTATTTTCTGACGCTACATAACTTTTGATTTGTTCCCAAATTAACTCAACTGGGATGAGTACACAATGATAGGGAGGTAATCAAAGCTCGGTTTTGTCATTGAATCTTGCTAATTATCAATTTTACACACAATAAAATTAATTTTAATACGCGAAACGCTTTGCAATAATTGTCCCAAGTTCATCCTCTTCAAAAATCATTCCTTTTGAACTAAGCCACATTTTTATATGTTCCAAGACATGGCTGAAATTTTTTCATTTTTACATGAATGATAAGGGGTGTCATCTAAAACAATAGCCAAATTATCTTCTAGAGTAACACATTGTTAAACCATTTCTCAATAAATAAAATTCCAACACTTTTTTACAAATCCCATTTTTATCGAAATTATCAATTTTTTTTGCAGTTGACCTGCAGGGTTTCTTTTTTTAAAAAGTCATAATTCATTAGTAGATTTATATTGATAAATCACATTGTACACTAAACCAGCACAACTTCCACTTATGTTAGCAATTTTATTTTAACGACATCCAAAATCAACGTTGTTGGATTACTCTGTAATTCACTTTCGTAAGCATTTAAAATGATGTATTTTTCCACACAACTTAAGGGCTTTTTTCAAAGCCTTTTTTTTAGAGGGAATATCAATAATCATGCACTATTATCAGTATCAGACATGGTGTCAAAATAACAATATAACTCAAGTCATAAGAACACAAATTTATGAATATACATAACATTCACATTCCAGTTAACTTAAAAAAATTGCATTGTATTAATTTAAATAACATTAGAGTAAATAAATAAAGAAATACAAAAATTGAATACAACAACAAAAGAGTGATCATATGAAAAGATCAAGGGTTTTAATGGAACTGAGAAGACATAACATTACATGAGCATTTGAATACATTGACTACTATATGACAAATTAATTATATGGTGACTAATATATGAGTAATGATTATAGTATTCTATATAGATATGGCCACATTGTGAATCAACTCTGATACAAGGGGCGTGACTCAGCAGAATCATGATGTACTCACTAACACAAACACAATGTTTGTTTATTCTTCACTCTACAAGATATACAGTATAGTTAAAGTAGTATTTTATAGTGTAAATAAAAGCTAACATAACGTAACAAAACTTGACATAGGTTTTCAGATTCTATCATACAGTGTTGAGAACTGAGCTATTGAGAAAACACCTCAAATTGATTTTAAGGTTCTTATTTAATTATTATAGGGAATTTTATAAGGAAAAAGTAGGAAAAAAATCATAATTTAGTAGTTGGTAGGACAATAGTAAAGAAATAAAGGGAAAACTTACTTTCCTTGTTGTTAAATTTAAATACCAATTCATTCAATCCATTTCTCAAATAATTACACAGGTCAACAAAAAAAAAAGAAATTATTTGCAACTGAGATAAAATTAGGTGAATTAGAATGCTTTTTTAATGCTGAATCTTGAAATGAACTCTGTTTTTCTACATCACCCTCAGAATTTTAGTTATGAACCTTTAAAATATTGAGAAACTTCTTAATTAACAGAATACAAAAATAGTAATAATAACTACAATAAAAATTCCTACCTTTATTTTGCAGACATTTACATTTATCTTAATTTCCTTTTTCTTATTTTTCTTTTGTGTTCAGTGAAGTCTTCCTCTTTTTATCATTTAGCAGTAGTCACTCATCATAGATTCAGCTCATCTGCCTTGATAACATTGTTCCATCTGCAATATATCTTGGTGAAACCTTTCTGCTTGTTTGTCGTGATGTCACCAAAGTTTAAAGAGAAAAAGTCCAAATGAAAATGTAAAAAATGAATTTTCAATGACATTCTGCAGTCTAAATTTTTGTAGTTCACTAAGAGTTCATTTATAACTGATCATGGTTTTCAGCTATTTTGTTTCCAAGAAAACCTATAACGACATCTTTGAATGACTTCCATGCTGTTAGTTCTTTAGGGTTCAGTTTGCTGTCAAATATATTTTTACCAATTAATATTCTTATTTGTGACCCAATGAATTTCCATCTTTTAATTTGGCTTTACTTAATTGTGAAAAAATCTCAGCTAAATATTTAAAACTATCTTCATCTTTATCAAATGCTTTTACACAATTTTTCATCAGGCCTAGTTTTATGTGTAGAGTGTTTTACATGTAGTTTTATGTGTGGTAAAATAATATGATCTGCTTTGACAAGGGGAATATTGATAACATTTTCCTTTCTTGGGGTAAACAGATTTCTTTTTGGCCAGTCTTTAACTGCCTAGTGTTTATCTGTACCCTGACTATCCCACAAACACAAGAAACACATTTATTTTGTAAAGCCACTCTGGAGACTTAGAAGAAGCCTTATTGCTTTCAGGTTACCAATGATTCGCCATGAGTGTTATGATGAATACTTAATAAAATTAAAAATTTTTGACATACTTTCTTTCATAGGTTTCTTTCATTCGTACATCATGTGCTACTGCACAGGCAGTTTTCTTTGGATTTCTATATACTGAAATTTCAGTATCCTTGTTTAATAAATTCCATATTTTAAGACCTGAATCAAGGAGTTCTGCATGTTGTTTTGACAAATACAAATCACGAATTAGGTTGCTCAGTTTTGCTTATGTGATGAGATGAGGTTCAGTATCTGATTCTTCTGGAATGTAATTAATATCTATTAAAGTTGAGGACTCATTGGTTGAGCCTTCTGGGAAACCAAAAATTTCTTTCCAAGAAGTCGGAGCAATCAAAATCGAAAATTAACACCATGAAGTACTGGTCTCATAGCTGAACAAACATTTGGTTATGCAATACTGCTTTTACTGTTTGAATTGAAACCAGTAACATTTGTTAAGCAAAAATAGCAGTCATCATAATGATTAGTAGGCTCTCGCCAAATCATAGGTATGCCAAATAGCAAATGCTCTTTTTTTTCCTTTTAATCACTGGGTTAGTTTAATGTAGCACTTGATGCATGCTACTTGTGGAGCCCAGGATTTATCATGGTCTCCCAAGGAACAGTCAAAATAATGTTTATAAGCAGTTTTCAGCAGATTCGATACTGGTTTTCATTGACTTTTCATGGTGAATTTTTCGCAAATGTAACAAAAAATATTTGGAGAATTTTTACAAGCCTGATTTTTATTCATTGTAAAATTCAAAATGTTTTAATGAATGAATGTAAACTGAAATATTATAGAAATAGTTACTTAATTACTTAAAATACTTCATAAAATTGTTTCACCATGAAGTGCAATAAAACACAGCATGAAACACACACACACACAGACGCAACAAATCTTGATTTTCAATAAAGTAATACCAAAAGTTGTTCTCTCATAAAAATTTTTCACTAAATTTATGGCATTACTTATGAAACAATCTTTATAACATGAATATGATAAAACCACTTCCACAACTAAAGTACACAGCAAATAATACAAAGAGCTGAACTCATAATGAAGAAAATTTCATCATGCTGAATTACTCATTACTTGATTCACTGACATGTCTATACATGTCTAGCTTGACATAAAATAGCATCATTCAACTGTTATGTATCAAATATAGGTCTACAGTATGCATCACAATATAAATCAGATGTGAATAAGCAAACACACAGATGTACTAACTTATTTGTATTGTTTGTTCCATGAATGATGGAACAAATAAATTTAAGGTATTGTAACTTAATAACGTTATGTGATGGGTTGTTTTGGAATACATATTCAGATTCAGTATATAAAATACTACATAGAACACCTATTCCCTTTACATTTTCAAATTTTAGGTTGACTCAGTGTTACCTAACAGATCAGAGACCATGGATTATCCACAAACACAGGACATTATTGATTCTTTCATATATTATTTACAAGTATTAGAACATTTAATTAATAAAGTTTTATTGAATATCAGAACTTTTAGGGAGTATGTTTTCTGTTTGTGTAGTGAGTATCCTTGAACAGATATTACAACCACAGGTCACAAGGCTATTATGAATACCAATTAAACCCAAAACAGAATAGTGGCCAAATCTTATTAAGGAGTTGATAGCACTAAAATAGAACTGGTCAACATAGATCCCAAACTCTGAAACTCCCACACCAGTAGGAAAACACGAACCTTCCAATTCTTGATGCAATGAAAACTAATAAAGTTAATATGACCCATTTTCTAAATATCTGCAACTGTTCTTCTAAAATCGTTCCATTACTATGATGCAGTTCCTCCTGTGCATTGTAGAGTAATGAACTGCATCAAAGTTCTGAAAGGAACTTTTAAAATACATGTCCAAGTACTCTGAAAGCGAGTCAAATTTAAATCTATTATTTTATAGACATTTAAACAATATTTCACCACACTGAACTGATCTATTTATTACACAGCAAAACCTAAAAACCTCAACGATGCATAGAAAAAATCAAAAAACTAAGAACTAATTTAAAATACTCTACTAAAAATATGATATAATATGGTTAATACTACTTACCAAAAGCACTACCAATAATGGTCGTACATATAATGTAAAAAATAATACAGCAAATCGCACTTCATGAAGAAAGGCACACATCAGTTGAATAGAATGCACTAATTATTAAAAATGTGTTTATGAATGCTTTTTCAATCTCTACAGCCTTTATGAATGCTTTCTCCATTTCTATAATTAGCTTAAATTTCTACAGTTAAGAAGTTTTTCTAAGTTATTAGCTTTATGTATTTCTTTTGAAATAATAAAATTGCATTCTTCAATGTAATTTTGCCCAATACCTTCTTGTATTATGATCATGGACACCTTTATTCTATTTAAGGATAGAATTTTTACATATTTAATTTTTTTTACAGATGTAAAAACTTGGTACAATCAGTAAATCTGGTGATAAAACAGGCTACTTATTTGACACCATTTCAAATATACAGATCTAACAGTACTTCCTGAGTTTTAAAAATTCTTTGTAAATAAAAACATGATGAAACACACACAAAAACGATCTTATATTTGACATAATTAACTGTTGTAGTTTACTTTTTATCATTCAGCCTAACATCTTCTTGAAGAATACTCAGATGCTTTATTAGCACATAAGGCTAATAATTATTATGTTTAAGACGTGCTAAATATTTATCAACAGTAATCCTTGTTTGACTAACATTTTTATTTAGGTATTCTTTTGTAAATTTTATTTGTGATATATCATTTCTACTTAGGTATTCGTGTAAATATATCTGACAAGTTGTAGTGAATTAATACAATCCTACTGAACAGATGATCATGTCTCGCCTACATGTATGATAGCACTACACTGAAATAAACTACTTTCTAAATCAATGATGTAAATGGTTTATATTTAAAATTAATAATCCTTGTCTCTAAAAGAACTCATTTTCTATTGAGTGTGTATCCATTTTGTATAACCATTCTTGGATATTTTAAGTAAATGGAGTCTACAGTTTTGGACTTCACATTGGAGCTATGAGGAGCATATTATGGAAGGGAATGAAATTGGAGGTTTATTATTAAAAAGGCGAGATAATTAAAATACTTAATATGAATAATTTGCCAAACAATAATGAGTGATCTACATTAAAATTTTTCATTGAAGAAATCTGGGTTTATGTGTTCTTTTTGGATTTAAGTTTTTTTGTACTGGTTTTAAAAGAAATTGATTGCTTTACTTTTTTTTGGCTAATTTTAGCCTGAATTAAAGAATGTTTTATGTCACCTGAATTTTCTGATTGCTTGCTAGTAAGAACAGAAGCCAACAGAGTCCAGCTGAGGTGGTATCATGGCCCTAAAAAAAAAAAAAATTATGAATTATAAATCAATTAATTTTAATAATAATAAGCTGTAATATTAATCGAGTAGCATTTGGAGTTTATTATATAATATTAATCCAATTTTCTCTTTTAACCTAGTGTAATTGAAACACAATATGTGACTGAATGAAGTCAAGTGTAAATATAATTTCTGCCATCAAAATATAAACAACAAATTTGATTATATCCCTGGCAAAAAAAGAACTGCTATCATTTAGTTTGAATCTAAATGTACTTAATACACAGGCATAAAACATTAAATTTTTTTTTAAATTTAATTATTCTTGAAAACCCAACCTAACATGGACTAAGAAATTAAAATGATGAGAATATTTCATTCATGAATGGTACCAGATATATAACAAAATTTTAAAAGATTAGATATTACATTTTAAAATAGCAGTTTGTAAAAACAGAAAAAAGAATAATCATTTATTATAGACAATATTATTTAACTAATTAAGAAACTTATTAAAATATTATTTATAACAGATTTATATATTTAATGTTGTATGTCAGCTAAAGTATATTTAAACATAAACATTAAAAATACAGAGTTGTGAGTCTTTACAACCATTACATTGTAATTGAATTGTGAGTCTTTTACATCCATTATTGGATTTTTTGTATTTTAATGAAAATTAATTCTGGCAATTAAAATAATGTACCAAGTAAATTTTAAGAGGAAAACTAAACTAAAAAAAATCCATGTTTTCTTTGAAAAGGATTTTCTTCTAAGAGTTTAACTTTCATTTTCATTTCAATACCTCACTGTTAGTCTTTCTGACAAAAAAGTATTAATACATATTGCCAACTTAAGCACCATGTTTTGGAAAATAATACAATGTAGACTTTATCACCTTCAAAATTCTTTGATTGTTTGTATCAGCCTTCCTAACTTAGTGCAGAAGTTTATGAAATGTTAAATTATCAAAAAAGTCAAATTTAAAACATCCACTACACTAATTTTTTATCAGCTTAACATGCTTGCATATTTGTGAAGCTTTTATTATTGGTGAAACCATTTCAATGATGTATAAAGTTTATAATATGCTAGTGTATGTATATTAGAAACCATAAGCAGATAGTTGTAAACAAAAGAAACTAGTTGTTCCTGAAAAAACTGAAATTTAGCTTTTATTTATGCTAAAAGAAAAGAATCATGTAATAATTTTAGTTCCTCCAAATTATTCATCAATTTTTTTGTTTAATTTATTATACCTCAAACAAAAATGTGTCCACTTCTTCTCTGATGTCTTCATTTGTTAGAACAGTACCACCTTTTGATGCTTCAATTAATAAATCTAAAAAAGCAAGCCTCTTTTTCCTTCCTAAAAAAAATGATTTCTTTAGGTAATATAAAATGAATTCTCATATTTAACTTATACCAGAGTAAACAAATTTTTTTACTTACTTACCAAATACTGATGAATCATCCTCTGTCACATTATTATCCTGTTTATTTGTTTTTTTCTCTTTTTGTTTTTGTACTTCTTCTTTCTTTTCTCTTATAACCTGACAAAAGAAATGAGAATATATTAAATGTTTCTCTCGTAACTATTGTTAATGTAATGTTATTTTATTAGTAACTGTTTCTTGCATTGTCATTCTTGTGCATGCTAACAGATGGTTGATTCTTATGGTTTAGAAATTATCTCATACAAAATGTATTATTAATTTTTAACAATAATAGTTCAATATTAAATATTTAAAAATTACTTGTATTATTACTTGTATTATACATTAAACATATTTGCATACACATGCAGTGATAACACACAGCAGCAGAATTAACTTTAGTAATGGAACGGAACGCAAGGATAACAAGGGATGTATTTGGGTATTTGGGAATTTGTTTATTTAGTGTCAGTTATATATTTGTTTTGTTCAACTATAGTAAATAATCTCTTAGAAGTGATGTACATAACCGTAAAATATAAAATTTATAAACACACTAAATTTAACAGAAAGTTAGTGAATGAACAAACATAATGTAAGTTGAATATATTATTTAAATTCATCCAAAATTGGATTTGTACCCTTTTAAGATGGGATCTTTAACAACAGTGCTTCAAATAACTTTACTGAAAAAGAAAGAGTTTCATAGTTAGTTCTGAAAGGTTCTCAGGAAGAATAATTTCTTTAAAATTGAGTTTTTGTATTTTTAATCAATTTAAAATTATCAATCATCTAATGACTAATTATCAGTCTAACGAGAGCTTTTCATCCTAAGCATTATTAGAGTTAATAAACAGCATCTTTCTCAGTGGAGTATCAGTAACCTTGTTATCAATGGCACTTGTCTTAAAAAGTCTGGAAACTTCTAAGTATGAGATTAAATAATGTATTTAATCTAAAAGTATTTAAATGTTTAATTATATTATTTTTTCTAATGTTGTGTGTTTATACTAGTAAATGCAAAATTTTTCTTTGTTGATCACATCATAGATCTGAGTAGAGGAAATGTAAGACACTGTTAAATACTGCTCAGTTCCATCATTAAATTATAACCCAACTAACATTTCACTATAGAATATAAACACAACAAATATTTAACTTATTTGATCTCACTATATGCAAAAAATATCTAACTCGCATACCTTTGAAATATATCAATAACCTACTATAATTGCTGTACACTTATCCAAAATATATCTAACCCCTCACATAGCACAAAGATACAGCCTTCTTACATAAGTTACATCAACTAATTTGGACTTTTTTTTCAGTCAATAATTACACTGAAGAAATCAATACAATAAAACATTTAACACAAATTAATGATTACTGAATCTCACTTTTAGACATGTTATGTTAAATACATAACAAAATCAAAAACACAAATTGTGTCAGAGACATCACAATATTAATATACATCAAAGATAATTGCCAACATTTTTAGGAAGGAATTATTACTATGCCACCTTTCACAATAACAAGTCAAATTCAGAAGTTTGTATAGGAAGTAATAAACAACAATGAAAAATACAGAATCCAGAAATATACAAGTTAAACTATATTAAGAAACGTACAAGTGATTGCAATAAATATTCATATTGGATAGACTAGATGCACAACAAAGAAATAAGGAACACATATAGGCATTACACACAACATAATTAAATTTTGTAAATCACTTCATAGAAATGTGAAAACTACCTATCACACCTGCAAAACTACTAACCATAGCATACAAATTTTACACTCAGCACATAAAAAATCAAAATTTCAATACAGTTGAAAAAAGTGATATTTAAAAATAAAGTTTTACAAAAATAAATATTAAACAAAAACTACATAAATTAAATTTATTCTTCAGTTACATTCTTGAGAAGTTTCCCAACCTTTTTGATAGATGTTTGTATTAGTGCTACTGGATACCCCACTGAAGAAGGAGCTAACAACTGGAAGGATCTTACAGAAGCCATTTGGAAGAAAAGATTCTATTAATTTAAAAGTGAGGTGCTTAATGTTTAATCATTTTAAAGTGTTATCACATTTTGTTACAATGCTTAGTGAATAATAAAAAAGGAAATTATAGCACTGAAAATAATCTATATTATAATTTCAACTAATAAGTTGTTCACTTAGCTTTTATATTGTTTATCTATTAATTTATTTCAAAGCAACAACAGGATATGCTCAATTGCATCTGTTTTGTGATAGATGAATTTTGTAGCATATTAAAAGTGCCAAGCATGTATAGAATTTGAATCCAGAATCACTTGGATGAAAGGCAGATATTACCACTGCCATGGAGAACAGTAATGTTTAATTAATTAATTTTTCATCACCATCAAAGTCCATTCTTTTGGCTTCTTCAACATAAAAAAGAAAAAAAATTGTTATTAGACATTACTTTAATGTAAGGAGTAAATAAATAAATTACAAAACAGCAGTAAAAGCAGGGTTTGGAGAATGGTCAATATACTCTTTGGCATTCATGAATTATATCAGAATAAAAATAAATGTGTAAACTTATGCAATTTAATTACACACAAATTCAAATATTCACCACAATTGTAAAAACTAAATTTGTTTAAAAACATATGCACCTTAGACTTCAGAAAATTAGTAATTTTCTTATCATAATGTAAAATTAACATTACTAATTTTATTATAAAAGGCTAACCTTATTTGAAGCATTGTGAAGAATTTTAATACAGTTCTCATGTCTTTTATATAAATTTGAAAATCTGAATAGAAGATCAGGTTGTAACCAAATCTTTGCTTGTCGTTGTTGAATGATTGATCCAATCCTGGAATTTAAAGAATTACAGGATTAATAAATGAATTAAGCAGGATGAATGAAAATGTATATAAATATTACATTTGATACAAGTAAAGTCATATTACTTTGGTTGGAAGATTTAAAATAGAAAGTTTTAGAATGAAATATGTCTTATGAAAGTTTATTCCAGAATAAATTCACAATTTATAAGATAATTAGTAAAAGTAATGAATAATATAGTCTATTATTACTATACTTACTCATATACAGCTTTAACATAATCACTTTCACTGTCATTTTGAGCATTTGACTGCCATCCCATTGCTGTTTCTGTAAATTTCAATTACTACATAAAATTTTATACCATAGTAATTAGAAAACTGTAATTACAGTATATCATCAACTTTATTCACTAAATTTGTTACGATAAGATTTTAACATTATGCTAACTGTACATATCAAGTAATACCTTACTTGATAATTTACTGACATTATCAAGTAGAAGTTATCTCATCAAATAATTGCACATTACTCTCAGTGTAATATAATCTAATAGTGAAACCACATGCCCAGACTTAAAATAAAGGTTTTTTTTTCATTTGTATAGATTCCACTTAACCAATGATTAACATTGAATAATTCTTCCTTGTGATTAAAATGATTCATATTAGTTTTATCCTAAGAAGACCTTTGATCCAGTATTATTGAAAATAAACAGAAAAATAGTAATTTACATAAGTTAGAAACGTAGAGAAGTTAAATTATCTGTTATTGTTTATCTTATTAACAGAAATGAAATGAAATAGAACATGAAAGTGTAAAAGTTTTTACACTTTTATTTTTACATGTGGCATTGGTTTAGTTTTCATGTTTACAAATTTCCTGCTTAAGATCAATCTGCCTATTAAAGAGGTCATATAAACATCATCACAAAATGGCAGTCATAATTAAAAATACCTTTGCTATTGATGAGTTTTTTTTTTAGTACAAAATAATAGTTAATACTATTTATATTAGTAAAAATTAAAACAAAAAAGTAAGATTTGTTTAAAAATTAACTTTTATAGTTGTTCTGTCAAAAAAATTTGTTTGGTCATCCAGAAGTTTCCTATTATTTAGTACAACTTGAGATATTACAAGAACAATTTAGTACAAGTTGAAACCCATAGTTAGTTGTCTAGTGAAGCCCACAGATTCTTTACTGTGAGCAAACTTATAACTGCAGCTTTTAATACCTTCAGATGACTGTCAAGATTTGTTCTTGTTAAAAGCCTTACAACAAATGGTGGCTAGGTGACAGTAATTCAAAAGTTTTTGGTCCTCAAACTGTCGACTCTTTATAAAAGAGAAAATTGTTAACCTTTACCCAGTCATTCAAATTATTAAATGCAGTATTAATCAAATATAGACAAATGTTGAGTTCTTTTTGTAACCAAATGTTGAGTTGCTGTACTCATTTTAATTAAACATTTTTATATACTTTTATCTATATTTTTTCTATTTTATTATTTTATTTGTTGACTTTACATAACTAGTTTTTAGTTTGTAAATGCAGATCACTTTACAGAACATTCAGAAAGTAGTATTGCAGAATGAATGAATGCATGGATGATTTTAAGTATTAAAATTTTACAAATGGTACATTTTGAATAACAGTAGATTGAAATCTTGATAAAACTAGGAATTTCATTTTTTTTTAATTCTGAAATACATTCATTTTTGATTATTTTGATGATGTATTTTTATTAAGATAGTGTTTTATTTTAAAGATAGAATTTTTATTTTCTAAAGTTAAAGAAAGTTGAATTACTTAGTATTTTATTATTTTATTAAAATATTTTATTTTTTTATTACTTTGTATTAAAGTTTGTATTAAACTTAAGTATATTGTAAGTTAAAATTTTTATGTTGGATCTTACAAATAACAGTTAAAACTAATTTAAACCAATGTTATAATAATCGATGGATGAAGTTGTTACTTGATGAAAGTCCATATTAACAAAAGCTTTAGTATTCTTTTAGTTTTAGTACTCTGTAACACCTGCGTTAAGTACTATGTCCTGAAACAGCTGTTGTGGTTTTTTATTTTTTTGAAAATCAAAATATTTTTTATCTCCAATGTCATTTATGTTAACATCACTTTGTTATTATGTAAACCTAAGTTACTATTATTATAACTTCCTCTGTTATTTTATTAAAATGTTATCAACAATTTTTATCTGATTAAATAATAAATAAATACTATTTATGTCTTCTCAGGTGAACCGTTATTCAGCATAAATCAAGTTTGAAATGCAGTGAAGCTATCCACTACATTATTCATGTATAAAATAATCACAAGCAAGAAAAAAATCTTAGCGATATAAATACAGGTAATTATAAATATAGTCTTCTACTTAAATAAAAAGTTATAAATGATTCTCATAATTTTAAACACAGCAGTAATCACTTTAAATATTTCAGATTTAAAATATAACTTACCGCACACAATGTCTAATGTACATGCAGTTATGTAAGGAAATATATTAAATGATCCCTTTCCAACCTCTTTTGCAAGTTTTTCAACTAATAAATTGCTCTGCTCTCGAAATACTTCAATAAAATCATCTAAAATACGGAAATGAAAAGCAGGTGTCAAAATTTTCCGACGAATATGCCACTTACATCCTGAAAATAGAATATGTTTGGTAATGACTGCATCAGTATAAAATTTTCTACAAGTTACTGAAGTGATGTATTTACTTTTATTTTAGTGAGTTGTGTAAATTAATGAATAAAGCAGACAACTTTATATATTCAGAATTATTTAATTTATGGATAATTTTTTAAAACTGCAATCTATTCGTGTTTTCTTTAAAAAATTGTTGTTTGTTTATAATGTTCCTTCTATATTATACTTTTCCCCTGAGTGATTTTCCAAATATCTTTGGAGTAAACAATGAAAAATTTGTTGGATTTTTTTTAAATATTTGTACTTTTTTATTTTTACATTCTTGTTATTTTATGTACTTTTTCAGTCATTATTTTAATAGTGTATATAATTTACTTAATTATGCTAATGTAAACATTTAAGAATATAATAATACACTGTGCCAGTTCTGTACAGAAAAATGTAACATTTAACTTACAGATTTTCTGTGAATTTTTCATTATTGTTAAGGTGATGGTTACACTTTGAACCTAATAATCAACTAATATACGTTTCTTGTAGGATGAAATCAATCATTTCATAGATACACTAAACATTTGTCAGTCATAATAGAAAAAAAATATTACAAATTTATTGGAACAAACTAACTGCAGAACTATTGTTTTAAGATGATTATATTTTATGTTGTATTTTGACCTTAACAGTTTTCACATATCAGTTGAAATTTCAGAACAAGTAGTACAATTAAAAAAATAGAATTAACTCATAAGCCAAAATTTAAATTAAGATGTTTTAAATGACAGAATTATGTTTATTAAACACGTACGAGTTCTTTAAATAAATTGGCAGTTTAATAAAGAAACTTAAAAGAACACAATTTCTTTGTTCCATATTTTTGAAAAATGTATTAATATAATTATTATGAAAAATTATTTGCAAAAAGTCCATTAATTTAAAGTTCAAATTATTTTCCAGATTTTGCAATAACTGAAATAAATAGAAATTAAAAAATAATCACTTGTAAATCAGAAAGTTAGTTTAATTTTTCATTTTAAGTTTTAAAAATAACATTTGCTAGTTTTTGTTTCCTTCATTCAGAATAATCTAATCATATTTTTAAAAGTTTGTTAATATTTTTCTAAGCTTTCCTTTTTTTATGAAATTTCCTTTTCAAAGTTTCATATTTATTTGATTATTTTAAGATACTAACTTACTCTTGTGAATAATTCTCAAGTTTAGCTATTTGAGGTTTATGAAACATTTAAAAATTTATTGTAGAGGAAAGTTGATAATGGTTTTTTATAAACATTTTTGAACATAGTATGTAAGATGTAACTGCATAATTTTGCTACTTGTAACTTAATCTTTTAATAAACATAACTTATGAGAAATATGCACATTTGTTGCAGGATCTTCCCTGTGATGCATGAACTGTTTTAAGGTAACAAACAAATTTTATATTTTAATCTTTGAAAGGAAAAGGTAGAATTATATCAAAAGACATTAGATTTATAAATGAGCATTCTTTTCTCAACTACTGAGAAAATTATATGTTGTCATTTTTAAATAACTGACATGGATATCACGTATCATTTTCTTGGTGCTATTAATCTACCCTGAGGATGCATTCAAGCATCTACATTCCCTTTTTACTTCCTTGTACTAAGTAAAGGAAGTATTGTGATCATAAAAAATTTCAGTTTTCTAATTTCAACAGAAATAACCATTTTGAACATCCCTGAATCCATTTTGACTAGTTTTAGCATGATGTCTGTATGTACACATCTCGCATAACTCAAAAATGATTAGCCGTAGGATATTGAAATTTTGGATCTATGACTGTTGTAACATCAAGTTGTCCACCTTTCCTATTCACTGCAATCGACTGAACCAAAAGTGTCCAAAAACGCCCAAAAATTCACAAAATTTGGATTTTGGACTTTTTCTTAACCGCAGTATTAAGCCCTCATTGAGAGCTTTTCAATGATATATCATAAGGTGGTGCTTATTTTCATTGGTTTCAGAGTTATAGACAAATAAAATTTTAATTAATGAAATATTTGAATCTTACAAGGGAAGCACATTGGTTCGAATCAGACTTCATCTCCTTTCTTTTTTTTAACTTTTTTTTCATTTAAATGTATTGATTTATTAATAATTATTAACCCGTAATTGTAAAAAAGCTTTTTACAATAATTAATAATTCAACAATAACAATAAAAAAAGTATGAAAAAAATCAAACATTATTAGTGAAATAAAATTTTATATATTTTCAGAAATGTGTGTGTGTGTAATTTAATAGGCATAATTGCACATGTGTATATGTAATAGATTTGGTGAAACATCTGATTATTTAATTTAAATTTAGAATCATATTATTTTTGGATTTTCTAGTTTAATTTTATTTAATTGTTATGGAATTTCTGTTTAATTTTATCTACACTAAAGTTAACAGAGTGACTGAAAAAAGACCCTCACAAGAAATATATATCTCAGGCATACATGCCTGATCTTTAATAAATTCCCAAAAAAATTTATCTTTTAGTTCATTACTTCTCTAATATTGTCAGACAATATTCTCCCTAAGTCGGAGTGGAACATCATTTTGTTTATTTGTTTTTGTTGCTAATCATTTAATCACTGTGGTTTGATGTAATTCTTCTGATCTTAATTTGTTTACATGTTCTTTTATTTTAAATTTCATTTAAGTAGATATTCCTGTATTTTATAAGCTTGCAAACACTTTACTTATCAAATCTGATTAATTTATAAATAAAATCCAAGAATATTTCTCTTCAAAATTCCATAAATAATCCTGGTTTTCAGTAATAGTGCTTGTTTAATGTACTGTTATTGAAAACAAGGATATGTTTAACATCCATTCCAGGATTTTTTTTAAGTTTAAACTTTTTTTTTAATACTAAGATAAAATGTTCAATTGCTAACTACAGTTTGAAATCTCCTGACTATTAAATCAGAAAACTTAAGAGAAAGTTATAAACTCAATTTTATTTTTTAATTCATTAAAAATTGAAAATTGGATTAGTGCTATAGAGGATTATATCATCCTTATTATTCCTTCCTTTCCAACAGAGCACGTCTAACAATGAACTTCCTAATTGAAGCTAAAGCTATTGTTTAGGATAATTGTTTAAAGATAATCAGATATATAATAACAGTCTGCATCTAACAGTTTAAAATTACATCAAAATTTCATTATCCATATATTTTTTTTCATTTATTGAGTTTTATTCACAATTGTTTTCTAACTATTCCTAAGAGCTTTGAAGGCTGTCAAAAACACTGCAGAATTTTATCATTTTCTGGGTGCTGCGTAATGGCAATTCAGTCAGTATGAAGTAGTTGAATAGTCTTTAACTTAATTTTTACTTGTAATATTTCACTCCTCTGAAATTTTTCTGGTGAAATTTGAAGTCATTTTGTTATTATTTCAATTTCTTCCTACTTAAAAAAATGCAGATTATTTTGTTGCTTATAATGAGTGTCCAGACATTATCATCTTCTAAAATACACTTTCAAAAATTCATCTTGCAGTCGGGGGTTTGATGCTGGTTTTCTCCTACAGAGATAATTTTAAAAGTCTTTAATAACAGTTAAATCCAATTCCTTTTTTATTTTTCCTTTATCCAGTGACTTAATTACTGACATAACTTTATGAAAAAGTCATTACTTCCTGAATTCTTATTTTTACTTGATCATAGAATGATCTGCTGGTGTGTGATGTTAAAAGGAAACACATGACTTTCTAACATAAAAAAAATTATGTCCTTGTTGATTGTAGTTTTTACTTTCTTTCTATGCATTGCTGCTACATGTCAGTCTGTTTTTAGCTTCCTAAAAATTGTTTTTCATCTACACTTCCATTATTAGTATCTGTATTTTATTTTCTATCCACTGTCACAAACGTTTTTCCTGTAACTATATCCTGATAATAATTTGTTTATAATTATAACATTTTTCCTTCAACCAATTTTATTTTACTGTTTAACTAGTAGATTTATTTTATATCTCAAAAGCTCATCCACCTTGTTGCTACTATCTTCTGCGTCTTTACCTTTCTACATTACAATAATGTCTCTAGTTAATCTAGGATTTATTATCAATTATATTCTTTCTACTTAAAATTCTTTCTTCTACTGTAGCTGCTTAGTTTTTTTGTTATCCATTTATTTACTACAGTGTCTGCATTTTTCATAATTTCTAAATATATCCCAACAGTAAGAATTACAGCTTCTCCAGCATAAGGTTTTAAACATTAAACTGTATTTTATTTAATTTAGTTATGATTATTATCATTGTTTATCTGCTTTATCTCTCTCACCAAGCACAAATCCCCACTATTTTCATTTCTTTATTTTTGTTTTAGTCCACTAGTTTCTAGCCACTGTCATTATCAAGATATCATCATTTAAAATGAGACTTTTAATTTTTTTAGAAATCAGAAGAACTATATTCTCAAAAGCATATGCTGCCCTAGCTGTTTTTGATTAAAAATCTCCTGCCTCTTTTTACATATATTTAAATGCAAAGTGATAAAAGTTGATATAATTTTATAATGAGTTTATTTAAAGTACCTCATTTAGTTAGTTGCTTTTTTTGAGAAAAATTACAATCTGTCTAAATACTTAAGTTTAATGGTTTTGTTTATTTATTGTGAAATATTCAAATAAGAATTTATCTCAGAACTTATTGCGGATTTTATTTGTTAGGAGGAGACAATAATATTTATCTTATTCAAGAAATTTCATGGTTCTAGAAATAATCATGAACATTCATTATACGGAGATACCAATTCAGTGATCTTATGTGTGAACACAATTGAAATACTTCTTCCAAAATTCCAACATACTACCATATAAATTATATTTATACAGTATAGCTTTCTTTTATCAATGAAATCCTGATATCTTTTTTAATCGTATAAATCTTAAAGAAAGAGGTAAATTATAACTATTGATCTTATATTTGGTAATGTAATTAATTTTCCATGTTGATTTAATGATTTTCTTCTGATTTCTTTTTAGTTACGTTCTACATTTGTCTTTATGTTAATATATGGTATAGTATAAATACAAATATATTGTATCATATTTGTATAATAAATGTCTATGATATCAGATAAATATCCCATTGTTAATTGTTTTATCAGCTTTATTACAAAAATAGTCATTAATAACATAAAGTACAGTCGCTGCCAAGTAATGGTGAGCTTGGATTGACAACGATTACTACCCAACCTCAGTTGCATCATGTTTATGCTACTAAGAGATGATTAATCATGGTGTGCCAGTGTTTCAGAGAACAATAATATAGCAGTGACATGCAAGGTGATCATCCAAGCTCACCGTTACTTGGCGGCTAGTATATATAAAATAAAGTTTGATATCTTATATGTTTTTAGATGTAGATATTGTTTCTTGTTCATCATCTTACTGTTGTTTGTTTGTTATCATCACTTATTTCACAAGCCCCAGTAATTCTCTGGTCCTTTCATTAATGTTCTAACTTAATTTATTTGTTATAGTTTAAAACATCAATTTTTGTTAGCTTACACCTTTTTAACTAGCAACATTCAAAGGTGTGTTTAGGGGTCTTCTTGGGATATGACTTATCTAGATGGGTTTTCTTTTTAAATAATTTTTTTTCAACTGATGTCATTCTCAACTTTTTTTATTCGCCTAAGTCTTCTACTCTTAACTTGTTACATCAATAAACCATTAATTATAAACATGCATCTTAAAATATCAATCTAAAACATATTTTATTATTTTTCTTCACATAAAAAGTAAGAAAAGTTATATGTAAAAATAATTTTCAACTTCAATGGAATAACAATTAAATTTTCAATTCAACAAAGATTTTTACTTTATTTGAACAAATGTTGAACTTCAGTCATTGATTTTTAATTAATTACTACAGTTCATTGTTTAATTATTTTTCATTTAATTTAAATGCTTACATTTTGTTGTTCTTTCATCATTTAACGTCATTATTATTAAATCAGTCTGATATTGAAAAAGTTTTAATTCAAAGAATTAACATTACTACACATTACATCCTATTTAAATTTTTTTTTTAATCTTAATAACAAGAAAATTATCCAATTTAAAATAATCTTACTTATAACATACCTGAACTTGTAAGCAGACCTGTTCCTAGCCAAGGATGTAAATAATTATAGTCTGAGCTTTTATTAATATGTTTACTGCTTCCCATTATTGGCTGCAAAATAAAATCCATTGCAATTATGTTGTAATTTAGAAAATTTTAAATGAGTACCGTGATCAATTATTTACATTCTGCCTACAACTGACATCATTTAACAATTTTGCTTATGCCTTTTTGAACTGTGCTAGAGAGATAAATTTAACCAATGACAAATTATGAAAAATGCATAAATATAGCCATGCTAATTATATTATGATGATTAAACCATAATATATTTAGAACATAAACAGTTTATTTAAAATAGATAATTCTTTTGAAAACTTAGTGAGTATTTCTCTCAATTTTTAACTATCTTTCTAAGAGTAAAGTAATACATTGTTTTCTAAAACGTTCTCTTGAACTGAGTTACAGTTTAACTATATTTTTTAAATATTCATTTTTCACAGTTCTGACTGTTAATTAAATAAAATGTGAAAAGTGAACTGTCAGAAGTCATTGAAATTATCACAAGAAGTGAGATGAAAATAGCATTTAGCAGTATTTTGTATAAAACAAAAACAATACTTAAACACACAGTTATACAGAAAGTAAAGAATCCAAAATTAGAAAAAAAATCCTAAGATATAATCTAAGCAGAAAAAGGAAAAAAAACAGTAATTTTGCTCAGTAATGCACTAAACAAAATTGTGATCTTATAAACTAAAATAATGTTATTGAAGTAAAAAACAAAAACACAATGTTATGGATACAGATTTATCAGCTACACAAACAAGTAATACTGGAAACAAATATTCCCCAGATTACCTACATTACTAATATGCTAAAAATTAACTGCATCTATAAATTAATTGTAAATAACCAATTAATGAGGGTACAGTAGGACTACACATACAGTATACCGAAAACACTGGATATTTAGAAAACGAAGTACAAAGACAATGTATGTGGATCATAACTTCAATGTATGTACAATAACTTCATTGTAGAAATACTAACATCCACAAAAAATTCCCAAACTTAATACTTATTAAATAATGACATCACAACAAAAACTAAAACAATTAAGCTATAGATTAAACAAACAAAACAAACATTGCAAACAAAATATTGCACACAACTTTTGAACACATACTGCATTAAATTTTCTTAAATACTCCATTACTAATTGTAACTGAAGAAAAACAAACAATTAAAAATTTAGCAGTCCACCAATATGATTGAAGAATCAACTGCAGTAATTTTCAATTAACTGCTATACAAGATAGAAATTACAATTTTTTTTTAAATTTAGTTCATTCATTTGCAAATTCAAAATAATTATTGAAAAAAAAATAAATAAATGTTCTTTAATTCTAATCTGTGGAAGAAATTATAGACCATTTGCATAAATGTAACCAGTTCTTAAAATATGTAATATTCATTTTAAAATATTATATATTTTTACTGTAAAAGTTGTCAGGGAGGGTAACAGTTGATCAGTGTACGTATTATTACTTACTTAGTCTGGATTCAATTCCTAGCACAGTCTTTCACTATAATGTTGTCCAGCTAACACTCAAAGAGAACCAGCGAAGAGTGATTAAATGAATACATAATAACATTAATAATTAATTATATTTACAGTAGTTCAATCAATAGAAAAATTCAGAGTTGGTACATTTGACTTTGTTAAAACTGATAATAGTTTCTGAAAAAATTTACCATCTTATAAATAGAAGTGTAATTTTTCAAAAGGAGAAAGAATTTAGCAAAAAATCAGTGTATTCATCATAGAAATTTTTAAAAATAGAGTGTGGCAGAAGCAATACTAGTTAAAGTAACATATTAGCCTAAGGGTCCTGGTCTAAATTTCCTCAGACATTATGTGATTCAATAGAGAGGTGTTTCTGATCACCTTTTGAGTAAATCTACTTTCATTTTTTTCAGTACTGCTTTAAAAAATTTCTTTTAGATCACAATATTTACTTGGCTTTTCTATTCATATGAGAAAAATTACTATCCTGTGTGTCCTGTATACTAACAAAATTGCTAACTAGACAGTGATTTTCAAGTGGTTTTTTTTGGATTTTGAAGGTGTCATTCAGTGGATGATAATTATTCTCATTATTCTGTTTAAAAAATAGAACTGTATTAGAATATTATGTCAGAATTTTAATGAATGAATATTCAGAATCTGAACATAGGTAACTTAATTTGAGTTGTAATAAGTTAATATTTAACTTCTGTTTAAAGTAGAACATTGAAAATGCTCAACACCAAAATGAAATGTGTGTTGGTCAAAGACAGATATATTGCTACAACAGATTATCTTCTAAAATCTTATTTAATAAAAACTTGTTCATTTGTTAATTTAAAAATTTACATCTTATACTATATAAGCCCTTCTACCTAATCTTTGTTTTTTGGATCATCTTATGAGGATAACCAATTTGTGGGAGAGAATGATATGTTTTCCCCCTGTGAGGTTTAATCAGTTGTTGAGAAAACATGAAAGAATTATTCTTGACAGGCTTATACTGAAAAATATCTGTCCTTTTCCAACCTGAAATTAAACAGTTTTGCTTGGCAATTTCTGTTTACTTTCATGATGGCCCATATAGGACATAAAAATGCACCATCAGTGTTTAGGCTTCTCTTGGTAAATTTTATTTTATTTACATTGTCTCTACAACAGTAGTCTGAAATTTATGAAATTTTCACTCTTGAAGCTTTCATTTTATAATATCATTTATTATTATCATTACCAGAAAGAATCAACATGATTTATGGATGAACATAGTTATGATTCACCAGTGAATGATACCAGTCATTCACTTGTTGACTGTAGTTAGGAAGAGCATTTAATTACAATTCTCTCAATCCCTTCCAAATCAGCTTAAAAAATCTAAAAAAATGGATTGTAAAAGAAAAAACTACTTAAAAGAATAACTCATAATTAACTACAAACAAAATTTATGACAAACTAAGATAATATATTTTTGAAATATCTTTTTTATTTCTGAATTAATTTTTTTTAAGTAGAGTGTTTCTAAAATGGTGGGCTGGCTATACATTTTTAGATTCTACTTGTAAAACTAAACAAAAAATATCCTTAGGAAAAATGGCAATTTCTTCTTCGATCTCCCCCGTCTGTCATTTTGTTATTTTTATATAATAATTTATATCTCAAGTTCAGATTGATGAATCATAATAATATTTGGTAAGCGTCTTAGTAATAAAATTTTTAAATTAGCAAAAATCAGGACTTAAATACCTTAGCAAATTACAAAATGGCGGCCATGTTTATTTTTTAATCCATTATATCGCCATAAAAATAAGTTATCAAACTGTATGTTTTTAATAAAATATTAAACCTTTTATTTTTTAAAAAATGACATTTTTTTTTTTTAAATTGGTTAACAAATAGCCGAGTTATGGCAGAAAATAGATGTTTTAATTTTGTGTCTGTTTTTATGTCCTCCACTTTACTACGTTCAATTCGATTAAATATTAATTGTTTTTATTTATTGTTAATTCTAATATTGTAAATTAGTATCAAATTAAATAATAATTTTCTTACAATAAAATTTAACATTTCATAATAATAAAACAAATGATATTAACTTTTCACTTTTGAATAACACAGCGACTATTACTGCTGATCATCTTAACAATGTAAAAATGAAGATTCTTTCAACAGGAATGGTGTTCAAAACTATCACAACCAGCGTATCTGGAGCGATGAGAATCTTCATGGTACCTTCCAAATTAGTCATCACAAAGATTTTTTTTGAACATATAGGCAGGTATTTTTAATAACTGTCTTTTGGGTTTTGTCATTCTACCAAATCATCCAAATGGACAAAATTATCTTGCTCATTTGTCGAAAATGAGAAAAATTTGGCAAAAATCATCCACATTTTTTGGAACCTCTACAATTAAGAGGAAATATATGGTTTAATCACAATGAAACTCCAGCACATTTCAGTCAGTTGGTATCAGATTTCCTGCATAAAACTTTCCATGAAAAAAATGGCTAGGCCACATAGGGCCAGTGCCCTGGTCTGCCCGATTACCTGACTTAAACCCTCTTGACTTATACCTGTGAGGCCATTTGAAACGTATTGTTATTCAGCTCCAATATTCAACATTGAGGATCTTCAAAAAAAGTTTCCAAAATGGATTTCATAAAATTAGGTATACTGCCGGAATTTTTGAATGGTTAAGACTATCTCTCAGAAAAAGTTTGGAGACTTTTGTAATCTCTAATGGTGGATACTTTAACATCTGTTATAACTTTTAACAGTTGTTAATTGTTTATTTAAAAAAAAAAGTATACCTAATGTTCTGCAACAATTAACATAAGACTATCACAGGTAGTTGTTTTATTGTTTTAATTATTAGGTCTATTATTGTGTGGTTAACGCGTCTTCCCAAATCAGCTGATTTGGAAGTCGAGTTACAGCGTTCAAGTCCTAGTAAAGCCAGATATTTTTACATGGATTTGAATATTAGATCGTGGATACCGGTGTTCTTTGGTGGTTGGGTTTCAATTAACCACACATCTCAGGTAAGGTCGAACTGAGAATGTACAAGACTACACTTCATTTACACTCATACATATCATCCTCATTCATCCTCTGAAGAATTATCTAAACGGTAGTTACCGGAGGCTAAACAGGAAAAAGAAAGAAAGAAAAGGTCTATTATTGTGAGAAATTATTACTTAATCTGATACTAATTTACAATATTAGAATTAACAGTAAAGAAAAACAATTAATATTTAATCGAATAGAACGTAAAGTGGAGGAGATGAAAACAGACACAAAATTACAACATCAATTTTCTGCCATAACTCAGCTATTTGTTAACTGATTTTAGAAAATAAGATGTAATTTTGTTCAAAATAAAACGCTTAAATTTAACGGATTGGAAAATAAAAATGGCTGCCATTTTGTAATTTGCAAAAGCATTTAAGTCCTGATTTTTTGCTAATTTTAAAACTTTATTACCAAGACGCTTACCAAATATTATTATGATTCATTAATCCGAACTTGAGATATAAATTTTTATATAAAAATAACAAAATGGCAGACAGGGGTAGAACGAAAGAGAAATTGCCATTTTTCCAAAGGATATTTTTTGTCTAGTTTTACAAATAGGATCTGAAAAAGTATAGTCAACCCACCATTTTAGCATCACTCTCTACTATACATGAGTAACATTAGGTAGAATAACTAAATGGCTGTAGACAAATGTTTATGAGATATCTATCATTCCTAAAATTGGTTCAGTTATTCTTGAGAATAACAACCATCCCATGATAGACTTATAATATGTACATGCGATCAAATTAGCAGTATAAACTGATGTTTTGAGCTTAATCACATACAGAAATAAAACATAATATATTCAAATTAAAATTTTAATTACTTACTTCAACATGTTCTGCTTTACTAATGAAGATGTAAGGGTTTGATCCCAACCACCCTTTTGAAAATCCTGTTCGTGCACCCCACAATTGTCTCATTCCTGAGAGGCGCTCAAATATTTCTGTTATAAATATGAAGATAATTTTATGCCTATATTTATAAGTAATAAATCTTGAGAAATAATACATTGTTAATTAATTTTAATAATACACCAAGTTGTTTTAAATAGATCATAATTTTTGTTTGTTTTTTTTTACCATTTACTTTTGTATGGTAACAAATAATTTTATTAAGCACTTTTTGTTCACAGGTAAATCCATGTAATATAACTGAATTCACAAATTCAATTTCTCAGTCCATTGCATGTGTGATATGATAACTCTACACCAGACAGCAGTAAAAAATTGAATCATATCTTAAATTAAACAAAATTGATTTTCTAAATTTAAGAAACTACTTCTTCATAAAATACTAAGCGTATCATCAGTACAGTAATAATCTTTTATTATGTTTACATAATATTCCCTTCTTTAATACAATGTTATAGATTGGGGCTCCTGTTAGAATAAGAATACATTTTTAGGATATAAAAATGAACTGTTACATGTTTATTTGACATCCATAAATTTCAGTCACATAAACCAGTATTCAGTAAATTAAATTCTAATTTTTGAATTGATTGTGTTTACTAAATGAAAAACAAATCGTCACTACATAAAAAAAAAAGAAGAAACCACCGGGCTGGTCTAGTAAGAAAATTATCATTGCAATCAGTTGTTCAACTGCTGATTTTTGAGTCAGAGATTATGACATTCAAATCCTAATAAAGATAAAATTTTTTATACAGATTTGGTTGACACGAGTCTGTACAAGACTGAACCTAATTTTCATTATCATCTCATTGTGCCATGAAATTAGTTGTTGAAAAGTTGAACAAATTCCAACATATACATTAGGAATAGAAAATAAAATTACATAAAAAATAACAATATCCAACACACCAGTCAAAAGAACTCTTTTTTCTGTTTAGTTTCCGGAACCACCGTAAGGTATTACTTCAGATGATGACATGTATGAATGTAAATGAAGTGTAGGCTTGTGTCTCAGGTCGACCGTTCCTGAGATGTGTGGTTAATTGAAATCCAACCACCAAAGAACACCGGTATCTACGATCTAGTATTCAAATCTGTATAAAAGTACAGAACTGCCTTTACTAAGATTTGAACCTTAGAACACTTGACTTTGAAATCAGCTGATTTCAAAGTAAAGTATTTCAACATAAAGCAGTCAACAGAACTACTTTCAAGTAACAGCACAGTAATTTAGCCTATAAGAAAAGACATTGTGAGTTGTATTACAATTTTTAATAAATTATTTACCGTTTAATAAAAAGAGTTTCTCAACAATTTATTTCAAATAAAGTTAAATTATTTTTTAATATTGGTAGTAAAACCATTATTAGGTTTTTGAAAATAAATCTTATGGTGCACTCTAATTATAAAACGTATCATTGTTGTTAATAATAATGTATTAATGAAGTATAAACAATTTCATAACTATTTTGTGTTTACTTACCATCATGATCCACATTGATTTCAATTGTATTTCCAATTATGGGTAAAGCTGATGGTCCAGGAATGGAATCCAGTAACTTATAGAGACGGGCATATTTTTTGTTATAAATAACAATTAAAGAAATAATTATAACTAAAAGTATTACCACTGTTGGGCTAACTGGTAATGCTAGTATCTTGTATTGAAGAAACATATCTAGAAAGTGTACCCTGTAATAGTAAACAAAATTTATTTGTTACACCCCAAAGTTTTTTATTTCAGTAAATTTTCATTAAAAACAGTTCATACAATTGTTATTATCTAAACAAACAGATGTTATGAGATAGGTATTGTACTGATACATACTTCTCAATTAGCTGTTTATAAAGAGGATAATGGCAACTACTTTGCATGATTACATTTAATTCTAAATTACTAAAGAAGGAGCCAGTCGTAAGAGACCTAAGAAGTTATTTTCTCCATACTCTTTCTCTTTCCTTCTTAGCCATCATCTATTTGTAGTATCTAGTAAGGATATTTTAAGTTATTGTATACATTATTTAGTAACCTCAGTATATTAGTTACTTTCTTCATCTCCTTGCAGATCTACTTACTCTTCATAACAATGTGTACTTCTAGATACATAAAACAACATGTTGTGAGTGATTCATAATCAACACCCAGCAAAAACTATTGAAGATAAATTGATTAAAATTTTTGTACATGTTCTTCTTATGGTATAAGGGCACACTAAGAAAGGATCTTTTTTTTAAATTCAGAGTTTAAAGGGTTAAAATTGAATAATAATTAAATTTACTATTTTTTTTATTTCTCTGTAGCAAATGAAGATATCAATTTGAATTTTGGTGTATGTAATCTTTACGTGAATATCTAAAAACCAATTTCTAGATTCTTTGAAATTCAACCTTCAAAGGGATAAAGAAAAGTAACAAATTTTGAATAACGACTGCAAATTTTCCCCATTTCCAACTATACTAAACGAGATATTTGCTAAATTTAGATTTGCAAATACTCTTCGTATAAATATTTAAAAACCACTTTCGGTTTGTTTTTGAATTTAGATTTTTTAAGGATTGCAACGGTGTACTGCTTAACCAACACAGCCACTGCCAGTGTATGTGTGATGCCAAACCTGGCTCCAGTTAGTTGATTAAAAAACATAAAATAAGAGTAATTAAACAATTTTTAAAAAATGAAGAACTAAGTACGGTCATCTCCAAGTGGTGTTTTTCGAGTAACACTAAGAACCAGGCAAAATATACTTTTTTACCCGTAGGAAGAACGGGTAACCAGCTATAACTACTATTTAAAAATGGAGGCCAAATTTTTTAAACCTGCATTCTTCAGATCACGCAAAGTTTCGTGTCGTGTACTGACTAAATTCTCACTCTGAATAAATTACAATATACTGATAGTTTTTATAAATTGATCAGCCTTTAACTTTTATTTATCATTATTATTATCATACGCATGAGTTAAATTAACGCAGTGTAGAGCTCTGACTGGCTATCTCTCTATCTTTTTCAACTCATCCACATTTCGTACTATTTGTATTAATTTCTTTTTAAGATAATTTGTATTTTGAAATCGTTACTCATTTTTTGGAATTCAAAAAATAGAATAAGCTTGGCGTTGAGAAGTTAATATTTGTATTCATATTCAAATTCTGAATATGAATTTTGTGACCAAAATGGTAGACAATATACATAAAAAGACAAGTCGTGAGTGACTCATAATCAGTATCCAGCAAAAACTACCGAAGATAAATTTATGTACACGTTCTTCTTATGATGAAAGTGGACACTAAGAAAGGATTTTTTGAAATCTTCAGTTTAAAGGATTAAAATGGAGTAACAATGAAATTGATTTTTGGTGTGTGTAGTTAATCTTCATGTGAATATCTAAAAACCATTTCTAGATTTTTTTTGAAATTATTTTTTGTAATTTTTATTTGTCATTATTATTATCACAAGCATGAGTTTAATGAACACATAGAGGTTCAAGAAGCAGTGCCCTGATCGTCTAACATCCCCTCACCGCGACGGGAAACAAAAGTAACATAACCTTTCACCAGCGCTATATGGGATCAAAGTAGCTGATACACGTAATCTCAAAAAAAAAAAAATTTCTTTTTTATGAAATTTAATATAATTATCAGTGATAATGATTATTTATTATTATTTTGATGAGTTTTTTTTTAAATTCTGATGAGCTGTTTGTAAATATTTTGACTATTTTATTCCCAAACATTATCACAAAAATCTATCCCTACTGTGATAATCGTAAAAAATAAATAGTCACCAAGAAGCAAAAATTTTGCATGAATGGTGTTAAAATTTTTTTTATCAAATTAAAAAAAATAATAAACTAATTAATCACAAAAATATTGTTTTTCAGGAGGGGTATCAGAGCCTCAAACCAAAAGTTTTACTATTTCCTACAATTTTTTTTAATTTTTGTCTTCAATTTTTTTTTATTTTGTAATACGCAACTTAAATGAGTACATCTCTCGAGAAAGAAACACAGCTCGGAAAATAAGCTCCTAGAAGTCCTTATGACAGCATTCCATGAATCTTGTCTTCAACATTCATGGAATCCAAAATGAAGAGTCCGAAATGAAGATTCTGAACCCACTCCCCTGGATTCCTACCCAAACGTATATTAAATTTTACCCCTTATTTGACCTATTTGCGCAAAATAATTCCTTCCCTTTGTATTCATCTAAATAACTATTTAGATGATATCATGATTAGAATATAATTATTATTCATCCCTGTAAAATATTGTAAAACCACGATGAATGACGATAACAACACAGAGAATCAAAAAATAACAAACAGTTCAATCGCTGGATTGGTTTATCACCAATTAAGTGTATTTTAAGAATAACTACTCGTACTTTAATATTATTAAAAAGCAAAATTATTAAATTTTTCTTTTATGGATTATTTTTACATTCAATCCTGTAGCGATTAGTTAAAGGTAACATCTTTACCTTTAAAGGTAATATCTTTTTTTAGACCAATAATAGAGATGTTCAACTCAAAATTTTGTCTACGCTTGAGGAATGGGACAATATTCTTTCCCCCTAATATAAATCAAAATCGTGTACGGATCCCAAAAAAAGAAAAAAAAATTACTTTTCTCTGCCTGAAGCTTCTTTTCTCGGACAAGATGATTCTTTTTTTTCCTGATTTTTATACGGAATTGATAACACTGATAGACAAAAAAAAATGTTTAATGTTTCTCTGATACCATTTCTTGAATTGCTTTTTTGCGTACATTACAGATTAGTAAATACAATTTTTCTATCACCCTTAGTTTTAAATAAATTCCATTCCATTCCCAAATAAATTACGCTTCAAAAAAAATTAAGGGAAAATATAGTTAAAATCTGTAAAATGTATAATTTTGTATGGCCATACCTGTGTTAGAATGATTTCTCTGATATTTTCTTTTATAAATAGCCTCAGGCACATCCCAAATTAATGTCCAACAGTAATCGGCTAGTCATTTCCCTTTATAGCGGCTTTCCCATCACCGAAATGTCTTGGTGGAAACGTTAACCGTGTTCGTTACTTACGTCTCCGAGATTGTCCGAGAAAAAAATCCAGATTTGAGAGTAAAAAATGTGTTTTCAAAGACATATTACACTCCATAGAGCTCTGTGTGAAATAAGAAGCTGATTAACAATGTCATGGTAATTGTCGGATTTTTGTTTTCCGAGAAAAATTTTGCAAACGTCTTTAAATGAGCCCAAGCTGCACTTTCTACATTAAAATCATTTAAAATTACATTTAAAATCGAGTTAAATACATCATCTTTGACCAACTCTCTTATTTGAGGACCAATAAATATTCCTTCTTTAAGTTTTCCTTCACTTACATTCGAAAATTTCTGCCTGATGTACAAACATTCGGGACTATCCTTCTTCATCGCTTTTACAAAATGTTTCATTAGTCCTAGCTTGATGTGGTGAGGGGGTAAAAATACTTTTTTGGGTCCAACTACGAGCTCACGAATAATATTTTTCTTGTTTGGAGATAAGTTGTCTCGTTTCTTCTACTCTTTTGGTAACATAATGTTTATTCCTAGCTCAGCTGTCCCATTCGCAAAGAAAACACATATGCTTAATATAACCTAACCGCACCCACCGGGTTGGTCTAGTGGTTAAAGCGTCTTCCCAAATCAGCTGATTTGGAAGTCGAGAGTTGAGTTCAAATCCTAGTAAAGCCAGTTATTTTTACACGGATTTGAATACTAGATCGTGGATACCGGTGTTCTTTGGTGGTTGGGTTTCAATTAACCACACATCTCAGGTATGGTCGAACTGAGAATGTACAAGACTACACTTCATTTACACTCATACATATCATCCTCATTCATCCTCTGAAGAATTATCTAAACGGTAGTTACCGGCAACTAAACAGGAAAAAAAAAGTATAGCCTAACCGCATGCCTAACAAAATAGCTATAACTTTCAAATCACTACATATGTTCCAGCTATGTTTTTTATAATTTATTTTTTCCAGAACGTCTTTCATCACATCGTATGTCTATTTCAAATTAATACTATAAGCGATTGGTATCGAAGGATATTTGTTATCGTTGTGTAGTAGAACTACTTTTGAACTATACTTGGACGAATCTATGAAAAGGCGTTAGTCCTCAAGTCTATGAATTTATCCTAATTGCAACATAAGCTCTCAATATTTGTACAATAAACCAAATTATTTTCATCAATAAAGTACTGAGAAAGTTCTTTTTGTCGGCTTCAAAATCCGTAAATTTTTATATTTTTTTGAAGTAAATTCCAACCTTGCAGTCTTGATCTTAACAGTTCAGCTTGATTTTTTGATAAATTTAAATCCCTAACCAATTATTTATAGCTTACAAATTATTTTAACAAAGTTATACAATAAAAAATGAGCTAACAAAATGCAATATAGGAGCTTAAAATGCTTACTATACGTTGAAACATGAAAAACATTCCTTTAATTAAAATTTACAAATTTTTCAAAAGTAGTGGTTGATAGAAGTTTCTAAGTTCATATTCGTTTTCAGCAGCAAAAAAAAAAAATAATAAAGTCATGAATAGCATATTAGGAAATAAAAATTATGTTTATCAGTGTAATAATATGATTAATTTTTATATTATCATAGATACAGGTAACAACTAAATAAATTAGTATCTTTTAGGCAACTTTATAACCAGAATCAAGAAGATTATTATAATTTTCTGATAACTTGAAATATTTCTTTAATACTTTCTAAAACTACCATTACAAGGAATAAAATATCAGTGAAAAAGTTCTCTGCCTATACAAAGGTATAATACCAGTCGATCACTTTTAGCTATTAAGTTATTAACATTATAATGAAGTAAAAGAAAATCATTTAAAGTTATTTCATTATCTTTTCAGTTGTTTACAAATTGCTATTAGCGCTTAAGTACTCTAGATTAAATGAACAATATTTCGGCCGTCATTCGCTCAGAGAAAACTTTCCAAATTATTTGGTTAATTAAAAAAAAAAAAAAAAAAAAACCCCGAATAATTATATAAACAAAAAATAAATAAATTACTTAATTATTAAGTATTTAGATATTTATAGAAGTTGCATGGCACATATTATTAGGTACAGTACTCACATTTTTGTTGCATTTAACATTCGGTCCGATTAAATGAAAACGAACTAATGAATTACTTTAAGCAAGCTGTATCATTGTTAAACCGAAATCCCCCACCATAATATATGGAAATGCATTACTTACCCCTTCTAACAAAATCAAATATCGTCAGTGTTTGCGTAAACACATTTATTCATACTACGATATTAATTTGTATATACTTTACTTTCTCTAATAAGAAACTTGGTTCTATAACAAAAATTTTCAAAATTAGTACGATAAGTTTTTCCAAGATGAATTTTCAGAATTAATTCACAGATAACATATTTGAGTTTAGTGAGCATTTATTAGATTTAATGTCGGTCTTTAACCTATTTTGATGAATTTACTATTAATCTATCTTATAATAGTTAAATCTAATTTTGTTGTATTACTCCTTAAATAACAAATAATTTAAGTTCAGTGACAAAAATAAGTTTGGATATTCATAGATAAACCTCTAATTAATTAGTTATAACATAGAAATATGTAGAATAATTTTTTTTTTTAATAAATTATTTTATATTACGGCTTTACCAATTTTGATACAAAATGAAGGGCAAAAGGTTTTCGTGTAGGTAAAATAGTTCTGACTGATTTATACATTAAAAAATAATTTTCAAATAAATATTAAAAAAAAGAGGATTTAAAACAGGTCCGTAGAAAATTTTTTGCGGTATTTTGACTTGAATATAGGATTCAGTTTGTTATCTGATTCGATTATTACTATTTCTTTGGTTAACATACTCTCTTGACATAAATAGAAGTCATTAAAAAATGA
This sequence comes from Lycorma delicatula, assembly GCF_047948215.1. Taxonomy (NCBI): domain Eukaryota; kingdom Metazoa; phylum Arthropoda; class Insecta; order Hemiptera; family Fulgoridae; genus Lycorma; species Lycorma delicatula. Next base: position 185,060,634 of record NC_134457.1, on the reverse strand, counting down.
CTTCTATTTAACCTTCTATTTAAATGACTTCTAAGTCATTTAACTTACGCATCTCATTCGTATAATTATAAAATACCCCAATTGGTATTTATACGAATTTGTAAGTTCAATTATTATCTGGTATGTTTTCTTTGTCTGTCTCTCTCTTTTTTTCTGTTTAGCCTGCGGAACCACCGTAAGGTATTACTTCAGAGGATGAATGAGGATATGTATGAATATAACTGAAGTGTAGTCTTGTACATCCTCAGACCGACCATTCCTGAGATGTGTGGTTATTTGAAACCCAATCACCAAAGAACACCTACCGATATCCACGATATAATATTCAAATCCGTATAAAAGTAACTAACTGTCTTTACTAGGATTTGAACATAGAACTTTTGACTTCGAAATCAGCTGATTTGCGATAACGAGTTCATCTCTTCATCACTAGACCGATGGGTTTTTTTTTGTGTGTCTGGCTAAAAATTACTGAAACAATGCCATAAGATGGAATTAAACATCTAACTACACTAATAATATAAAAATAAAGCCCCACTTAGAATTAATTGTTCTTTTTGTAGGACATAGGAACTTCCTCAGCAATTTCATAGTGTTCATTATATTACCGTTAAAACATTGTAAGCGTTAACCTTAAATTTACTTTGTGTAACGGAAGCTCCAAAAGTTACTCCGGTTCTGCTCTGTAAGTCTTAAATTAAATCTCCTACTTAAAAGTTCAGAAACGGTAATTTAAAGTTGGAATTTCGTATAAGTTTACTTAAATATCAAGTATAATTTTACATGAATGCTAATGTAATATATACGTATGTTTGTTTGTAGTAATTACACTTAATATACTGTTAATTAACATTTATTAATCATTTTCATTGATAATGGTAAGTGTAATCTTTAATGAAATAAAGATTGCGACAAGAAGGACGTATTATTTACTTGATTATAGAAAGTGAATTTTATATGTACTAGTGAAAGGAGTTTCTTCACGAATAATGTAGGTTAATTATTAAAATTTACGAATTTATTTTTAGATGTGAAGTTCTTTTATTAGAAATAAAGGTTAGCAACCTGTAAGATCAAATTTTTCTTTTCTTTCAACGTTGACTCGCTATTTTTGTTTTTATTATCGTACAAAGATCGTTGTAAACTTAACTCTCCTTTTAAATAATGCAACAATGTATTACATCTCATTTAATTATTTTCCACACTATAAAAAACTCTTCGAATAACAAATTATAAAATCTGACTTAAATACTAAGTAGTTTATCTAATTTTGTTCATGGCTTATTTTAAATTTTGTGATTTTCTAAATATAGTCATGCACCTTAGAGCATATTGCCTTAAAGAATATATCTGGGAATATTATATTTATCAGTAATAGGAAAAATGCCTGATACTTTTATTTACCTCCTTGTACGAAGTAAAGGAAGTATTATGATCGCAAAAAATTTCGGTTTCCAGATTTCAACGGAAATATCCATTTTGACCATCCCATAATCCATTTTGAGTGGTTTCGGCATTGATGTCTGTACGTATGTATGTATGTACGTATATATCTCGCATAATTCAAAACGATTGCCGTAGGATGTTGAAATTTTGAATTTAAGACTGTTGTAACATCTAGTTGTGCACTTCCCCTTTTGATTGCAATCGATTGAACCAAAAGTGTCCAAAAAAGCCCAAAATCAAAAAAAAAATGGATTTTGGACTTTTTCTTAACTGCAATAATAAGCTCTCATTGAGAGCTTTTTAACAATGTATCTGGTACTTATTTTCACTGGTTCCAGAGTTACAGACAAATAAAATTTTAATTAATGAAATATTTGGATCTTATAAGGGGAAAGCACATCGGTCGAACCAGACTTCATCTCCTTTTTTTTTTTTACTTTTTTTTAATTTAAATATATTGATTTATTAATAATTATTAATCTCTGATTGTAAAAAACGTTTTACGATAAGTAATAATTCAATAATAACAAAAAAAAAATGAAAAGATATCAATGAAAGAAATAAGTTTTTGATGAAATAAAATTTACTTATCCTTTACAATATACTTATCCTTAATTTACTTATCCTTATTTACTTTTCCTTTAAAAAAAATGTGTAAATGTAATTTAATAGGCGTATAAGGAAGTCATGTATTCTCACATCAGATTTTTTTCAAGAAAAATACCTCTGATGTCATGAAATTTTATCGTTTCTTAATTGCGATTTTTTTAAATGACAAACCTTTCTTCGGCGGATATATTCTTACATATTTATGAATGTTTCCAAAATATTTCAACCTTTATTGAATCATATAGTCGAGGTATTTACGTAGTCTCAAAGGTTTTCTACTCAAAAATCTACTACAAATAGAACACATTTTCATTTTCTAACGAAAATAAAGTTAACAAGAGTTATTCTTAAAGCGTACTGTATAAAAATAAATTTAAAAGAAGGTTATGAAATCATTTTAATAAAAGATGTAGTACTTAAGTCTGGCTTCATTTTTTGTTGGACGCAATTTTTTTTTTTATTGTTTTACGATGATATTCAAATATTCTAAAATTCATCTTTATATTTTTACCAATAACTTTTAAATTCTTACATTTTAAGGCACTTTTAGGTTAATCCCTTAATTTTATACGTTACTTTACTCAATAGGACAGTGATTCCCAAACTGTGCGCCACGGCCTCTTCACAGGATCGCCGCGAAATATTGTAAAAGTTCATAATTAATTAAACCAAGACATTTATAATAATTAGTTTAATGTTAATAAATTTTAAAAAATAATGAAGATACACGAGTTTTGTTTATTTTTATCTCTTACTTACGAGTATTCATACTTTTAGTTAGGGTAGGACGCCATGGAAAAATTTTAATTGAAAAAGGGCGCCGCGACTCGGAAAGGTTTGGGAACCACTGCAATAGGTTATTATAAGATGGTACTCTGGTAATAAATCAAGATTTATAAAAGGTATTAATTAAACATTTTATTTTTATCTTCGTACTTTTTGAAAGATGAACGTAAAACCCTTAAAAGTAGCATTAATAAATATATATTTATATATATACTAGCTGACCCGGCGAACTTCGTACCGCCTAAGAGTCAACGAATATGGTGTTAACTTTAGCTAAACTTTAGATTAGCATAAGTAGCTGACCCGTCAGAAGTTGTCCTGTAATACCTATAATTATTCAATTCGAACAGGAATAAAAACTAAAAAAAAAAATTTATTTCCAAAGCATAATGTTTATTGTAATGTACAACAATATTCAATTTAATTTAGACCATTATGTATTTTTAGTCGTTTTATCGAGAAAAATCTGACAATTCAAGTTTTGGATTGAATGCTATTTATTGACGTGCTTTTGGATACACAATGTTTTTTGTTTTTCCTTCTGGTGGAAAAACGACCGATCGCTCGTTTTTTGGGAGGCATATCTGCACAGAAATGGCGTTGAGATTGGTTGAAAGTTAAAATGTCGGAATGCAGGGTTCAAAACTATCGAAAGTTTCATATTTTAATTTTCAAAATAACAGATTTAAATTAGGTACGCTATCATTTTTAAAAATATAAAATCAAGTAGTATGAAAACCCTACATACGGCTGTGAAGTAGTGAGGGGTAATTACAGCCGTATGTAAGGTTTCTTTTCACGGGCGCTGATTGGTCGATTTTCCCCCAACCACTTTTTGGCACCGCCCTCTGCAGATAGCCCGCCAATTTTAAATCCAAAATTTTTTTAAATTAAAAAATAGGGCGTATCTCGTCCTAGGCCACTTTTAACGCGATTTTGAAAGGCTTAAACGAAAGGGTAGTTTCCGATTTTTGAATCGATTGCCGGTACTTTCATCCGGCCAAGTCCACCAGTTTTCGAGTTACGCCCTTTTCACAGCATTTTTTTGAAATTAATGCTTAAATAAAATGAAAACATACTCTGTTAACAGTTTTAATCACTTTTAAATTAATTTTAAAAATCGAACATCATTACTTTCAGCGAAAGCGGAATAATCGATTTCAATAAATTGATCCAGAACCCGAGTAACTTATTCAAATACATTAAAGAAGATTGATCCAGTATACGAGTAAATTATTCAATATATTAAAAAAAATTCTACCAGTATTTCAATACATTAAAGATGATTGCACAATACTCGTTAATTAGAAAAGAATAAAAATAACAGTTGATGTCATGGGGAATCCCCAACTTGTTTACATTCCTATATAAGTGAATGTTAACATCAATAACACATCATTATTAAAATTGTAATAAATTATAATAAGAATGCAAAAAACCATGAACTTTGAACGAATTGGTAATGCTAGTGTATTTTGTTATAAAAATCTGTCTAGCAAGTATGATTTAATTACATATTTAGACAATATAACAGATGATATTGAACAATTATATAAAAAATATACTTCTTTTCCATTTACTGTAGAATTAAATTGTAAATATATTAAAATGTTTTTATTTCATGTGGGAAAAGCCTTTATAAATCAAACAACTTGGAAAAAATAAAACTTTTCGTGGAAAATAAGTTGTCTATTGAAAGCGCTTTTGATGATTTAATTGAACAATATTTTGAAATGAAACACAAAATAAATAAAGAAATATCTGTTTCTGAACTGATATTGCATATTCAAATACCAGATACAAAACAAGCATTGGGTGGTTCTTTAATAAAACACTCGTGGAATGTTGGTGAAAAAAATTTTGTAGATATTTATGAATTTTTAATGGTTAAGAAAGATGTGGCATTTAAAGCTATAAGATTACAAGTTGAAAAAATATAAAGGAGAGAATATTAAATATTATTTAGACGTGGTTGTAGAGTTGGAAAAATGTGTAGGTGATAAATGTGATTTTTGTACAGTAAATTTACACGGCAGCACTCGATTTGCTTTAAATGTGTGTGAAATTTCATCCGTCTTGAATGAACAGTATTTACAAGCCTATGAAAAAATTAACGAATCTTTTGAAAGATTTATTCAAATGGGAAGTGGATGGGCTATGAATAAAATATTAAGCTTGGATCTCTCAATATCAGAATTCGATCCACTTTATGGGGGTAAAAGTACATATTTACAAACACCAAAAGCTCTATTATAAAAATACGCTATAATAAATGTACAAAATATAGATGAAAAATGTTTTTTATAGTCAATTCTAGCACATCTATTTCCCAACAAAAATAACACGTGTCGTGTTTCATCCTATAAACAATTTGAAATTCGATTAAACATGAAAGGAATACAATATCCTGTTTGTGTTAAAGATATTGATAAATTTGAAGCGCAAACCCCAAATATTGGTGTAAATGTCTTGTGTTATGATATCGAAGATGACGAGGAATCGTTTAATCCTAATGATGTATATATAAAACGTGTGAATAATAATCGAAAAATTGTCGTTTGGTTATTATTATTAACCGATGTTAAATTAATTCGCTCCCATTATACTCTAATAAATATGACAGATGGATATAACGGTTTGTCAAGGATGTTGATTGGTAATAATAAAAGTCGTAGAAAATGTGAATATTGTCCCTATTGTTTGCATTGTTTTAAATCTTGGTCACGTGAAAGCGAAACTAAAGAAAAGCTTGCAAAACATATTGATGATGATTGTAAACAAGGAAAGGTTCAGTTAATTACAATGCCAAAGGAATGGATTCGTGTAGGAGAGAATGGTAGACGAGGAAATGTAGTATCGTTTAAAGACTATTCTTCAACATTACCCGTGCCGTTTGTTACATATGCAGATTTCGAATCGTTTATAATTCCAAACCATATTGAAAACCTCGAACCGGGTACTAGTAATACTACAAAAACACATACCCATAAACCATCTGGATATTGCTATGTAATTATCGACGAAAACCATCGTATTGTCGAAACGAAATTATACAGGGCCACTTCAGATGATGACAAGGTAGTTGAAAAGTTTCTCGTTGATTTATGTAATAAATGTGAATATTTCAAAAAGGAATTGTCAACTAATAAAGAGTGTATTATGAGTGAAAAAGATCAAGAAAAATTTGAAAATGTGTTATATGTGGAGATGAGATTATTATGAATCGTGTAAGACACCATTCACATACAAGTGATAAATTTATTGGACCGGCCCATGAATATTGCAATTTAAATTGTAAACACGCAACATTTATTCCAGTTGTATTTCATAATTTACGCGGTTACGATTCACATCATATTGTGTTGGCGCTGAATGAATTGAAGGATAAATTTGAAATTTCTTTTATTGCAAACAGTGAAAAACTTGTATCTATAACACTCAAGAATGAAATATCATACTGATTTATAGATTCGTACCAATTTCTATCTTATAGCTTAGATGAATTGGTGAAAAGTTTATTTGATCATTGTCATTTATATGGTACGAATAAGAAAAGATTTTTTACAACAACATATCAATTATTTAAAAGAAATATACAAAGAAATAGCGAAGAAATGAAAAAAACAAATGGAGTTGTGTAATATGTTGATCTCTCGAAAAGGTGTTTATCCCTATACATATATTACATCGGCATCTGTTTTCAATGAAACGCAATTACCACCCATCGAAGCGTTTTATGACCATTTAAAGAGAGAAAACATCTCTTAATATGATTATAGACATGCGCAAAACGTTTGGAATAGTTTTAAAATTAAGACGCTTGGTCAATACCATGATTTCTATATGAAATTGGACGTTATGCTGTTGGCTGATGTATTTGAAAATTTTCGGAATAAAATGATTCACACAAACAATTTGGATCCCTGTCATTATATATCGGCTCCACATTTATCATGGTTTGCAGCACTCAAGGCGACAAAAGTACAATTGAAACTTCTTACAGACCCCGATATGTATTTGTTTTTTGATAAAGACATTCGCTGAGGGGTATCGATGATTACCAACCGTTATGCAATAGCAAACGATCCCAATATAGACAACTATGATGAAAATAAACCGACGAAATTTATTAAATATTGCGATGACCGATCTCTTTATGAAAAATGTGTGATGGAACCGTTGTCGTGGTAAAAAATGTAAGAGAACTTATATTGAGAGGACAGGATCCTGATAGCACTTCCCATGCAACAAGATAATTAATCTTCAAAAATTTTTTACCATCATTTTCTGAAAATTTAGTTTATTTTTATTTAAGTACCTTTTTCCAGGTTTTATTCAAAATATTTTATGGTATGATTCTCAAGCATAGATTTAAATAATTTTAGAAAAATTCTAGACAATTCTACAGTTTCTAAAAAAATAGTACAAATTTGTTTTGAATTAAATTAATAATTAATAATGTTTATTTTAAAAGCTTTAGAAAAACTTTAAATTAAAAAAAAAACATATCTCATTAATAGGCAAAAAAACAATATTTCATAGCAAAAACACTTTTTATTAAAATTTTACTAATTTTTATTAACCATCTAGAAATGTATACTTTTAGAATTGTATTAATTTTTACCAACATGAAGTTAATTCATAAGTCATAAAAGTAGTTTGAATTATATTTTTTTGTTCGAATTCAGTTAACATTAGTTTCAAATCGGTTCTCCATTGTTTAAAAGTTAATAAATCAAAACTATTTAATATTTTTTTTTTAAAATTATTATTAAAAATAGAAATAAATCAATTCCTACTGTTTTTTAAATATTTATGTATTTTAGTACGGATAAGAAAATACTTTGAAAGCCATAAAATATACATTACTGAATAAAGTTAGTCTCAAAGGAATCAACTTTATATTAAGGGTTTCTGAATTTAGATTTCGAATTTCCCTTTCACTGGTTAGAAGCAACTAAAACAGTAAGTAATAGAAGTGGAAATTGGAAGAAGAGGGTAGCGGTCCGATATGATCTGTAGTATCACATCACTGCTACTGCCACTACTATTAACATTACAAACAAATTAATTAACTTGCTGTATGGTTGAGGGTAGAGTTAGAAGGGAGTATCAAATTCCACAAATAGTTAAAGGGCTTTTGGGGGAAGAACAAAGCTACTACTCATTACATCAATAATCTTTATGGCAAATTGAACTTCTACTCAACATTGTAAACTCGATTATACTCATCTTCATTAATGATGATGGGTAACATCAAATACGTTAAAAAATACCTAATTAATTATCTCATATAATTAATAGTGCATCTGAAGTTAACGTTTTATTTTATGAGACACTTAATAATAATTAAGTGTAGACAACTTAATATATCAAATTTTATGTGGTACACTATCTAATATTAATAGTCATCTTCTGTTATTACTTTTTAGAAGAATTGTACTTGTGCATATACTTTTCCTGTTATTTTCTTCTTAAATACCATTTCAACTGGCTTCATAAAAGGAAGAAGTTCTCAATTTAACCCACACACATCTTTTTTAAATGTATATTGAAATCTTTGTTTTTCAGTCAAACAGATTGATTCCTTTTATTTTGTAGTGGATGTCCTTACTGGTCTATCTAGTAGTAGCTTTTCCCACATAATTTAAGTAGAACATTTTAATTCAGAAATTAGTTTTACTTCATAGATAAGTGCCAAATTTTTTTTTTTTAATTTATTTATTAATGAATCTTAAAGCGTATTGTTAATGTTGCATATTTTGATGTCATTCTGACATTAAAAATATATTGAACAAAAAATCAAAAAAATTAGCAAGACAATTTAGAAAAAAATCAGACTCAAAAATCAGAGTATAATTTTATTTTTAAATAACTTTTTAATTTATTATTGATTTATAATTTAAATAAAGTAAACAACTTGTAATTAAAAATCATGTCTTTTAAATGGTGACCATTTGCCCTTTAGCAAATATTGACTAATTTTAAACGATTTTGTCTATATTTCTGTCAATGCTGTTCATATATTTCCATCTGCAGTGCCTGAATTTCTTCTTGAATATTTTCCTTAAGCTGATGAATGGTTCTAGCCTTATTAATATGAACTAGCTCCTTTAGATATCCTTACAATAAATAAATGAGAATACTGGAATCCAATGATTGAAATGGACAATTAATTACTTATACGGGCAAAAAAAAGTTTCATTAGAACACCAAAAATTGCCTAAGCAATTCATAGTGACTCGGACTGTATGGGAAGTAACTTCTTAATACTGAAACGACATCAAGGGTTTGTTACATCCACAGCAGGAAACAACAAATTTAATTTATGGTTCGATTCTATCGTTAATAATCGGCACTACTCGCTTGTCATTTTTTGTCATCAATTGGCCTTAGTTAATTGTTTTAAGATTATTATTATTACATTGGAACAATTTTGTTTGTTTGAGAAATCTTTTAATTGGAAATTTGATTCGAGGGACATTATGAAATTATGAATACACCTAACGTCATGTTCATTCAATTCTTGTATCCAAAATTAGTTTATTATCTGTTTATAACCAAAAGACTTTAATTCTTAAATCAGCTGTATCTTAAGGAAATATTTTTAAGTTTCATTAAAAATTTGTTGTCAGGATGTTTCTGTGTTATATAGTCTAAATTCAAAAGATATGTTTCTGAAATATAATAAATAAACAATTAAACAAAATTTTTATTGTTGACACAAAGCAGGACTGTTGCCAAGCAACAGTTAAAATTAACAACTTTTAATTTAAAACAAAGAAAACATTAATTCAAATCCTACTCAGCAGAGTGGTAGGGTAAGTAAAAACAATTTCTTATATTATAATAGAAAACTAAATTTTTTAAATTTATTATCAAAAAGGTGTGTAATAACGTGTAAGGTAAACACCTATTAGTGTGTGTAAAACTATTGCATGCAAAGCTAAACAAAAATTATTAATTTAAATTAATAAAAAATATTTTTAAAATTCTTAGACATATTTAATCAATTCATAAATTAATTTTTTTTCAATTTATAATTATTAATTTCGTTGTGAAATGTTAAGTAAAAAAAATTCATTTTAAAAAAAATTGTTTCACTGGAAATGCATAACTTTTCTGAATGAAAAAATATAGTAAAAATGTTTACCAACTTTTTTAAATCTGTTACCACATAAAATTATTTTTAATGATTTCTATGACAATCTTGTCAAAGAATATCTCTGTGATCAAATATAATTGTTAGTTTGAAATAAGGTAAATTTTTTTCTCAGTTTTTATGCAAAATTGTTTAGACCAATGTCAATTATAGTAATTCAGTTAAAACTTTCCTTCCAAAGGTTTTATATCCTTTTTTATGTAAAAAAAACCATACCAAAACTATTAATTTTCCTTAAAAAAAAATTTTATGCAAGAAATTTTTTTTTTTTTGTTGCAGTTTCTCTGAAAATTAAAGTAGAATTTGAGTTTTTATTTGAAAAACAATATATTTTAATGAAGTATACATTTGATTCATTAGATACACTTTTGAAATAACAAATTTAAAAAACAAAAGGATTTTTTATTTAAAAAATTTTCATCGTTCCATAAAAATTGTTAATTTTGTATAAATCTATTTTTGTAAATTTTTTTGATAAGAAACAGTAAAAATTAGTTTTCATAGGAGGTTTTCCATTTAAAAAATCCACTTTTAAAGAATTTTTATAAAAAGTGAATTTTGTTATTAAATATAAAGATAAAATTCATAGTTTTTAATAAAGAAGAAATTGTATTTCAAAGGGTAAGTATTATATACATCAGCTAAATAAGAAAGTGTCCATCAGCTAAGTATATATTTCAATAATAAAATATATTGTAGATAAAAAAATATGAAAATTTATTCATATTATTCATTATTTTGTTTCAGATTTGGACTTACTGATTAAGACATCCCAACCGTGGGAGGAATCTCATTTTGTGCAGTTTTCATCATACCTTTGTTATGCACACTATTTTCTTTCAAAACTTAATAAATTTTTATGAAAATATTACTCTTTGTGAATTAAAAATATTCTGTTTTTTGTAGTAAAATATAATGAAAAATAATGATGCTGGCTAGCCTAATGCCATCTGATTTATTCTCCCTCCATTGTATTTGTTGTATAATTGAACATAACCTTTATTGCATGTTGTGAAGTATCATTTTGTTTGTTTTTTTGTACATTGTGTATTTCTTTTGTGTGTATTCAAAGAATGGATGAATATGAGATTTTATGAGATTTATTGGATAGTGATTTGTCAGATTTTGGAGTAGATTCAGATGCAGATCCAGAGTTGAAGAGAGCATTAGATCCAGCGATGAAAATAGTGATTTGAATGTGGTGGTATCATAAATAAAGCGAATAATGTAGAGGCTGTAGACAGTGATAATGTTCATTCAGGTGATGCAACAAGCAATGATTTTGATGATTTATATTGGTTAGGACATGATGGAGTACTTAACAATTTTATTTATAATTCTGATAATGCTGAAGTTGAAATTAATCCAGATATAGTGTCTGAAATGCCAAATTTACACAAGGTGTCACAAATGTCTGATCTTGATTTTATCAACACAATGGTAATACATAACTATGCAACTAAACCTCCAGTTCAATAATGTAATGATGGTGCCAGGATAAAATAGTGGTCCCAAAACTGTTGAACAAATTAAACTTTTTTTGGTATTATTTGGATGGGCCTGGTTAAACTACCAACAATTGCCAGCTGAGATATATTTAACAAGTATACCAAAATATATCATGTAACCGTTTCATATTACTGCTGAAAACTGAACATTTTTGTGAAGAAAACAATGATAAAAGTAGAGTACGTAAAAGCAAATATTGTTGAGTTGAAGGTTGAAAAATTCAATTATTCATTTTTTGCACAGATGAATTGGTCATTTCTTTTACCGGAGGGCTCATTTTCAACGGTGCTGATATGGAGTGAAACCTTTCAAGATTTGCTCTCCTCCTTATTACACCATAGGAATGTGTGCATGTTTATTGGAATAGAAAAACCCTCACCAAAAAAATTGCCAAACATTTAGTTGAACGATTTACAAATTTTGGGAGAAATACAGATAATTTTTATACACATATTGACTTGGCCCATGAACTTATCAAAAGAAAAACTCATTTAGATGGCACTTTTCATGCTAACAGGAAGAAATTGCCAAAGACTGTTATGAAAAAGCTTCAAAAAGGTGAATTTGCCTCTGAGAAACTCCACTAAAGTTACGGCATATAAATGGAAAGACACAAATGACATCCTAATGCTGAGCACTGCTGACACTTCTGAAATGTCTGAAGTGACTAAACAGAATAAGGTGATGTTAAAGCCAAATGTTATACAAGAGCCTTCGTTGAAGAGCTACTACAGGATGAAAATATAATGGTGAAAAATCTTGTGCTCCCTAAGAATCATGAGCTTCTTTCAGCTGAATGGAGTCACTGTGCACCTTGTTTCCAATTGCGTAAGGATCAGTTTCCAGAAAATATGCCTAATTACATTCAAAGAAAATATGTTTGAAGTGCACTGAATGTAACATTTTTTGTTTCATGGGCAGCTTTTTTGCCAAATATAAAGTTATTTTTTTATTTTTGTACTTTAGATTTCAACATTTTCTATTTTATACAGACCTAACTTACTTTTAGATGTATTATTCATTTATATTAAGTTTGTTTCAATGATAAAAATTATTAAAATAACATTGTATTTTTTCATTAAAATTTATTCTATAAATTATAGAAATTTGTTTTATTGAAAATTTGACTTAAAAAGTTATATTATTCTGATTTTAAAATGTCAGTGAATTTTTAGCAATTTTAATCAGAAAATTTGACTTACTCATCAAGTGTCACAATTATAAAAAAAACAAGATGTCACCATATCGATTGAGGCCTAATTTTTGCAATAACTTTGTTGTTTGTAGTCAGGTTTTTACGATTAAGGTGTGGTTTTGTTCACACAAAAATGCCTCAAGATTTTTATAGTACAACATAATTTGATAAATCTAATAATTCCTAAGATGTTCACAAATTTTATGTCAGTCGTTTCAATTTTTCAATCAATTTGTGAACAAAGATTATCATACAGTCTTTCTTCAGTATGTTAAGTAGAATCACTTCCTAGAGTTCGGCCTCTCACCTTTTTTGGACAGGTTGTTTTATATATATATGTACTTTCAAAAGACTGTACGCTGATAAAATTAATGAGCTACAATAAATACATAGTCCTGCACAAGTTAAAGTGACATCAACAAATGCTTCAATCATGTCTTAAAGCATTAAATTGAAATGCAAAATTGTTTGAGAAATTATTCCATCGTAAACAAAACAGTTCATCCTTTCCAGCCATCTTGTATAATAATAACCTATGAACAAAACAAAAAAAAATGAAATAAAATAATATATAAAAAGCAAATATTAACAGATTTATTGATGTAAAAATGATTTTTAACTTACAATTTGTATGTAATACTTTACTGCTGTTCACATTATCCAAAGATAATATTGGAAGAAAATCAACTCCCCCAACACCACAACAGAAGTGCCATCAGAACTGGTCTGCTAACAACTGATCTATTAATTAGAATTTCTTAGATGAAATTTAGATATTTTGTACAAAATAGTTTAAAATTATAAATAACAGTATAATTATATAAAATAGAAACCCATTAAAAAGATGATCATACAACCAATTTAATCTATCAGCAGTTTCTCAACATTTCAATCTCAAAATTTATTGCCTCAGTTGTTAAGTGACTGTTCAAAGAACTCAGCATATGTTTTGTTTTTGACTGCCTAGTAAATCTTTAGCTTTTACGTTAAATGGGGTTCACCATGGGGAACACAAAGCTTTATAATTTGGATTAACACTTACATCATCATTGTCCTCTGCCAAATCTTTGTGCTTACTTTCTGAAAATGAAAATTTAAGTCGTTCATATTATTCTCTGCAGTGAAAATCTTTTGATATCAAGTTTTATATGAAAGAATTTTTTGCCACCTTTTACACAATTTGACAACTTAATCAGAGCCTTTCTCTGTACACCGATCAGTTGTGTTGTTCGATTTTTCTTACATGAAGTCGCAAATTGTTGAATTGTTTGAGCAGAAGGGAATATTGTTTAAAACTTTCTTCCCTTCCCTGTATTTGTTTCACTGCTAAAGACATCGATCAATGTTTTACTGATACACCACTAAGGAGAATAATAATTTTGAAAACAACAAATTACAAAAAAGTTATAATAAACATAAAAGAGAAGATAAATATTAAAACACACACACACAAATCTGCTGAAAATATTAAATTTTTTTCGTATTATTTTGATGGGGCTGGTTAAATTACCAATTGTCAGCTGAAATATGTTCAACATGTATACCAAAATATACATCATGTAACCGTTTCGTATTACTGCTGAAAACTTTCGTGTAGAAATCGATGATAAAATTAGATTTGGTAAAATTAAATTTTGTTGATTATACGGTTGAAAAATTCAATTTTTGTTACACATTTCAATAACATTTTTGCTTAGATGAACTGGTCAAAAGATACCGATATGTAGAAGCAGGTATGCGTTTGGATATACAAGCATGGAATATTAAAATACTCACCAAAAAAGTTGCCAGAAATTTAGTTGAATTGTTTACAGAAAGCTACAGATAATTTTTATTCACATATTTTCAACAGATCGTCAACAAATCTGATATAATTTATATTTCTTCCATCTATTGCCTACTTCTTTTTGGCTGTCTAGTATTTCTTTCAACATTTCCTCGACATATTGGTGATAATTAGCAGTCTTGCCTCACTCATCTGCCTAATTCTAACCAATTTGTGAGATTTTCATTTATTTTCACAACTGCTTTTTGCTTCATGTACAATTCTCTGATCAGTTTCCTATCCTTCCAATCAACTCTCTTTTCTTGTAGAATCCCAAATAATTTTTGCCACTGTACTCTGTTGAATTCCTTTTCCATATCTATAAAGCACAAGCTCAGTCCTCTTCCTCTTTAATCATTCTGATTAGTCCTACAGCTTTCTTATTCCTTCTATTCATACTTCTCAGCATTATTTTTGCAGTATGTGATATCAAGCTAATAATTCTATGTTCTTCACAATTCTTGGTTCCAACATTTTTAGGTAACGTTATACCGGCCATACTTCAGTATCATAAATTATATTGCATATTAAGTGTATTTCATCTGCTTCTTCGTATTCTAAATATTTAAAATGTTCTATCGGTAGTTTATCTACTTCTGCTGCTTTCCTGTTTTTCATGTCTTTTTTAATACTTTGAATAATTTCAGTTCTCAAAATCGGTGGGCATTTCTCCTCTTCCATTAACTTCTTCTTCCACCTCAACTTCCCGTGTTTCATGTTTCCTTCATCCTACATACAGATCCTCTATAAACTCTTGCCATTGTTTCTTTATGAACACTTTTACCACCTTTTCTCTCATTTCATACGTAGGATTTCTTCTATCGCTTGCTTACACAACTTTTCTAAATGTTCTATGTCTTTACATTCTTTTTTTAGCTATTTTTCCCTAGCTTCGTGTTTCTCTCTTTAATTTGTTATCAATCTTCCATTTTTTGCATTATTTCTTGTGTTACCCAAGGTATCTTTGTCCAGGTGCCTTCATAGAAACTAATTCCTTTCATTGCTGCTTCCCTCATAGATGATTTTATCCTTGATCACATTTCTTCTGCTGGTTCATTTTCCCTTTACCTTGTAAAAGTTTCTTGTCAGTGCTTCACCCGATTTTACTCTCCCTATAACTATCTAGCCCCTCCGTATTCCACTTCTTTACCTTCATTCTAATTAGATTTCTTTTTAATCTTATTTTCACTTCTATCATTAAAAGAATGTGATCACTTCCTATATCGGTGCCTTCTTAACAGCATTTCTCTATGAGAAACACCTTTTGGTGTTGATACACCTTTAAGTGAGATACACTTTTTGGTCTTGTCCAAGTATATATTCTTCATTTATGATTCTTAAAAACCATTCATAATGAAAAAATCCTCTTGGTAAAATTCAACCAGCCTGTCTCCTCTTTCATTTTTTCCCAGTCCAAACTTGCCCACTGCCTTTCCATCTTTGCCTTCTCCCACTGCATATCAGTCGCCTATAATTATTTACAGTAGTCCTGCTCATTTTCTAATAGCTCTTCAACATTATTGTACATTTTTATACTCTGATGGTGGCACGTACACCTGAACTATTACTAGGTCAGCAACATTCCAATCCTTAAAGCCATTACTGTATCATCTAGATAAATTATTTTTTGTTCTCTTCTTGCTACACTATTTTTTATAACTATTCCTACTCTGTTTTCCCTCTTTCAATTCCTGACTAATATAAGGTAACTTCACCACTTCTTAAGAAAACACTCCTCTTCCCTCCCATCTATGCTTGCTTATCCATTTTATTTATTTCTTCAAGATTTCCAACTTACCTAACAACAATAATGTTCTTACATTTCCAAGTACCTATTCTCATTACTTTGTCTTTTCTATGTCACTTCTTCAGTAGCTTCCCCCAGTGATCCAAATAGGAAGTAATTTTACCTCCGGAATATTTAACAAAAGAAGACATCATCATGGTGCCTGACTAGGAGAAAGTGGTAATACAATGGTATTCTGTTGCCTTCTGTGTCCTAATGTCATTGACTTCCTGTAGAAGTTTCTTCCAACTTTAGGGGCAATTTCTCACCCAGGAGGTAATAGAATACCTCAAACTCCTACGGCTCATCCGCTCTCTGAAAACTCTGTTGGCAGAAGAGAACTCTGTTGTAAGGGCAGAGCTCCTTTTCCCAGGAGCTGTTTTGTCCCTTTATTCGTTACGTTAAGTGCTTGTGTATACGAACAATCTTCAATGTATACACCACATATATACCACAGGATTGTGAATTTCCATCCTGGATTTTTCCTTCAGGTAACCTAAGACCTATTTGGCTTTTCTTAGATTCTGGGAGGACTAATAATATTCTTTTTTTATAACAATGGGAGGACTCCAGAAAGGGTCTAAAATAAACCCTTTTAGTAAAGCTAGGTCCATTAACAACAGTCCTTTGTAAATCTGCCCGCTGACACACCTAAACAGATGTTGTTTCATGAGAAGAATTATCGAGCCAGGGTAGGAATTTCATGGAAATATGTGAGGGTGGACAATCATTCTGGCTCTGGTCCGGCAGGTAAGAAGATAAGTGTATAAATACTCTGAGGAAGATCAGTTGAAATCTAAGTGAGACGTTATGAGGAGAGTCTGTAAATCAGTTATGCGAGATGTGAGTTCTAAGTGAGGAGTTATTATGCGGGTTTGAAGCGAGAATCTTCTGCGAGGAGGTCAGTGAAGGAGCGAATTTCTAGTGCAGGTTTGACATGAGTAATGTCGTTGACATTACTTATGTAAAATGACATCATGAGTAATTTGTTTGCAGTTTTTTATACAAAAACTAGAAATGATTCCGTGAGTTAATGTACTGAATTTCATTCATAAACTGTTACCTAGTTTTATTTGAAAATAGCAAAGGTATTTGGAGTAAAAGAACTTTATATACTTGTCTTATCTAATGTACTACTGTTGTTAATACAGGACTAGTGGTTAAAAGTGTTAAGACTAGCGGTCATGCTAATGTCTTTTGTCAGTGAGACTGAATTATGTTTAACTAAATAAATCCTGATTACTTTAAATTCTGTTTATTATTATTGTTATTATTATTATTATTATTACTGTGGTTGTGAAATTATTATTATTATTACTATAGTTATTATTTGTTTACTATTGCCATTTATTAATCTTATTGACACTGTTATTATTGATTTGTCTTAAACTAATAAACTGTAATTACATAAACATTTCCAATTGTCATTTTCTCAATATCCTGATCGAGCCGCGAACACGCAACAGTATATATATAATTAAAACATAAAATATGTTATTTACATATATAATTTTTAGATGGAACATAAACAAAACCTACAAAATTTAACCTATTACTTGACACATTGTTGCGTATTTTCACAAAGATCTCTGCTTCATTAGGTTTTTTTAGAAGAACATTTATGAATGTTTGTTATTACAAAGTTTTTAAATGATTGTAAACTAATTTAAAACTTTAAACTATTCAAATGTATTTTAAATAAAATAATTTTAAGGAAGTGTACACGTTTATAGAAATGGTTTTATATGTGTTGGTAACTTTCTATTATTTAAAAAAAAAAATGCTGATGAAGTAGAGATCTCTGTGAAAACCCTTAAACGAAAATAATGAATAAACGATAATAGCAGTAAAAGACGAAAAAATTATATTTTTTCTGATATTTGAGTCTAATTTGAAATAAATGTTTCTTTAATGTAAAAAGTAACACAAATCTCACACACTACTCATTTCTAACCTGATTTATTAGTAAATAATGTACGTATAATTATGGATTTACCTGAAATAACCATTTATTTCTGATAACGTAACAGCCAACCATATAACTTTTAAATACGACGGTTAAATTTTTACTTCTGTACGAAGTAAAGGAAGTATTGTGATCGCGGAAAATTTCGGTTTTCAGGTTTCAACGGAAATATCCACTTTGACCATCCCTGAATTCATTTTGAGTAGTTACGGCATGACGTCTGTACGTACGTATGTATCTCGCATAACTCAAACGATTAGCCAAAGGATGTGGAAATTTTGGATTTAGGTGTGTTGTAACATCTAGTTTTGCACCTCCCATTTTATTGCAATCGACTGGACCAAATGTACCCAATAAAGCCTTATTAGCCTATAATATTACTTAGGTAATATTTATATTTCAAAATTCAAAAAATCTGATGTGGACACAGAAGACTTCCTTGTACGCCTATTAAATTACATATTTTTTTACTTATATTTTTATATTTTACTACATTTTTTCATACTTTTTTTTGTTATTATTGAATTATTTATTGTAATTTGTTTTTAGAATCAGAGGTTAATAATTAATAATAAATCAATATATTTAAATTAAAAAAAGCTAAAAAAAAAGGAAATGAAGTCGGATTAGAGCGGATGTGCCTTTCCCTTGTAATATCCAAATATTTCATTAATTAAACTTTTTATTAGGCTATAATTCTGGAACCAATGAAAATAAATACCATTTATGATATAGCGTTAAAAATATCTCAATGAGGAGGGCTTATTACTGCAGTTATGAAAAAGTAAAAAATTCAAAGTTTTTGGATTTTGGGTTTTTTTGGCCACTTTTGGTCCAGTCGATTGCAATTAAAAGAGGAGGTGCACAATTAAATGTTACATGTTAGATGTTAAAATTTTGAATTTAGGACTGTTGTTACCTCTAGTTGTGAACGTCCCCTTTCAATTGCAATCGACTGGACCAAAAGTGTCCAAAAAGCCCAAAATCCAAAAAAAATTGGATTTTGCATTTTTCTTAACTGCAGTAATAAGCCCTCATTGAGAGATTTTCAACGATATTTCGTAAGTGGTACTTATTTTCATTGGTTTCAGAGTTATATTACTTTTATAAGGTAATTAAAATGAGGGTAACACGCAATCCAGAATAGTCTACCTTTGAATTAAGAAGTTTAAAATATATTTGTCGAAATGCTATCACAGTAAAAACCTGTCGAGTCGTTAAAAACTGGTAATGAATAATTTCAAAGAATGAATGTATAAATTTCATATTATTTTGTTGTCTAAGTATTCTTGGATATAATATTCCCAATAAATCATTATCGGGTAACTAAGGCAGATTCCTGAATGGTTCTACAATTACAGTGTTATGATTCACAGCCCAAAAAGTGTTACCGCAATGAACAAGGAAAAGTAGATTGAGAAAAACGATAAAAGATTTTAAAACTTTGTCTTAAGTACCTTTAAAGCGTGTTTATTAAACTGAAAGCGAAGTCACAAATATTTCCGGTCATGCTATGTTCAAGGTTAGTATTTTTTGAATACTAGAGCCAAAATATGTGAATGCCGAGTTATCAGCAAACGATGTAACATAACAAAGGATTTTTGAGAAGATAAATCTAAAATAAATACAAGAAAAAAAGTTGTACTGAACATAGAACTGGGATCTCAAGTAATTATTTCAATTTTATTGTCAATGTACCTTATATTGACATATAATTTGTCCTTTATCCATTTTA
This sequence comes from Lycorma delicatula, assembly GCF_047948215.1. Taxonomy (NCBI): domain Eukaryota; kingdom Metazoa; phylum Arthropoda; class Insecta; order Hemiptera; family Fulgoridae; genus Lycorma; species Lycorma delicatula. The sequence continues at coordinate 185,040,615 of NC_134457.1, read as the reverse complement.
ACTAAATCCTTCGAGTTTCAGTTCTTCACAGTTCGATTAATAAAATCATGTACTAGACAGTATAAAATATTTTCTTATATATAGAATCTAGAAATTTAAAATTATCAATGATAAGAGAAGTAAAAATATTTAGTGAATAAAGGCATTTTTTTTTTTTTTAATTATCTTTTGAAAACCAAACTATCCCTAGTAAAAACATTTATACTTAAAGAATTCAATTTTTTTTTTTTTATTATTTTTTAAAACAATTTTCGAACAATTATATTAAAAAATAATGGCCTACAATTACAGATATCCATCAAAGTGGGTCCTGCTGTAGTAATTGAAACAACTTTTCGTAGAATATTTAAAACATAAAAAAATTTATATTCTGGGTATGTTTTGTGTTAATAGAAAAAAAAAATTACGTAGATTTTTATCATGTACAATGGATAGGATTACGAATAAGTACAGAATGAAGATCTAAAATAAACACCTTCTATAAATCATCCAAAAAATTTATTTATTTATGGTTTATATTTATATGAGATTAGTGGTTTATCCAGCTGAATTTAAAAAATATATATATACTTTTTAGATTGAAAAATTGAATAAGAGCGTAAAAAGATTTTTGTATATTATTTTAGAAAGCATAGGAACAGTTCGTTTATTTTTAGAATAATGATGTTTATAATGGATCCTTACACTCTCACTGTAATACAGAAATGTTCCCGCATATATAAACACACGCATATTATTCGTGGTATATATTCAGTGATATAAGTTGTTTCACAATAAAATAACGCTTATTTGTTACAAAAATAGCTCAGGCTACTACTACTTGTGTAACGCTAATGTAAATAATACATTTAACTCTAGAATAGCAAAAACGTATTTCTCATCATATATTTTGCGTACAGTTTAAACGCATACATCAACGTTCAATCAATGAAGAAGACGTTATTTGGTTTCATTTATTATAAAATAAATTTTATTAATAAATGAATTTACTATTTTCTTTTTAACGATTGACTCCTACAAAAGTTCGGAATCTATGTAATAGTAATAATACGAAATGTAACTGATGAAAATATGCCAAGCCTATGTCGAGAATCGATCCCTGTGTACTGCTAGATACCGGAATTAATATCGTTTGTTATTTTCGAATGTGTAATTAAATTTTCTGTTTGATTTTAGTGGTTATTTTAATTAATTTATTTATTTATAAATGTTATTTCAATACATCTTTTATTCCTAGTAAAATTCTAATCACTTTTTATGGCTACTTATAATGTATTTTTGGATTATGATATTCAACTAAGAATGAGGTCACCTTATGACTCATTTGACTCCTACTCATGAATTCAATATATATCTTTTCCATTACTCGTTTGTTTATTTGTTGATATTTATTTATTTGTTACAACTTAAAATTATTTTAAATTTTTAAAAAATCAATTTTTCTTTTTTTAAAAATAAATATTGTTTTTCTCTTTTTTACTATGACTTCACCTTTTCTTTTATGTTTCCAAAACAAATCGTTCGACAACGAAAATATCAAAGTAATGAAGAATAAATCTGGCATCCGAGTCGAAAAATGTATGTTGTTGTATGACTTCATTACTGGAATAAACTTAAAAATCATAAAATATGATTCAACGATTTATATATTCAGATCTATCTACATAATACGATAAAATACTCTCTCTCTCTCTCTCTCTCTTGTAGATCTATCTTATGACAGATTTCAATTGGATGCTCTCCAATTTTCTCGGTCCTGAGCGTCTCCTGATGAGATAGTGCCCACCCAGAGATCCGATTGTGGGCATGTTACTCCGGATAATTTCTTCTCAGGAACTCCCAAATTTAGAGCATAATCAAATTGGTCTAGGGATACCTTAACGGTCTTTAATGCGGTGGTTTTCCCTTACTTTTCACATCCTATGCTGCTGAACGTTTGGTTTCATCCGCCTTTATTTTTATTTTATTTTTTCCCAAAAATTTTAACCATAAAATTACTGGTTCATAAATGTTATTTTCCGAGGAAGTAAGCTGAATGACAAAAAACATCACATTTTTGAAAATATGCATGTTGCTTATTACCATGATTGTTAAATATTCAACCTTGCTCCGTAATCAGTGATATTATGTCCACTGATAAATAATATCTTTCTATGTGGCTGCTTAGTGACTGTTTTTTCACTTACCGGATATCTAATTACGTTCTAAGTAATTCATATTGTTTAGTCTTAATTACACTTTATTTAAACGCCTTCTAGTTCTTTTTTAACCTAGAAAATTCTCATTTCATGCTTAAGTCTTTATCCGTGTTTTTGAACCTAATTTGTTGGCTAGTCCGCAGTCACTTTTTAAAATATTACTACCATAAAAAATTCTTCATTCCTTTCCTTACCTGTAGAAATTATACTTGTCAAAAAATTGTAAAAGATCTCATGGTTGACCGAAATAAAAATTAAAAATACATTACATGACCTGTTCATTAATTATTAAAATCTATCGTTTTATTTTATTGCCTTTTCAGACTTATTCATTATTTTTTTACTTCCTTGTACGAAGTAAAGTAAGTATTGTGATCGCGAAAAATTTCGGTTTTCAGATTTCAATGGAAATATCCATTTTGACACCTCTGAATCTATTTTGACTAGTTTTGGCGTTACTTCTGTACGTACGTATGTACGTTTCTCGCATAACTCAAAAGCAATTAGCCGCAGGATGATGAAATTTTGGATTTAGGATTGTTGTAACATCTAGTTGTTCACCTCCCGTTTTGATTGCAATCGACTGAACCAAAAGTGTCCAAAAAAGCTAAAAATCCCAAAACAATTTGGATTTTGGACTTTTTCTTAAATATAGTAATCAGCCCTCATTGACAGCTTTTCAACGACATATCATAAGTCGTACTTATTTGCATTGGTTCCTGAGCTATAGCCAAATAAAATTTTAATTAATGAAATATTTGGATCTTATATGGGAAGGCACGTCGATTCAAATGAAACTTCATCTCCTTTTTTTAAATTTATTTTTTTTAATTTAAATATATTGATTTATTAATAATTATTAACGCTGATTGTAAAAAGACATTACAATAAATAATTATTCAATAATAACAATAAAAAAGAAAAAAATATGAAAAAATCAGACATTATTGGTAAAATAAAATTTTAGTACTTTTAAAAATGTGTATATGTAATTTAATAGGCGTTTTACATATGTATATACGTAATAGGTTTGGTGAAACATCTGATTATTTAATATTAATTGAAAATTATAATTTAGAATCGTATTATTTTTGGATTTTCTAGTTTAATTTTATTTAATTATTGTGGAATTTGTTTAATTTTATTTACATTAAAGTTAACTATAGAGTGACTGAAAAATAGACCCTTACAAGAACAACATATACACTGAGTCATACGTGGCCGATCTTTAATAAATTGCAAAAAATTCTTATCTTTTAGTTCATTACTCCTCTGATATTGTGGGACAATATTCTCCCTAAGTCGGAGTTTCGTTTATTTTTTATTGCCATCATTTAATCGTTCTTTGGTTTGATATAATTCTTCTGATCTTAATTTGTGTACACGTTCTCTAGTTTTCAAATTTTCTCTCTCTTTATATTCATCATCCTCTCTTAATCTTTTTATTCTTCCTTTGTTCTTAATATATTTTCCTCTTCATATTCATCTTGTCGTTTTTTGAGATATATTTCTTCATGTTATCTTTTTCCTTTTTCCTGTATGATTTTTTTTTTTTCATTTTTGTTTATTCACCAAATAATCCAATAATAAAAACTGAATATTTTACACAGTTAGGTCGAGATTAGTATTGTAACCAATATACAGGATTTTACTAAACGGAATAGTTTAGTTATTAATAACTTTTGTTTTTACAACACACCAGAAATCTAAAACTTTTGTTAATCAACAACTCACGAAGATACGAATAATACTTATCTAGTAATTCGAGTAATAAAGGGATTTTTACTCTATCCTAATATTTCATGTAAGATTGTTGAATTAATAATTCTATAAATATTTGATGTTAATAAAAACTAATATTTCAGCAATTGTGTAACTGTCTACTTTATTAAAGAATTGGAGATCGTATCTCATTTTCAAATGAAATAATTTTAATTGAAGTACAGAAAAAAATGTATATATGTAATTTAATAGGCGTACAAAGAAGTCATGAGGTGTCCATATCAGATTTTTTCAACCCAAAAAAGTAAAAAATTAACAGAAACGTTAATTATAAATAACTTTTCATTTTATTTATTAAAAAAAGTATTGGTAGTAAGCTAAAAAAAATTGATTGTTACGTATTTTTATCTTAATATACGTTATTTCATGGCGGCAGGCTACAGTAGCTTAAATCATTTACTCTTGCTAGTATCCATTCTGTTTATATTATGATGCATACTTTTATTGAAAAAATTATCATTAAATTGTCTTTATTCTTGTATGATTTTTTCTAAATTTTGTTTTTTATCATAAAATTTCAGTGTCAATACTTTACATAGTTTAAGTAAATAAAATAATAAAATGATTAATTAAAAAAAAATTAAAATAAAAATAATTTTTTTTACACAACTGCCCAAAAAGGAGTGTAATGTATTTAGGGTGTATGTATGTTTGTTCCACTGTAGCAGCTCAACGGCTGAACCGATTTAAATGTATGATCCCGCGTTGGAATCCTTACGTTACCGGAAGCAGGCTATATAAATATGTGTAAATATATATATATATATATTTATTTATATTAATCTTTTTATAGTTTTAAAAAGAACGATACCTATTTATAAGTTGAAGCGTAAAACAGCTCCTCCCATCAATGTTATGAGAGAACAAAAGGCAGAGAAATTGCCATGGGTCAAACTGTTTCCAGACGGTAGGAACGGGTTCGAAGAATACCGGTCAGTATCCATAACCCCAAACTCTTGATTGTCAATACAATCAAGAGTAATGAGTAACGAAAGATTACAAACCAGTGAGTATCTGTTTTATACCCTCTCAACTGTTGCATAAAGTTCAGTAAAATGTTTCTGTTTTTGGTCGCTTACGCCACTATAGAACTGAGCCTAATAATGTTATTCAAAACGTTCACCTTGTAATGCGTAATATTCGAGGGACTCAATCATATTGGCATAAAGCCTTTATGGATCTATGGTTTAAAATTTAAAGGCTCCGCACTTCTTCGTCACACTGTCGTGTAATGAAATGATCTGTACTGGCCGGACATCCTATTTTTTCAGTTTTTTTTTTTTTGGCAGTCCTATTTTTAATTTTAACAGATTTAAAACATGTTTTGTAAATTTCCGAGTATATAATATAGCATTTATAAATATATCCCTTTTATTTTTATTTTTTTATTTTTTTTTATAATAATGTTATTTATGTATTCAGCTAACTATGTAAGTTAATTAAACCCTTCAGTTTTTGAATAAACTAAACTCTTATTCTGGAATGCATCAATCTGGTCATACCTTCGCACTATGAAAATATCATGAGCAGATTTCGAATCTGAACCCTAATTATCAGTAAAATAAAAAGGATAAAACGAAAAAGGATTTTTCGATTGATCTTAATAAAATATGCCATTATACCGGTAAAATACATAAATAGTCATCAACGTAAAGAATGAAATATTGTGCTCAAAATCTTACTTGAAAAAAAAAACTGTGGGTACTATTTATTAAACCATCAGATAGTTTTCTTTTTATCAACCTGTTAAAGAAATATTTATGTCTTCAGCCTAGAAAAGTGGTGGTCATAGTTATCCGATCATCGTATAAGCTTTTTTTCTGATTTTAAATAGAAATGTATTTTTTATTTTACGATCTTATTACAGTTTTCTCTGGAATTTAGCCAAGTAAAATTTGTTCTGAAGATTTTAATTCGTTAAAGAATTTTACTTGATGAAACTTAAATCAAAATTTTGGTATATTTTCTTATAAAGTTAAAGAAATCAGAACTTATCATAATTAAACATATATTTATCTTAAAAAGAAGTTACCTATATTAACAATTAGAATTTATAAATTTCTGGAATGTTTTTATTTGTTATTTTAATAAAAATGTAAATTAATAAACATCTGCAGCTCAATGACTTGATCTAGTATGATAAAAAAAAATTCAATATTTTTACTTCCTTTCTTCATCTTTGTACATATATTTTTTTTCTAATTTTTAGTTTCTTTGTTTCCAGTCTGTAATTCTAGATCAAAGAAATTTGCTGTATCATCTCATTGTCATAGCATCTTAAGGTATTGCAAAGAATATTTTAAAAATAGCTTGCAATACTTTTTGGCAAAAATGGATTGTTTTCCGGGCACCCATCCAAGATGTTAGCTGGGCATATGTTACTTAACCTGAATTTAGAACTTGGCTAGTGAATAAAATGTGTGGGTTTGTTCTATAGGCTGAAAGTTACTTAAACTAGTAATGTTACAGTTTTTCAAAGTTATAGGATTGTGCAATTTTGGGACTGAAATAAAATTTGTTTATCTTGCTGCGTTGCAAATATTTTTGTGTATCAGTCATATTTTAAACTGAATTAGATTCCATAAAGACTATAATGAAGTAAGGCTTCAGTGTTTTCCTAATTTCATGTTCATGAAATAATTAAAATAAGGTGAATGAACTTCATAACAATTAAATAATAGAAATGTGTATTCTTTCATTAATTAAAATTAGATGATTCAGGAAATTTTTAATCGGTAAAAACTTGTTTCTTTATTTTCTTTCCCAAGAAAACGCAACAAATATTATTCCAGAAAATGGAAATATTTTGATACCACAAAAAATTTAACTGTATTAAAAACCGTATTTACAACTATTAGGGTGAAGCGTATAAAAAAATTGTTTAGTTTTTATCATTTCTCAAAGTATTATGAGTCTATTTATGGGTCTGATTTATTTAATTATCATGGAATACTTTTCCATGATAATTTTTTCTTTCACGTTATTAAGAATATAAAATTTATTGATTTCACTTAAAATTTTTAAGTTAGTTTTATAATAGCTTAAGAAAATTGCTGCTTTTATTCCTCAGATATTTTGTTGATAATAACAGATATGATAAAAATCTTTAAAAATGTATTTTAAAAATCAATTTTCCGCTTTTAATATTTCTTGTAAATTGAAAATTTTGCTACATGAATCCCACAAATTGAATGAAAGTAGAGATCAAATGAATTGATAAAGATTAGTTATTTTGTTATCAAAACACATCGTATTAATGCGCTGGGTATTTATTTTAAGATGCAACCCAAGCAGAATACGTTTTAGAAAAGTTAGTACAATAATTTCGGATGAAGAGGTTTGTAGCACTACTTATTGTTGTTTTAAAATCAGCTGATATAATTTTATATTTCTTTTTTATAAACGATCACTTATTTTTGGTTATCTATGTTTCTTATTAAGAAGATTAGAAAAAAAGACTGCCTACGGCCGCAAAAATATTACATGGTTTATGTTTTATTACACATGATTTTTGTCAATTGTAACTGAATAACGTTCATTAATTTAGCGTACAAACACCAACTTTTACAACGAAAGCTTCAAAATCCTGAACATTTTTAGCTGTTTCTTGAGTTGTAATTTTTAACACAGCTCTAACCCAATGTTTTCCATTTTTATCCCCAAAACACAAATATAATTTTAGATAAATCGTTCGTAACAAGAAGTATGAATAGTTTTAGATGTATAAATCGTTCAAATGAAAGAATCGTTCGTGCGCTGCGCGCAGCCCCTCGGCGCACTACCATTGGTCCGCTCTGCGCCAGTAGTAGCTAAAATAAAAAGGTGCGCACATACCACAAACAAACAAACCCATTCACCATCATTTTTTTATAGAGAGTGAAGTGGTTTTCAATACGGAAGAAAAGATTTTTATTGTGGAAAAATAAATTTAACTACTAAATCTTTTGTTTTGTGCCAAGAACCTTTATTTGTGCCAATTCCAGTTCCTCGGTAAGAATTTACCAAATTAATCTTCAATCCATCGTTTTATAAAGAAATAAGGAGTGACTGATTCTGTTTGCAATCAGTGATTTAGGCAGAAATGTTAAGTACTTAATGAAGAAACATTGGAAGATGTTTAGGTAAGCTTTTTAAACTCACCCAACAAATCATTACGAAAACTTGTACAACAAAAAAAATAGCTCTGTATAGTGCCTTTTACGCTACCCGGCTACTTAACTTGAAGCCATACCAAATTTATGTGTTATAGAATTAGACCTAGTTGATTATGCTGTTAGACTCCAATATTGTCAATGATTTAGTCAGCTTGTTCGGAAAAGCGTTAAAGTGGGATAATATACTTTTTTTACAGATGAGGCTTGGTTTCATTTGAGTAGTTAAGTTAATAGTCGGAATGTTCATTATTGGAGCTCCAACAATCCTCACATCATCCATTCATGACCTCTACGCTCACAGAAAATTGGTGTGCGGTGTACAATTACCAGGCGAAGAATAATTGGTCTAAGAATAATTGGCCCCATATTCTTTGAAAATACCGTTAATGCAGACCTCTACCAAAAAATTGTAACACAATTTATTGAAAATTTAGAATTAAATGAGAGAGACTCGTAGTTTCAACTAGATAAAGTCACGTGTCACATGGTAAGAGCAACAATGGACCTTTTGAAAAATATCTTAGTAAAAAAGTAATATTGACTAGTTTACGGCCAGCTAGGTCACCTGATCTTTCTCCTGCAGATTTTTTTCTCTGGATATATCCAAAACGTTGTGTATTCAAAAATAATCCACACACCATTGAAAAACTGAAAGCAACATAACTCAAAAATTACAATAAACTGGAAGAGGTAAACTTCGAAAGGTTGCACGGAATATGAAAAAGAGAGTAATTCTTGCATTGATGAAAATGGTGGATACTTTCAACATTTATTATAAAAAAATTTGATCACAATATTGTTTTACACAAATAATTGTAACATTTATAACGAATCGCATTAAATATAGCACATTATTTTCCTTTAAATTGGGTTGCTTTTTGTAGGCTGCATTTTAAACCTAACAACCTGTTTTTGTTTTTTTGGATTTTTAATATTCTCCGAAAAACATATTACAGTTGTATTCGAGCGGGGCAGAGGGATAAAGAGCTGCCTACCGTTGAAAAATGTTTAAAATTTCAGGTGTCTAGTCGGACTGATTATACATTAAAGCTATCAACACGTAGATTGAGTCTTCCGGTTAGAATTTTAATGTTGATTCTAATTAACAATAGAGCCTGAAAATCCTGAACTAATAAAGAAGAGTATAAAGAAGACATATTCCATACATTGGAACAACGGACGCAGTTGTCTGCAGGCTCCGGTTCAACAGAGTTGTAGAAAATTTCCAAATACTTCTGGAATGTTATAATCATTACTAAAGTTTAATCTGGAGTTAATCATTGACTTACTAAATTTATTTATCTATAAGCACCGAATTTATTTACCTTACATGTCTTTATTTTTCTGTTTAGCCTCCGGAACCTCCGTAAGATATTATTTCAGAGAATGAAGGAGGACGATATGTATGATTGTAAATGAAGTGTAGTCTTGTACAGTCTCAGATCGACCGTTCCTTAGATATATGGTTAATTGAAACCCAGGCACCAAAGAACACCGGTATTCACAATCTAGTATTCAAATCCGTATAAAATTCTACGTAATACGGATTCAAGTCCGTATAAAATTTGAATCCGTATTCAAATTCGTTTAAAGACAGGTTCAAATCCTGCCTTTACTAAGATTTGAACCTTAGAACTCTTGACTTCGAAATCAGCCGATTTACGATAATGATTTCACCACTATCCACTAATCACCCGGTGGTTTACTTTACATGTCTATCTTGAATTATCGTTTATAGCCTAAAACTAAAGGTATTTAATAGATTATTATTGGAAGAAAATCTATAAAGAAATAATCGCCTTTTTAATAACAGTAATTTATCTTTTTTTTCATTAATTTTTTTCCCAGATCTTTCTCTTCTTAGTTTGGAGGGTGAATTAGCGGAGGACCTCTTCTAGCCTGATGATCTCTAAGGAACTGATTCCCGATGCTTTTTTAATCTGCTTCTTTTACCGTTTGTTTTTTATTTAGAAGATAACTATGCTGATAAATAAAAATTTTAAGGTGAATCCAGATTATGAAAATGATGTACGGATTCACGCAGAATTACTTTATTATTTTACACTTTTCAAAGAAGTTAATGCCTGGAAAAAAATGAAAAATTACAAAAAAAATTAGGAAATATGATGAAGTAAGATAAAATAAATTTATAGTGTAGCTACTGACTGATTTAAAAATAACTTTAAAATCTATTTTATCTGATGTAGAAATAATTTGCAAACACATGTATGAAGACTACTAAAATAAAACAAAAAAATAAAAAATTAATACGAATATAATATTTTGGAGCGACAACGTTTTTCAGTTTTATTGAAGATAGATTACACACTAGCAAATAAAATATTGCCCCTAAATTATAACATTTCGCCCTTGTAAACAGTGCCAAATTTTTTTTTTCGGGTCAAATAAACATTCATTCAGCCGTATTATACCCACGATATTTTCATTAGAATTTTTATAAATTTACTAACACTACTTTGATCAAAATTATGAACGTAAAACTCTTTTTAAATGATGCGTTTACATCGATTAAACATAAGTATTTTATTTTTCTTAAAAATTAGTAGTTTATTATATATATAGTTCTGTTGTTTTTAGTCTTTTTGTCGTTAATTTGCCGTTAAAGTGTACATGTGATGCTCAGAAAAAAATCCATCAGCATACATTCCCTATTCATATTATATCAGTCAGTTTTTTGTTAACAGAAACTGGATTATTTTAGTAAAGATTGTTATTACTATTCATCTTTCAGAATTATTTTTTTGTTTTAGTAGTTTACTGTGTATAGTTTGCTTCTAAAATAAATACAATAAATTAAATAATTATTGTTTATCTATTTTAAACAGTAATACAGCTTGAAAAATTACTATTTTTTAAATGTTTCTCTGAACTATGGTTTTTTTTTATTTATTTATTTTTAAGCACTTTTCAAAGAAAAGCACGGTATTACTTTCAGTCACTCGGTGTGATTGGGGGAGGGGGGTGAAATTGAATTTTCTTTCCGTTTTGAGGAATGAGCATTGCGGAAATATCATTCACTTAAAATGTAATTTCCTTATATATATATATAAAATTATAAAATAATTAAAATTGTGGCTCGACATAAAATTTGTGGCTCGAAAATCTGCGAAACTAATTGTTCAATTTCACTGAAATTTAGATATTCTGTAGTAGTATATCTGAAGTTGTGCATGTGACAATTTTATGAAGATTGGTTGAGTCGTTCTAAAATTACGCTCAATTAAAGACAAAAACAGACAGTATAACCTCAATTTGAGGTTATGTTGACTTTGTATTCCTGTATTTTTCATACGCGCTTTTGTAGTAAGTCACAGTGGTGAGGATGTTAAAACTTGATGCTCCTGTTTAGGGTCTAATAGTAATTTTTAATTATTTCATCAAAATATAATTATAATAGTTTAATTTTCTTATAAACAAAATATATTTTAATATTAAATAAAAAAATTATACCTATTAATTTTCTGAATTAATTTGTTTTGCACATTTCTTGGGAAAAAATTACACAAAATAAAATAATGAAAAATCGATCTTCTTGAGAATTTTTTTTTAACACAACAAATTTCTCATTAGATTTAGGAAAGTATTTACAGTATATTCTTTCATTAAAATTCTCATAAACGTTTTTCTCTCAAACAAAATCTTTTTTTTTTAGGAAACTAGTCTAAAATGGAAAAACTTTTTAAAACAATAGGTTTTGTATAATTTGTGTGTGTGTGTGTGTGTGTGTGTGTGTGTGTGTGTGTATGTGTGTGTGTGTGTGTGTGTGTGTGTGTGTGTGTGTGTGTGTGTGTGTGTGTGTGTGTGTGTGTGTGTTATGAAGAGTGCAAAAACTGTAATTGTTTTTTTTCTTATTTGTAATTAAAAAATCTCTATTCTATACGGGTTTTTATACGACTATTTAAAGCTACTTTAAGGGTTTCTATACGGCTTTTCTTTTCGGATATTGACTACTTAAAGATCACGTGACTAGTTTAATTTCTTCACCGTATTCGCACAATGATAACTTTTGAAAGTTAACTAGATTTTAACTGGACTTTATAGAGTCCATAGATTTTGGAAGGAAGGTGATACTTAATAAACTAAAAGTTGGATTTGTGGTATGTATAGGACATCTTTTTTAAAATATGATTTCCCAAACCTAATTTCTTTCAGATTTCTTTTTCTTCTATTATATGTTAAACGGTAAAAATTGTTAAACTGAAAAGTAATGAAATAAAAACAGTTTTGTTGATTGAGAAGTGAAATACCAGAAATTGTTATTATATGCAATTAAAATCTTTAAAAACGTTTGATACTTTTTAATGACATTAACCTGATAATCAATATATTTATATATTTCTTTTCAAGAAGAAATAGATGCTTTGGTCGTTAATAACCAATGAATACCAGTCGTACAAGGAAATGACAAGCAATATCGTTTATACATAGTAATCAGTTTTTTCGTGGCTTTGGCCGATGGCATTTTGTCTTTAGGTAAATCCCTTTAATTTTCATTAAAACACTGTTCAAACTTAGGTGTGTTTATACCATTAGGTTGTTGTTGATAGTTATTATTTTTAGGAAGAAAAGTATTTTTTGGTATAATTAAGTGAGATTCATGATGGACCTCAGTCAACATCAGAAAAAGTTCACGAAAAAAATCTGTATAGCCCATTTCACCAATTAACTTGCAGGATAATTATCAAACGTCCATCACAATAAAGATTCAATTTTAAAACTTTTTTGGCTATTGATAATTTTTTGTTCCTTTCGGTAGTTACACTTTTCTGATCAATTTTTTCCTCTGGGTTGGGAAAAATGTTAATGTTTTGTTGGTATGAAAATGAATTCTACGTTCCTGGTTATCCAGGCATAGGAAAATCTCCATTTTATTTCAATCATTTCTTCTATTTCGTCTATTAAGGAAGCACAACAGAATGGAATGAAAAATAATGATTTAATAATAAAATATTACTGAACTATAAAAGAATTAAAAGAACTTCTTTTTTTAGTAGTTTCCTAAAGTTTCCTGTTTTAAAAAAGTCTATATTTTTCACTTTTTCCCTTAACTTTCCTGATTTTATCAAAATCGATATCTTTAAAATTCCCAAACTTCTTTCACTTGGTTTAATACTTTAAGTCACTATTTCGTCGAGGTATAATATATTTTTTTCCTTAATCTTTGTTTACTACTCTGCAAAACATTCTCTTCTCATTTCTGTTTTGTTTTTTTTTTATTCCTTTATTCCATGTTTGCCAACTTATAATAAAATTTATTTAATAAATTTTACATTTTTTGTTTATTATTATTTTGGTAATTTTTAGCAAAACAGATCTATCTCAGTCAGATGAAATTAATTTTAATGGAATTTATGACATTATATGTTTCATTGAGGATTAATAAATTGAAAAATAAAATAACATTTTTTTATTTTACCCTGTCGATCGAAAAAGTATCAGTTTATCAGAAAATATGTCCAGAATGCTTTCCAAAGAAAATCATCACAGTAAGTCTACGGTTAATAGAATATTTGTGGAATGTTGAATTGAATATATTAACCGGGCTGAAAATCGATTATGATTTAAAATAGATTTTAAATCCAATATTTACAAAATATAATTATCGATAATTTGTTTTTCGTACGAAGGCCTTATTTACGATTATAGTACTGATAATTACTATGCGGAGGTGTAATGTGGATGAGGGTATATTAATTCGAAAATGCACCTTGAGTCGATCAGTTTTTGTTTTATTTGCACCACAGCACAGATAGGATCGACTGTTAATTCGGTCACCGCTACTATCTATTTCCGTGATATTTAATCAGTGGATACGGGACCTTCAAAGCAAGACGCGCTACTCGTCATTAAAAAAATGGTCAATACTTTTTTTATTGTTAATTAAATTATTATTCTTATAGATTGTATTCTAGTAACGATTTGATTTATAATACATTATTTGATAAGCAATTTAATTTAAGTGTAGTTTTAATTATAGCGTTTCCGCTACATAAAATTTACGTTCGATTGTTTAAAAAATCTCGCGTTTATTATAATCATAAAATACATTCTTCAATGAAAGATTTATCATATAATTTATTAAGCTGTTTAATAATAGATAATGATAAGAATAGTCTTATCATTAAAAATATGTGTTCTTTGTTGCACTGTTTAATTACGGTAATTCTTTTTTTTTTTAACGTATATAATAACCGTGTTAAAGATCACTCCATTTTCCCGATTATAGCAAAATAAATGAAAAGATCCTCAAAATGTAGGAAGTAATACAAAATTGGCAAGCGTATCCAATTAAATAAAAACTATTTAAAAAAATATATATGTTTATGTTCTTGCTTGTTCATTATTATTAAAAATCAGCACAGATGTATCTATAGTGTGTGAACATCAGATAGGAGTTTTTTTGAAGTACAGTCCACAAATTTTGTCTATATCACTGACCTGTATCATCTTCCTGTCGCAAGGTATACTCTTTCCTTACCCTTATTTGCAGCTAAATGAGGAAAAGAAGACGTTTATTAAAGCGTCTGTATTATTTATCTGGATACCGATACAGATTTGAACGTAAAGGTATTTTTGGCGAGTGGATCGATTGATGGTATTATTCTTTCAACCATTAATTATTTTAAAGTACCTGTATTTTTTAAACGTTATAATTTGAAAACGTTTGGAAAAACGGAAAAATAATCTACTGTGGTAAAAACTTTAATTATGTATTCACAGTAATAAGTATAAATTACGTCCGATTTTTTAGTTGTTAAATCTCTGAAAATACACTAATAAAATTTAAATGTGTTTCTCTAATATTTGGTTTTATATTCGTTATTAATAATAATAATAAATCTCTATGATGCTTCTCTTATATTTCGATGTTTTATCGATCAACGATGTCAGAGCTAGGAGGTGAATTGTCTTTTTATTATTTTTGTAATCTCTACTCCCTACATACTTGATTAAAAAAATTTAAATCTAAGCTTTCAGATAATTTATGTAATTCCTATCACTAGTGTATAATTGAAAAGATTGCATCCCTTTTCAGCCAACAAAAAGTTTTGTAAATTACATTTCTTATATTTAATGGTTATAATTTTAAATTTTGGTGATGAATTTTGTATAGATTTTAGTAATATTCTTTTGCAGCTTTTCAGTTTTGATCCAAACAGATACATTTCAGGTAGACATTTTTCGCACCCTAACTTTGTTGCAAAAATTTTATATTTTATAAACATTTTGGATTTTCTGCTA
Organism: Lycorma delicatula; assembly: GCF_047948215.1. Classification (NCBI taxonomy): domain Eukaryota; kingdom Metazoa; phylum Arthropoda; class Insecta; order Hemiptera; family Fulgoridae; genus Lycorma; species Lycorma delicatula. The sequence continues at coordinate 185,025,218 of NC_134457.1, read as the reverse complement.
TAAAATTATGATAATCACTGCTGTAAAATATATTATTTGTAAACTGTTTACTGAGATCCTAATTCAAAACTTTTTATGCGTTTATTTTTCTTTCATTCATTATTATTATTTTGTTTTGTTTTTGTTTTTTACATTAAATATCACTCCGATTTAAATAATTATAACTAGATTTTTTTTTTGGGTACTTTTCTCATTTCTTTTTTATTCTTTAATTATTTCTTTATTACATTTCATAATTATATTTCTACCTTTTTCTATTGATAAATATCTGCTAATATTTATTTTCCTGTTTGAGTAAAGAAAAACCATCCTTAATTCTAATATTTTAACGTCTTATACCTTTACTTGAAAAAATGATGGCACTGTACGATATACTCTTACGTCAGTTATCAACTATTTTGAAATACTTAGTTACAGTTTTTAAAAACTAAAATAAAATATTCACTTTATAGATATAATAAAATGCAACTGATAAGCACAACTTACCTATTAAAATGACCGATATAATTACACCTTACGTGTAGTTAATAACAATTAAAAGGAGGAAATACAAATTAAAGAAAAAAATAAAAGAGAACTAGAAAGACTATGATAGCGATGACCGTTAAGTTCATGAACTCGACACAAGTCAATATCCTAATACCACCTTGAAGTCTTTCTTATACGCACACATTCACAAAAAATTAGTAAATAAATGACGTCAACCGACAAGTTAGGGAAGCATTTAGTTACTGTTTTGTTGTATAAGTAGTCCTTAGTTGAAATCCGGACAAGGTTTTGGCATTTTGTCAGCATTTAATATTATCCTCATAAAAATGTACCGTACCTTCACAATTGTTACGTTACGAAAAAATGGATAAATGCGTTTATATTTAGTATACATCATTTTCATTTTAAGTTATTCGTTGAAATTATTGGTTATTTTTAATTCCAAATAATTTCTAAATAAATTGATGGAATTGATTCTTAAGTAGAATTTTCAAATTACTAAAACCGTATACAATACTAAAACTAAATAAACTATTGTAATAACCGTTTATCTACCGTGATAACAGACGTCTTCGTATTATCTCCTTGTCATAATTATCGAAGCCCTTCCCTTTTCGGAGTATCCGCTTCCATTTGTACTCTCTCCCTTCGGTAAATATCAGTTTTGCTGAACTTTATCTGCCATAATCGGAAAACAAAATTAGCCCATTTTTATCTTAAACCCTTTCACTTTTAATTTTTTTTTTTAATCTGTAACTTTGTTCTTGCTTTATATACGTAGTCCTTTACTCAGTTTCGCAGATCTGGCTTTTCATAAGCAAGATTAAATATAAAATTACTATAATAACTGAAAAATGATAAAAATTTGTTGTGATTAAACGATAGTATGTTATAACACGATATTAGTTAAGTATATTTGTCTTATAAACCAATCGTTGTTCAGTAATTCATTTTTTGAGGTGGAAAGTGGTTAATTTGTTCAACTAACTAGTAATCTCTGGCTTGACACTTCTGAAGAATTTTTTAGTGTTAGCAGTATAAATAAAGTGCAATAAGTTACGGTGAATAAGCCTTAAAACTGATTGCTATAAACACAATATTAATAATCACTAGTTCAACATTTAATGAGTACTTTATAATCAGTCAATCCAAAGAAAGCTAGTGATTCCAATTCTTGCTTGAAAAGAGTTCGGTTTTTTTTAGAGAAAATGTGGAAGTAGTGATAGTTTATAGTTTATTTATTAAACACAAATGATTTCCCAAATCATTCGTTTTATAATGGTAATGATTATAATACAGAATGAAATAATAATCAAAGATCTTCGTTCGTTATTGTCAATCGAACTAATAACCTTATTGTTGAAATGGCTGGTTTTAATTTAACAAGAAAATAAATAAAATCAAAATCCATACGTATTATTTTTGAAGATTATTTTATACTTCAGTTCTGATAATAATTAAAATTATTAAGCTTCGTTTGATGGTTTTTTTTTTTGTTATTGCCAATTTTACTGAGAAGATTTGTTGTTCATTTTAACCACTCTATAAAAATCCTTAGTCTGAGCAAAAATAGGGATCGGAACTAAATAATAAAGAATAAAATAAGCAGTAACTAATATTAATTAGCCACCAAAGAGGTAGTGTTTAAAGCCGTTATTGTTAATATTGTAAATTATTTATTTGTGTTAAAATTATTTATTTAGCCTAAATGGAAATACGGTAAAAAACTAAAAAAATATATATCAGTGATAAATATAAAACAAAAATATCTTATAAAAAAAGTTATAGGACATTAAGGAAAAAAGCTAGCAAAGTATGACATGACTTCCCTGACTATTATTAATAAAAATTAAGCGAGTTAGAGCGCAAAAAACAGAATATATATTTTTAGAGGTGGAGAATAAATCTTAAGATATTTTTTTCTAAGATATTCATATATACTTAAGTTAAGCTTCACTATCTTGCTCAAGTAAAGTTTTTTTCTAAATCTAACACCTCCTTCAGTAACCTAAAATAAGAAAAAGGAAATTTTTAAAAATTTTTTCTGAATTTTACGTCCGGGGTCTATAATTTAAAAAAAAAATGTTGACATTTCTTGATAGCTCTGTATATGAAATATAAACTTTTAAAAAATGTTTAAACTGAAGAGAGGTAAAGCAAAAGAAAAAATACATACGTCAATTTTATAAAGCGGAGGTTGATTTTTGAATTATTTATACGCGTACTGTAACAAATTTGCTTTAATAAAGTTTTCTCTATAGTTCCTCTGAAGAAAATCGAAATTGTTTTTTTCACAATATCCCCACCCCTTTAACGAATTTTGAAAAAAACTAATATCATTAATTCCTTAAATATAGAAATATTTGAGCAAAATTTGAAGAAAATCAGTTTCATCGATCCTGAGATATAATGTCCAAAGCAGTTCGATACACATATGTACAAACATATAAACATGTTTACATATGCATATGTAAACATATATACAGATGTTTGTTTGATCTAGATGAACTAGTTAGTAAAGATGATAGTAAAGATTTGGAAAAAAACACGAAACCCCATTTTTGACATGTCTCCATACTTTTTCCTTTAATTTAGCTATTCTAGCTATATTCACCGGAAAAATAATATTAAAAAAAATACGTTTTAAAAAAAGGACAACGTAAAGATGTTAAAAAGGTTAAAAAAGGACAACGTATAGTATTTTGTACTTTTTCTCTGCAAGGATAGTGAGTTTAAGGTATCGTAATATGAAATTTCTCAGTAATGAGTTTTAAATTATCTGTGTTCAAAATTTACTTACTATATATTTTTCCTACTAAGTAATATCTCTGCTTCATAAACTATTTTTGTTAAGCTTTCTGTTAATCAAATAGTAGGTACATCGACTAGGACGTAACGGATAATTGATTTGAATCCACCTATTTGTTTTAAAATTTATTTCTTTTCATATTTAAAACACTAAAAATTTTGAGAATCCCTACAAAAAAAATCATTAAATTTAAAAATCAAGAAATCTATAAAACATAAGCTATTTTATTATGGCTGAAGTTCATAACACAATAGCCTGTTTATCTGTTATTCGTAATATAGTAATATTAAACCTATCCCGTTAAATAGGCAAAAAATAATTATTATTTTTTCAAGCGGAAATAATAATAATATATTTTATTTTGTTCAGCAAAAATATCAAACGGCCGAAAAATTTCTTCCAATTCCCACTTGCCTAAACACCAGAAATATGGGGAAAATGGATATTAAAAAATAAACAATCGTTCATGTAATATATTAATTGAAACTTTCGATATTCCAGATATCTTAACAGTTCTGAGCAGTTTCTTATCAAAAGGAAAACATTAGGTAAAAATTACAAAAAAAGAAGTTTTCTGAAACGTTTAATTAAAATTCGGCTAAAAGTCTTAATTTTATCATTCGTAGTTTTTCTTAAAAGTGCTTCCTGAATTAGTTAATGACAAAGCCGTTTCATTTAAATTAAAATCTGAGCTCCTGCTTGCACTAAATAAAATAACTGAAAACACTGTTGTAGGACTGTGTTTATTAATTAAAATATAGTTAATATATTAATGACATGCTGAAAAAATCCCACGTTGTAATTACAAGATAATAATATTGGCGTGAGGTTAAAACCTCAAATTTCAAATCTGGTAATACAAAAAAGCGACTATTTTAACAACTTTAAATATTAAAATCGTTTTCAGCGTCCTTGAAAATGTTTAAATTGATTCCTTTCACGACCATGTTTGTTACTTTTTGCGCAAATCCCAAAGTGGGAGTCAGTTTTATAAAAAACCTTTTTTAAAGCAATCTTTATTACAATAAAAAAGGGAAAGAAAAAAGTTTTAAAAATGCATGACTTTTGGTCGGGTCCGGCCGCTTGGTGGAGTTTAGGGTTCCCAAATTTATTAAATTTAATCTATATGCGTAATTAGATGACATTTGAAGAAACCACAATAAAAAATAACCATCATAGCGATCACAACAAAGCTCCAAAGTTCAGAGCATTTTTTGCGGTAGGGGTTCGATTTTGAAAAACATTTCTTTTGCAAATATTGTTACTTTATAATCGTTAACAAATGTGCCTATGAAAAATATGACCTTAATTAAATGAAATTTCGAGATCCTGAAAGTGACTTAGCTCTACAGCTCCATCCCCCTTAGAAGCCCCCCTTGATCTTAGAAGTTGAAAATTTAATGGCATCAATGCCTACATGTAGAAGTAATCTGACCAAGTTTGGTCAAAATCGGTCGAGTAGTTCTGAAAATATAAGGTGATCTAGATGCCAATACTGAACACACTCACGTACATACGAACATTAACACCCGGAAAATTTCCATCCGGTTTTTTTTGGGTTCCTTAGGTGTCAAAACGACAAGATCTAGTGAAAACCGCATTATGCCCAAATTGGACCGATTACAATGGTTTCCCTTCTATAGCTCTGCTATAGCGCTATCTAGACGGGAAAGTAAAAACCTGATACTTTTAAAGAAATACGTTCTTGATAAGTTTCGTGTTAATATTACTTAATTCCATTAATTTTTATATGTTAAATATATTTAAAAAGAGTAAATGTTGAAAAGGTATTACAGGATAAATTGTGTGAATTTCCAAAAATATTTTTAGATAAGAACTACCGTAAATAACATCAGGATTAAGATGTTATTTACAGAAATTAAAACAATACGGACTAATTTGTTTATTATTGTATGATTCAGATAATGTAAAAAGGTTATATTTAAATAAACTTAAGTTTTATTTTGTAGTTTTATTGAGAAAATCATATGTATTTATTTATCGTGATTTATCTAAAATATTTAGATCGAATGTGTTACGTATATTCTAAAGCAGGATTTATTTTTATTGTCAACAAAAATCTTTATTTTTTAATTGAAAGTACTAGAAATTTAATTTTATAAGAATTAAATTTTTCTAGTAATTTTAGATCGGTTATTGATTTGTTTTGTATTCACTGTATTTGTAAATTCTTTTAATTTTTTCATATCTTCATTACGATACTATTTGGCATTTAAAATGGCAATATCGTTTTTCTTGATCTGGAACAAGGTTGTGGTGATAATGCTTAGCAAAATCATTTTTATGTCAACAGTTCCAAATTAGAAAACCGGTGTTGGACATCACAGTATCTAATTCCGTCCGTGTATTTAAGCACTGGACATTGTATATCTTCTCACTCACCCTTTCTCTCTCATTCTCGTACTGACCTCCCCCCTCCCGTCCGACCATAAGTTAGTATCTCTCCAGGTCTCCGCGTGCACCAACCTGTGTTAGATCACACGCAGACTCTTGCAGTACTTCTGATCAAGACTCTCTCTGACAAATAATCGTTATGGCACCAGGAAAACCAAACTGGCAGGTATGATCCGAATTGTTGTCTCGATTATCACAAAATACTTTTCTATTTATTTTTTATTATAAATTAGTTTATAAAAATTCTTTTACTTTTGTGTATTCCAGTCTTGTTTAAAGAATGTTAAATGTTTTTTGACAAATATTATAATAAAGCGTTACAATAAACGGTTAAGATTTCAATAAACATTACTTTTGGCATTTATCCAGAAATATTTCGTAATTGAAGTTTTCTTGACATAAATAATACACTATATTTATTGGTTTTTTGTTTTTTTTAATTTTTTTAATAGAAAGTAACAAACTATTCTTGTTCACTAATTAATTAAGCAAAAAGCTGTCAAATTTAATTTCAGTAATAAGAAAAATATAACAGAGCATATTTCAACATTATTATAGAAAGAAATATTGGATTTACTCTACCTTAAATGTATTTTTTATGATTAAACTATAAGTTAAATTATATTATATTATGAAATTTTCTTTAAAATTATTATCTATAAATACAGAGTTAATTTAATTTGGTTTCGAAAGTTAAAAATGTTAAATATTAATACATTTTTGATAGTTTAGTGTTGTTTTGAGTTGAATACTTATAATAATGAAAAAAATAATAATTTTCCTTAATATTACATTGTATTAATTCATAATGAATTAAAATTATTTAATAATTATTTTTATAAATAAAAGTAGGTGATGTATATATATTTTTACGTAGTCTGTTTTATTTCAACACTTCATAAACAAAAACTGAATTCAGAAATTAAATGAAGACATATAAAGATTATTGGTAGCGTATCAAATTTTTTCTTTATGTTTTATGTATGAAGAATATTTTATAATACGTAATAAAATATATAAGTATTTAATGAAAAGAATAAATATTATTGATTATGAATTTTTATTAAGGATAGACGATTTTATTAATTGGTGACCATATTAGAAAAATTAGGAAAATCAAAGGAATAATGTAGTGGGTATATTTAAAAAATATTAAAAAAAAAAGAATTATTTAAATTATAAATTGTTTTTTTAAAATAAAAATTGATTACATATCTAGTTTGTGTTTTTCTTTTTTTTTTAATGATGTTCATTTAATAAAATTACGGGACTTCTCCCCTCATCATCTTATTTTTTATCAATATGAATTATACTTTGATAATAGCCCACAATCATTTTCTGTGATAATTTATAATAACTGTATTTTACTACCAATACCTGGAAAATTTTTGTCTGAAATGTTGATTTAACTACATAAAATTTATTTTAACTACATAAAATTTATTTTAACTAAATAATTAAATTGTAATTATTGATAGTATTTATAAATTAAAATTTACTATTTTAATTTTACCATTGTTATTAAAGGGACATTAGTAACTTTGTTATACAAAGCACTAAACCAACGTTTATGTTTAATATACAGTTTTCCTGTTATCAAACATTATCGAGCATTACATTTATCTACTATAAAATCCAGAAGAAGACGTCCCCACCACAGGCGATAGATACAATCGAATCCTAAATATTCTTTCTTTTTCAGTCTATTAAGACATATAAGTGATGCATTAATTCCAGATCAAATATATTAAACGAAATTAGTTATACCTATGGAATTAATTAACTTACAAGCAATTAATCCCTCCAAAAAAAAACTCAAGAAGAATTTAATTTATATTCTGATGTTGCTAAATAAAATTAATTTAATGACTTAATACTAAATTCCTTTTAGAAAATATATTTACTGAAATTTGTGAAGAAACATCAGTTTGTTTACTGTATGAGAATCTTATAAACAGTGAGTTTGACATCACCTATATCATTGCGTTTCTAAATATAAATCCGTACCCTACGTATATCACACGTAATGAGCCACTATAACTTAATTTAATAAATATTAATATTTAATTTATTTTTTTTAAATAATGCCGGTTTATTTATTGTTACGTTTTGAGCTCAAAGTTTGTTTTAAACAATATAGGTAATAATTTTTTTAATAATTTCAGGTGGATTTAATTTATTATTTAAGTTTAGTTAGTTACAGTTCAGTTAACTTTAAAAATTAAATACCAGTAATATGATTTTATAATTAATGCATTAATAATTACTTTTTAAATCATTTTTTTTAGAGCAATAATTTAATTATATTTTATTTATACATTCTTTATATAATTTCGTTATTATTATTTTTAATCTTGGCTCGTACTAATGTGATAGTATTTTTTATACAAAAGCCATTAAAGGTTTTTGAGTAACATACCATAATAAAATGAATGACATGCGTACGTATCTGATTTTACTTTATCTATTCGTATGAAGCAAATTAAAATAGTTATTATTATAACGAAATAAAAACATTTTTCACTCATAAGTTTTCCCTTAAACTAGATGTTGACGGTCTAATGAAAACAGATTAGTAATTGCTCTTAACAAGCTTCTCTGAACAAATTTAAGATACCGCCATTAACTGAAACCTTCGAGAATGGTACAGTATTTCTTAAGAGAATTCAGAGCTAATTAAAAAGAATCGTAATTGGATTTGAATGTAAATCATTTAATGAATAAAAATAATCGGTTTAAACTAGCACCCAGGATTGGTGTTGTTTGGAAAATAATTTGGCTGAAATTAAAAATCCATTAAAATTCTTGAAGTCTTGAAATTTAAACTGTCACTTAAAGTTGGGGGCCTTTACAACTCCCTTCTTGTTTAGTTAGCGTTCACATAATTAGGTTATTGTTCCATTTATTTTTCATACATTTTTCCTTTTTTAACACGGTTTTCTTTAATTATTATTTTTCTGAATGATAAACTTTTTATACGGTCTAATAAATTCATTTAAATTAAACTTTTACGTTCCTTCCTTTTACGACACGTACATTTATTTATTTGTATTTAAATGAATAACTGCATGCATTAAGGTACTTGCACGAATTTTTATTCATTTAAGCAATACATTGAATTACTTCTGTTATCTTTATTTATTTTAAAAATTCTCTGTTTATCTTCTTTTTATTACTAGAAAAATTGTTTTGGTTTTTTACAGCTCTCTAAGAAATTTTATAACCTTTTTTTAATTATTTAGCGGCATATAAAACGTTACATTATTCCACTAAAATACTAACTTTCGTTCCCTCATATATTTCAGTTGATGAAAGCCTATCTTGTTTTTCACCTTTAAAAAATCTGATGTGGATACTACATGACTTTCTTATACGCCTATTAAATTACATATACACATTTTTTGCTACACTTCATTTAAACTTACACTTCATTTTCAAAGTGAGATACTACCCTCCAATTCTTTAATAAAGTGGACAGTTACACAATTGCATTGTGGTGGAGACACCATATGCATCATTTTTTTGTGGTGTCCGTATCAGAATTTTATATTAGTTTATATATTAATTTTGTTTCACGTCGCTCAAGTGGTTAGTTACGTGGTGTAAGTGAGAACGTACATCGGATTCGTAACATGGACACATCGTTTCAAATCGACTTTATATACATATATATTTTTTTTTTAACTTTTTTTTAATTAAAAATATATTGGTTTATTAACAATTATTAACCTCTAAAACATTTTTTGAATTAAAATGAAAAGTACATAAAATTTTATTTCACTAATAACTTCTGTTTTTTTTTTTGTTGTTATTATTGAATTATTGTTTATTGTAAACATTTTTTTTACAATCAGAGGTTAATAATATTAATAAATCAATATATTTAATTTAAAAAAAGGAGTTTAAAAAAATATACGATTATGTAAATGAAGTCGGATTCGAACCGATGTGCCTTCCCCTTATAAGATCCAAATATATCATTAATTAAAATTTAATTTGTCTATAACTCTGAAACCATTGAAAATAAACATGATATATTGTTGAAAAGCTCTCAATGATGGCTTATTACTACAGTTTAGTAAGAGTCCAAAATCCAAATGTTTGGATTTTGGGCTTTTTTGACACTTGTGGTCCAGTCGATTGCAATCAAAAGGGGAGGTGCACAACTAGATGTTACAATAGCCCTAAATCCAAAATTTCAACCTTCTACGGCTAATCGTTTTTGAGTTATGCGAGATACATACGTATGTATAGACGTCACACCGAAACTAGTCAAAATGGATTCAGGGATGATCAAAATGGATATTTCTATTGAAATTTGAAAACCGAGATTTTTCGCGATCACAATACTTCGTACAGGGAAGTAACAAGAAAAAATAGAAATCATTCAGAATCACAGAGCAGCTAATCGTTAATCTGCTAACAGTTAATCAAACCGAGAAGATACGCATGTTAAATTTACTTCAGAAATTCATAGAATACAATCATATAATCCTTCAAACTCTAACATTCATAATAAGAAAAAGTAGGAATGATATGTTAAAGCTAAACATTTTACAGAATATAGAATAAAACATAATAAATAAATAACACAGTAACATAAAAATTAGGCTGCTTTCACCCGTCTCCCTCTATTATTTGATTATTTTAATTTTAAAAGGACATGTTACACACCATCAAAAAAATATTTTTAATTTTAGTTGACTGTCTTTAAGTTTATTTCATTAATCCTGTCATTAAAAAATAAAAGAAATATAGTAGAAAGAACTTATTATAATATTGTCTGCAATTTCTTACAAGATATATTATCTTGTGCAAGGTATATTATTATTATGAGCAGAACAAAGTAGCACTATTATTTACTGAACTGTCAACTCGTGCTAATAGACTGTGTCTTCCCTACCCATAGTGTTGTACATCTCATGTGAAAAACTCATAGTTCTTGGTCATAAATCCATTTTGACATAATTCAAATTAGTAATGATTTAATTCATTCGTATGTACTGTGTACATATACATTTTAATTTAATTTGGAAAGATTTAATACCGCATGTAGTGACGACTTTCCTTAATTTCACGGAACACTAACTCTGAAATCGCCTAAACTGTACACCAAAAATAGTTTTAAAAAATTCATCTTTCAAATTTACTTATTCTCTGTCTTTATCAGAACTATTGTTTTGATATTTTTTTAATATACGATTGTGTGTGAATGTATACATACGACTCAAGAAGATATGTTTTATTATCTTATTAAAGTTTTAAAATAATTCTTATAATAAAGTTATCGTTCAACTATAGATAACAAAAAAAAAAAACTTTTTCTAACATTTACTAACTGAACTTACATAAGTAATTTACCTTATAAATACCGAGTACTTATAATAAATAATCTATTTCGTATAAACTTATATAGTCTAACTTCAAACGTTGTCGTATGAAAGTTACTGAAAATAACAGTGAATTCGATGAAAAACTTGATTTGAATCCCAGTAAGGCTCGGCATTTTTAATACACAGCAAAAATTCATTTCATTTACCCACGAAAAGGTTTTCAAGTTAATGTGGTGAATTAAACATCTAAATAAATATTATTAATAAATAATTTTAACTAGTATTCAAGAACGAAAATTTTTTTTAAAGATTTTACTATAGGTGATTTGTTCAGAAAACGATCTCATAAGAACAGTATTTAATGAGTCGATGAGGAAATTAAGGAATCCTGCACTGAGTGCAGTTGTTGTTAATAATTAGTGATTATTTTACTTGGTGAGATAGATTTAAAATTACAAATCTTTTACTAATATTCCAAAAATAAATCTTTTAATGAATACATATTCATTAATTTAAAATAATCATCTTAATGTATAACGTTAAAATCACATTAATGAACACGGTGTAATATAAAATATGAAATTTTCATTCGTATATTTATGTTTCAAACGTTTCTGTAGAAGATATTTTAGATGTGTGAGTCAACAAAAATATCGGAGAAGTTCCATGCGAGTGTTTAGACGAATCACATTTTGCTATTTTTTACCCAAGGCTAAATTAGTTAAGTTCTATTTGTTGTTTAACAAAAACACTCTATTACTATTATTTTAATGGATCAAAAATCCATTAACAAAGCAAATGATCGGTAACATTTCGTTATTTATGTTGTTATACTAGTAGTATGCTATAATTTCTCTCTTGTATAAAGTAGTCTAGATTTACAAAAGAGCAAACTTCTAAATGTTTTGTTGAAAACCAAATTAAAATTAGTTACATACCGTTGAATGATTGTTTATTCAAATATTTTCGTATTTAAACTTCTTTGATGTAATGATTACAAACGTTTGTATACGTTCAAGATATTTTCCTACAATAGTTTCCTAAATTATTTTATTATGGTTTTTCTAGCATATTTTTAAATGGTTTTCTAGTTTTAAAAAAACTAATAAAAATTAAGTAACACTCGCCGGGTTAGTCAAGCGGTTAAACTTGTCATCGCAAAATCAGCTGATTTTCAAAGTTGAAAGTTCTAAGGTTCGAGTCCCTGTAAAGACAGTTGCTTCTATATGAATTTGAATCCAGGCTGTGGATACCGGTATTCCTTGGTGGTTGGGTTTCAATTAACTACATATCTGAGGAGTGGTCCACCTGATTCTCTTCCAGATTGCATGTTTACCAGTACATTTAAACTTACATTGCGCTACATCTGTAGCTACGTTAGGCCTGGCAAGTCGCTTGCAGTAATTGCATTTGTCTACATGTATATACACACACCCAGACCCGGCAGTATCTGGAAAACTGATTGGAGAAAATAAATAATAAAAATTAACTATTACTTTTAATCAAAATTATGAAACAATAAATATAATTGGAAGAATTCTAGTTCATTACTTGAAAATTCTTCATACATCTAACTGTATAAAAAACTTTCGATTCTCAGAAAAATGAATGTTTAACAAACGAATTCCCCTCATTATAACATAGGTTCTTGAAAAATAAATAATTTTTTTTATGAAGAATCAAAACAATACGGAATTATTTAAAGTTAGGTTTTTCTTTTCTCAAAAATTAAAACTTTACTTAATGATGGAAAATTATTATATTTAGAAGTTAAATAGTTAACAACAACAAACAATAAATAAATAGGATGCCTCGTCATTGCAAATCAGTCATAAATATCTGAAAGTTATTTTTATATTACAAATAACATTTTACGTAACATACGAATTTACCCAATAATTGTTCTCTATGACAGCCGAATATTTTTTAAAAAGATTAGGTTGAGCTTTCCAAAAATGTCATAAATGGTACTTATTTTCATTTATTCCAGAGTTAGTCAAATAAAATTTTAACTAATGAAATATTTGGATTTTAGAGGAAGGCACATCGGTTTGAATCGGACCTCATCTCCTTTTTCTTAACTTTTTTTTTTAATTTAAATATACTGATTTATTAATAATAATTAACCTGTCATTGTAAAAAAAAAAAATTACGATGAATAATAATTCAATAATAACAAAAAAATAATAATTTAAGGAAGTCATGTGTTGTCCACATCAGATTTTTTAGAATCAAAAACTTATACGACACTCTTTTTATTATTATTATTATTATTCCTCTCTCAAATAAGTCAATATTTCAAAAATGTATACTAATTAACTTATACTTTCATTTATTTATGTAATTTTAATTACTCTAATTATATTTTATTAATAAGAAATAAAAAGAATCCTTTCTTAATGTGCGCTGAATTTAGAGCAAAATACATTTTTTTAGAAATAAAATTTTGTTGGCGAATCTCTATTTAAATAAAATGTAGGTGTCAGAACTTACTATTTCAGATTATGGGAGGTCACGTAAAAATTTATTTTTAAATGCAAAAAAAGTTTTTAAAGCAACTAAAAGATATAATTTCTGTTGACAGAAAAAAGAAAAGCGTAGTGGAAGAGTCTAGTGTGAATTAGGTGTAGTGCTTACCGGTTGAAATCCAAGTTTTTATTTAAATAAGAAACGAAATGAACTACTTCAGTGCTGAGTGAGAGAAGTTACAAAGACTCTTATGGTAGTACAGAATAGTACGTCTAACAATGATAAATGTTTGCAAAACATAGTAATATAACGTGTTTTTCTTTTTTTTTTCTTTTACTAATTTGAGAACTTTTTACATTAATTTTATTTGAGTTACCAATTCCATTTTTTTTTTTCAGGAAATTAAAATAAATAGAGTGATATTACATTTTACTTAGATATATTTTACAAATTAAAAAAGGTTTTCGTGTATGATCATACAAAGCTATTTTTGACTTTTCTAACAGTGCCATCATCACTGGTTATACAATGCCTAAAGATCATTATAGAGATGAACTGAACAAAGATACCAGTTTCTTCCCTCTTAGAAGCGTTCACAAATTAACTTTATTTAAATGTTAATCCTATTCAACCATTCTCTAAATCCACGCTGTTTACTGTGATATGCCCAGAAATTCTGCTATTCTTTAAATTTGTGGTTACAACATCCGGTAAGGATTTTATTGGAAGATAATGTTAAATAATTTTTTCTTTTTTTCCTTCGGATTAAGTTTTCTGTTTTTAAGTACTCTTTTTAAATTATCATTCTCTAATATTTTAATTGCTTTATTTACTTGTTTCTCCATAGTCACTGAAAAATTGTCATTTTAAAAACGTAATGAAAAAATAACAGAATATATTAATAGGTTTTCTTTTACGTGTTTTCCTTTTAATATCAAATAATTCAAAACAAAAAAAAACATGATATAAAGAGACTATCGTATATCATTTGAATTAATTGAAATCGTTTCATTATGTTGAACTTCTAGAGAAAGAGATATCAAGTTTGATTTCATTGTAAAAAGTATTTAATTTTCTTATTACAGTTGTTTAGTAGAAATCTACAAGTACAATATTATTAATTTCATATTATCATTTTAAATTTTACTTTATAATATTATTTATTTGAAGATTTTCTAGAAAATATTGTATATTAATAATTTAATAACTACGATTGTAAATCACATCTGCACATTTAAAATCTTACACAATTTATCCTCTAAAATTTATTACATGCAACAACCATCAAAATTTATTATGAGTTCATATGAATTATCAAAGAGCACGCAATTCGGTTAAAAAAATTTCTGAGGAAAACTTTATTTACGATAATGCAATATGATTTATGCATTAGTTTAATGTTGTTTTTAAACTTTACATTAAGTACCGTGAAACGTTACTACAGAATGTGGTTTTTATTTTTTTTAAATTCAATATCAATTTATTGTTTTGGAAGTACTTAAATGAAAAACATATTGCATCATGATTTTCTTTATAATTTAAATGTTATATTCTAAGATCTGCTTCAATATTCTTAACTAAAATTAGAACGGTTTGCTGAAAATATAACGCTTGATGAGTTTAGAAGGTTTATGTATTAGTGTGTGTTTGATGACGCAAATATACATAGCCTATTACATAATTATTCATTGGCTGTGACAAACTTTACGCCGGATGAAAGTTAAAATGTTTTACAACACTGTGCTATAAAAACACTTTATTAGTATTATGAAATATCATAATTTTTTTATTTCGTATGTAATGAAAATTAAATTTGATGTTCACTTAGTTTTATAAAACAAAGATATTCCAACGTTTTATACAATTCTTCAGAGATATGCAATAATTAATCCCAGACCGTATGTTATTTTGTAAACCATATTAGTATCTTAAGATCACCTATTACGTCGCAAAACCACAATTAAGTGGGGTAAACTAACTCTCGATAGCGATTTTATTATGATTTAAAAAGAAGGAATTTGGAGGTTCGTAGATTTTTTGCATTGTATTCATACTTCAAGAGAAGGTTCAATTTTCTACATTCATAAATATTAATGTAATTAATTTACTGTGGTGTTAGTTTTTAAGGTGAATTTGGAATACGGAAGTTCTTTACTAAGAACGCAACTATTTTGTAGTTGGTGCAGAAAATTATGAAAAGTTTCATTCTTACGCCTGAAAAAAAAAACACAATATTCGTTTATGCATGGATATTTTAACTTCCGCAGTAAGAAACGTTTTAGTATAGGAAGAAAAAGAAAGTATCTGTTTAAAAATATAGCAATTTATTCCTTATGAAAATAATCAATAATTAGTATGAAATTCTAACAAAATTTAACTCTTTATTGTTTAATTTCCTAATAGTTCTTCAGATCAGAAAAAACCCTGCCTTTAGAATATATGAAGTTTTACTTTTTAAAAAAAACATACATTTAACTATTAATTTTTTAATGGCAGACCGAACCGGATTAAGATTAATAAACTTTGCTAAACTTGACGATGTAACTCTTTCACTCACTCTTACGAACGATGGGATAATACACCTTCTATCTCATGATAAAAGTGACGAGAAACAAACAACAGTACCAGTCTCGGAAGCAGGTACAACTGGAACTATTAATATATGGGTTTAAAAAAGTATATTAAATTTTGGTTCAGAACGCCTCGATATTATAGGCGGTTACAATTTTGACTGCTACACCGAAGGACCTAGGTTCGATTCTCAGCTATGATTTCTAAAATGTATAGACGTAGTTGACTCCAGTGATAGTAGTTAACTCCATTAATGACTTTAGTAATAATGTGACTTAAAAAATAAAATATTCCGCTTGAAATATTTTAAAACTCAACCGATATTTTACATAATATTCACAGATAAATAGCATGGACAAAAATCTCATATCCATTTAATTTTTACACACTTGTATTCTTATTCCATGTAAATAACAGTTAATCTATATAAATGTGTGTGTGTGGGCGCGGGCGCATAAGAGAGAGAACATTCTTATTTTGACATACACTCGTACTAATTCAAAGAGTATGTATACCAATTTCGCGAACATACGCCAAGATTATATATAAAAACACTAATTTACATAGAGGTAAGAGGTTTGGTATGTAGAAGATGCGGTTCATTAAAACCAGTTTTAATCTTTTAATTTCTTCTTTTCTTTTAAGTGATTACATAAAATAATCTTTCGTAGATTTTCCTACAAATTTTACTGAATCCTCTAATTATTATTTACTTGTAGAAATATTCTCCCACGTAAGCGATCAATTTTTAAAAAGTTTTTTTCTTTAAATTAGCACTGTAAAATAATGAGGTAAAAGTCTAAAAACTTTAAATAAGGTATATTTAGTTGAGTTAATTGTGTTAGGTTTTATTGTTAGCCTCAGAATGGGCTTGTAATACCTCTTTCACTAATTATATGTATTTCGTAATAATTTGTTACGTTTTATAACGTAAAGCAATATACAGAATTCACTTTCGAAATTGTTATTAAACGAATACTATTTGTTAGAATTTAAATATTTGTATGAAATAAATAATAAATAATTTTCCCGTAAAATTATTTATTGCTCTAATCGATTGAACTACTATAACGTATTAAACCAAATAATTTTTAATAATGAACTAAAAATAGTATAATATATTTAATGATGACAAATGGTAAGAAGTAGTGTAATGCAGCGTAAAATTAAAAAATGAGATGTGAAATGGGTATACGTATTATTTGTGAGCAGATTAATTTTTATATCTTTTGAGCAGGTATTTTTATCTTTTTTTAAATTGTTGAAGGAATAAAACTGTGTTAGTTTTACTTAAAAGTATTATTTCTAATAAGAAATATTTTTTTAAAACCAATTTCTCCACAACACTTACAGATTTGTTTAAAAATATATAAATGAAACTGAAAATGAAATAATGAGAATTTATCGTTAAAGAATGCTTTATTTGAACTCAATAAATACCGTACAATCTAAATTCTAAAAATTAAATAAATATCTTAAACTAGCTAGATAGTGTAAGGGAGAACAATTAGCTAGTAGATTATCAGGGGGTTTCAATTTTCTTAACGGCTATAACTGATTATTTTTATTTACGATATCACTACATAATGATATCACTACATAAGCTTGAAGCTTGTGCATGGGATATGGAAGTGGAAATTTTTAGTTATGAAAAATGTATGCTTGACTGTGATTCGAACCCGAAACCTCCGGATGAAAGACCGAGATGATACCATTTCGCCACGAAGATCGGCAAACACTAAAGGCAATTAGATAAACCCATGAAACACGCCCGATTATAGAATGATACAGCAGCAAGGGACATTGTCCAGGCTCTGCTACGTGTAGGGAGAAATATTGACACTCCCACCATTCTTGCGTACCGTTCCCAGGCAATTAGCTGATTTGCAGTAACCCACCGGGTTGGTCTAGTGGTTAACGCGTCTTCCCAAATCAGCTGATTTGGAAGTCGAGAGTTACAACGTTCAAGTCCTACTAAAGCCAGTTATTTTTACACGAATTTGAATACTAGATCGTGTTCTTTGGTGGTTGGGTTTCAATTAACCCCACATCTCCGGAATGGTCGAACTGAGAATGTACAAGACTGCACTTCATTTACACTCATACATATCATCCTCATTCATCCTCTGAAGAATTATCTAAACGGTAGTTACCGGAGGCTAAACAGGAAAAAGAAAAAGCTGATTTGCAGTAGACAGTTTTGATCGGTTTTTTTTATAGGTTTAAGTAGTTTTACTTACAGCCAATTCTAAGCAGTGCTGTTAATTGATTCTCGCCCATAGAAATATTACATTTTTACCTAACATTAACTTAGATAATTCAGTTTATCCACTTTCCAACGTTGAATTATTGACTGGTTAATAATAAATTACCTTTTTAAAGAATAATAATAATAATATGTATATTTAAATTATATTATAGTTGAAAAACTATCATTTAAAATATTAAGGATGATAGGAAAGATTTATTTTTAAGCAATTCAAGAAATAAAAAATCATTTATATAAAGATACCACAACCCCAGGATAACCGAAGTACGCCTATGTATATATTTTATTATTATATTTTATTACTGTAATTAATCTGTATGTTTTTGGTTTATACTGTAAATCGCATGATGTAACCCTTACTAGCAAATGGTAAATTTTAACTATCTCCGGGTCTTCCAAACTTTTTCTCAATTACCAGATAGTTGGTTAGTCCAGTCCTGAAGGAAGGTAACGAGTTTCATTTTCCATTAAATAAAAATGTCTAAATACATATCAAATCACATCTATATTGTTTTATAAGAGCATATACATTATTGTATTGTTACAAACCCTTTTCATACCTCAAAAAATACTCAGATAACAAACGTTTCTATCACCTTTTATGTAATGTTAATTTAAATATGTAAATATATTTTTTAAATAATTTATTAATTCTTTATATTTTTCATTTTATAAAATTGTCTAAAATGAGTGTAAATTAATACCCTTGTTGTGAAGGTTATTAAGAAACTTGCTTATGTTTAATAGAAGTTAAGCAGCTAGGCTGTTTAACCAAGGCAGTGTAAGTCGCACGTTCTTTACCATATTTTCATACGCAAAACAGTTACCATAAAAGGTATGCTTAGATTATTAGCATTGACCCAGTAAAAACAAGAGAATGAATAAACCTTTTAAGGTCTTCGTACTCTTCCACCGTTCATAACATAAAATATCGATTTATTACTCACTCATGTAAACTGCACCTATAAAGTTTCTATTAAGTAATATACTTCTAAGGTTTTGTTACTGCATAAAGAAATGCAGTAATAGATGTTAATAACGCATATGTGAAAAACAATGAGGTAGCGTATGACGTTTTACGCTAGTTAGAATAAATTTCTGACCACTGTCAGAAAAATTAAATAATTACATTTGTTATACTTACTAATGTGTAATTATATAATTTATGTAAACGATTAAGTATAATTGTGTGTAATTTTCTTAATCCCATGTAAAATATTATATTTGAAGCGCCTACAAAAACTCAAAATTTCAGTGTTTCAGGGTACAAAGCTGGGCTGTTGGATTATTGTTTACTGTCCCCAAATATCAATAATGCAAACCCCGACATTTAGTAAATTAAAAATAAAAATCTTTTAACTTTGCTACAAAAACTTAGTTTTTATTCTTAACAAAAAAGGAAAAACTGTCGCAGTAAGTGCGTCAAAATGACAGATTTCCGGTTTTAGTTAACCTTGAAAATATACCCTAAAACCCAGGTTTTTGCCTCTTACTCCAGTTCCTGTGATACAATTCGCTTTAAAATTAATAGGGTTCTAACTTTCTACTATGTTTACATCATACTGCCAAGTTTCATCAAAAACGGTTAAAAATTGCGCCCGGTAGAACGAAAAAAGTTGAGAAAGTACCTAAAACCCCGTTTTTTGGCTTTTAACTTCGGTTCCTGTGAACCGATTTGCTTGAAAAGGGCTCTATTCGCAATAGGTTTTCATCATCCCACCAGGTTTCCTTAAAATCATTTAAGATTTGCTTCCTGTAGAGCGGATGAAAAATTTTTATACATTCATATGTATATTAACAGTGCAGAATCGTATTCAAGAGGCTCCATATCGTAAAGAAAGTTTGGTCCCTCCTCAATCCAACACCCCTTATAAAATCTGATCGGGCACTGTAGTGATTCCTACAGCTTCTATGGAAATGTGCTACAAAAAAATAATATTTATTTTATTATTAATATTAATTATATTTATTATTTATTATAGTATTGTATTGTTAAGTAATTAAGTTTCTTGGTTAGGATATCAAAACTACATCAAAAGAATATTTCTATTGGTATATAATTAAACATCTAATTTACTATATATTATTTATTTAAATATTATCTATGGCAGTAGTAATATAGTACTACTATATTTAATAATATTAATATTATATTAATATATTATAATATTAATATATATAATATAATATTAATATTATATTTAATAATAGTAATATTATATTACTATTACATACATATAGTAATTCTAGCTGAGAGTAAAAAGGATTTAGAAGAAACAATTAAAGGCATAGATGAAGTCCTACGCAAGAACTATTGCATGAAAATAAACAAGTACAAAACAAAAGTAATGAAATGTAATAGAAATAACAAAGATGGACCACTGAATGTGAAAACAGGAGAAGAAAAGATTATGGAGGTAGAAGAATTTTGTTATTTGGGAAGTAGAATTACTAAAGATGGACGAAGCAGGAGCGATATAAAATGCCGAATAGCACAAGCGAAACGAGCCTTCAGTCAGAAATATAATTTGTTTACATCAAAAATTAACTTAAAGGTCAGGAAAAAATTGTTGAAAGTATATGTTTGGAGTGTTGCTTTATATGGAAGTGAAACTTGGACAATCAGAGTATCTGAGAAGAAGAGATTAGAAGCTTTTGAAATGTGGTGCTACAGGAGAATGTTAAAAATCAGATGGGTGGATAAAGTGACAAATGAAGAGGTGTTGCGGCAAATAGATGAAGAAAGAAGCATTTGAAAAAATGTAGCTAAAAGAAGAGACAGACTTATGGGCCACATACTAAGGCATCCTGGAATAGTAGCTTTAATATTGCAAGGACAGGTAGAAGGAAAAAATTGTGTAGGCAGGCCACGTTTGGAATATGTAAAACAAATTGTTAGGGATGTATGATGTAGGGGGTATGCCGAAATGAAAAGACTAGCACTAGATAGGGAATCTTGGAGAACTGCATCAAACCAGTCAAATGATTGAAGATAAAAAACTACGGCAGTATAAATAAAAGTATTTTGTACGCTTCATTAGTGCTACGTAGGCTTTGTATAGATCAGTTGATAAGTTTCAAACCAGTCTTATCTCTTAAAATAATCTATTCTTAAGAAATTAAAGGAAATGTAAAAAAAATTGCGCCCAGTACAATGATAAAAAAAGCTGAAAATGTACCCAAAATCCCCCTTTTTGGCTCTAATTCCGGATCCTACGAACTGATTTGCTTGGAAATCAATAGAGGGTTCTATTCCTCTATTCCAGTAAATTTACAAGACCCCACGAAATTTCATCAAAATCGGTTAAGATTTGCCTCTGTTAAGAAGAAATGAAATTATCTTATACATATACATATTATGTATATAAACAAGACAGGTACACTAGTGATTTACAAATTCTTTGGAAATCCGCTAAAACTCTACTGATCCATAACAATTAATTATCAAGACAGGCAACAGAACTACTTTCCCGTTACAGCACAATTTTTCTGATCACAAAAAAGGGCCTTATTTTAATCATTGACATTTTTAATATATTCCCAAACGATATAAGATCTTATTTCACCCCAATTATATTCAAAGTTATATTGAAATATTTTTCGTAACTCAGATAATGTTACACAATTAATGAGTATTTAAACAATACAATTTCTTAAAAACCTGACTTTCCTTCATTCTCATTTAATGTACGAACCTACAAACAGTATACTTCGAATAATTTGAATCAATACCTTATCCAATTTTTTTATACATTTATTATTTTTACATAATATTTTTATTATTGTTAGTTTTATTTATTATTAGGCACTTAATTCATTTATCTTATTATTTATGTATAATCTTGTTGTACTGCCTAATCAACGTTTCCCTTGATCCTTCCTGATAATTGCTGAGATAATTTTCTTTATCCAAATAATTGCATAACACTTTTGACTTGTTCCATTAGTATGCAATTACGTACATATCTGAAAGAAAGTATTTATTCACTTAGTTTTTTGTGCTTCTATTTAGATATTTAGATGTGAATTATTCAAAAATTACTCACAAAAAAAATTGTATTTTATACAACATTTTTTCACCATTTACTTAGTAATTAATCGTCTTTTCATTTTTATTAATTCTTCTGCTACATCAATACAGCTTTTAGGATTCTGAAGGACACTGGTTTACTTAGTAGTAAAAATCTCAAAATATTTAAAATTGGATTTTAATTCTTGTGTCATTTTTGTAGTTTGGTAAATGAAATTATCTCAGAAATCTTTGCCTGCGTTGGAGTTGACAAATCACATAACTAGAATTGCAGTTACAGACGTTTTTATATTGTGAGGTTACAATTTTAAAATAAATAAACATACTTGTGTACACTGACATGATTATATTTTGCTAAAATAATCTGTATACTTTAACGTTTTTTCCTTTCACACTAAGCCAGTCAGACAATATACTTAACACCTTTTTTTCCCCATATTTTTTTTTAAAAATTAGGATTACTTCCACTTCATGGTTAAATCTTTTGACTGAGTTTTTTCATCCTTAAATCCAAATTGATGTTTGTTATTTGTTTTGATAATATTTTTTGGTGCTTAATTAAAATTATTAATATATATATTAAGCTGTAAAAAATTTTCCAAACTACTGAAATTAAGGGCAGTTTCTCATCAGACATGTGATACATTTCACTTGTAGGCTAAGAATTAAATTTAAATCATATCAGATCCAAAATTAAATCATATTTTAATCTAAACTTTCACTAACATTACTTTTTTATTTAAAAATGCAGTTCTCTACATAAACTGAAGAGCAACAGTAAGCCCATTAAAAGAATGGACTCAGTAAGTCAGATGTTGTAACTAGACAATTGAAATCGACCACACGTGAAATGCAAATCACTTCTGAAAATCGCATTTTAAAGAATATCAGCATTTCATAGCAAGCATGGTGAGAATTTAAAAAATGAAGTGGTTTTCAGTCATCTTCTTCATTGGATCATCAGACTTCAGGTGAAGTCTGATGTGAAGTCTTCGGGTGAAGTCTTCACCTTGTGAAGGTGAAATGACACCTTCACTTAATGAATAACAGAAATGGATGTAAATTTTTTCATCCCTCCATCATTGATAAAACAAACTAAAAATAAATTTTGTGCAGTTCGGCACAAGAAGACTGACTTTTCATTTTCTGCACCCTCACTATTGTCAGAAATGCACAATTTCAAAGAAAGTAACTGTAACTGATGTTATTGAAATTTTAAATCTTCAAAATCATAAGATACCTGAGGATAGATAGCCTAAAGCAAAACATTTATGTTTTTTGTCGTTAAACAATGTTTTATATACATTGGAATTAAATCATTGTTCAACTGCATATTGTTCAATTGAGAGAAAAGAAGGAAGCCAAAATGTGTTCTTCCTTTTGTATTATGTTTGAGTACATCGCAGTACTTAAATATGATGAGAGTTCATTTTTATATGAGGCTGAGAAAAAGCTGTACTGAAAAATAAATAATAAAACAAAAATATTTTTAAAGTTATTAATCCTGTTAGCAATATTAACGACTCTTACTTCTCTAGCAAACAGTGTACAGTGAAATTGAGAAAGTTACTGCCAGTAATAATATACTCATTTGTTTCCTTATTGAATATTGAGGCATACAACACTGTTTCATAGTAAAATGGGATATATTAAACTGTACACTAAATCAGTTTTTTATGTTTTATGCATGTAAAGCTCAAAGCCATAAGGATGTACTAAATAGCAATTAGAATTGCCGTCTTTGTTAGTAATAATATCCTTAATACATCCCGTAAGCAATCCATCCAGTAAACTGATACATTCAGTGAAATATTATGCATCCAACAAAAAAAATTTATATGAAGGTGTCACTTGTAGAGCTCAATTTCACTTGCATTTTACTGACCTTAGCAGGTTAGAGAATGGTTATGCCATTCTCAAGAGTGACTCATGTCAGGCCAACTACAACTATTGTGGTTACAACAGTTAACAGAAAAAAGATATCATTTGAAATATGAAGTTGGTCAATGCATTTTATGCCAGAAAAAAATGTTTTTCCATCATAGGCTTTTCTTTTACAATGAAGAAGTGAAAACCCCAGTGGAACTGTGCTTTGGTGATGAATTAAAAATTATTTTCTCTTTGTAATTATGTGAAAATGAGGTAATAAAAGCTGTTTGCCTCCATCCAACCATTATCGCTTTTTTTTAAACAACATTCATTTATCAAACGTGTAAACATCACAAATTATGACTACATTATAATTGTTATAATGAAAGTTTAAGGTTATACTGAAAATGTACATCATAACAAATTAAGCTTAAACAGGTCAGGTGTATTCAGGTAAGTTTCTCACATATTTAATCCTGCAGGCTGGTGTTAGGCAAAGTATTAACCTGTTCAACTCATGCACTCTACTCCGATATGTACCAGCTTTCATAATTTTCAACAGTCTGCATACTTTTTTCTAGAGCAACCGAAGTAGTTATTCCATTATATACTCTACTGCATTATAAAAAACAAAGTTAATTCTAATCTAACAATTTATGTGTAAAGGATATAATTTATTATTTAAAATTACAACTAATTTATCTTTAAAAATTACACAAAAACTTACCATAAATAAAAAAATAATAATTTCAAATGCAGCTGAATACTTAAAAAGAAATAAATTATTATTTTGCAAATTGCAGCTCATTTATCATGGAATTATTTCTCCTGTAGCTGGCTATCAGTTTGGTTTCTTTCCTGCCAGAAAAACTCTTTAAATTAGCCTCTACAGATAACATGATCCTATTGTAATTTTTGAGGAGCTAATATCTGATTTTTTTACCTGTGCATTTCAGAAGAGAAAACATATTTGAAAAAAAAACTTAATTTTATTATTAAATTTCTACTAATGGGTGTGAGATCTTTTAGGAATACCAAACAAGTTTCTATTAGCAAAAACTAAATTACTATAGAATTATTATAGTTATTCTGAATAAATTACTGCGTGATATTATACAA
This sequence comes from Lycorma delicatula, assembly GCF_047948215.1. Classification (NCBI taxonomy): domain Eukaryota; kingdom Metazoa; phylum Arthropoda; class Insecta; order Hemiptera; family Fulgoridae; genus Lycorma; species Lycorma delicatula. The sequence goes on along the minus strand of NC_134457.1, from coordinate 184,999,845 downwards.
AAAATTATAGTTATAATATTAGTATATTAGTTAATAAATTTTAATATGCATTTCAAATTTTTTCATCACTCCATCATTGATAAACTAAAAAAAAATTCTTGTGCAGTTCGGCACAAGAAGACTGACTTTTCATTTTCTGCACCCTCACTATTATCAGAAATGCAGAATTTCAGAGTATAACACACAACACACATTAAATTTCCAACAAATCTCAACACTGCACATTAATAATACAAAACTAAAAAACTGTATATAAACGAAGAAATATAATTTATTTGTTCATAGACCCTAATTATGATCAATATGTGTACTAAACACAGTATGTTAATGCGTAAACAGTTTTACAATTGTCCCAATACCTTTGATAATAACACAGTCAGTTATTATTAAAAACTATGTTACATTATTTTATTCTTTCCCTCACTTGTAACATCAAATTATTATATTTATTATGTTTGAGTGGATTATTTTCACAACAATCATGATACTGGGGTAATTTTATAATGTTTATTACATAATTGCATAATAATGTTTATTTATCAAATACTTGATAATTTTTCAATATATAAAGTTGAATTTTTCATGAAAATAAAAAAGGGAGATTGCTTCATTTGTCTCTTTAGTTACTGCGCATTTTTATTTATAGTGACCATTAGCATCTCGTACTTTCATTCATAAGGTTTCAAGTTCAAATTCTGATCAGATTTGGCATTTTTCATACACTATAAAGATTTCTATTACACAAATCTTCAGAGTTATCTGATGAATTAGTCCTTTAAAAGAAAATGTCATTTATTTTCCAACTTTCTGATTAGAATTATTTATTTATATATATATATATATTTATATATATATATATAATATTTAGTATTAGTAGTTTTAAATAAGATTAGTACTTAAGATAGTTATCTATTAATATTAAATCCATTAATTCCTAAAATCATTTGAATTGAGCGAGCAGTACTTAGTATATTTTACAAGAAATTGATTGTCAGTCATATTAAATAGAACTTTATTTTTAACCACACAAAGGATTCTTCAAAAATATAAAGTGTCCTGAAGGATTTTTTGTTTGAAAATACTCATCCAGCATTTTAACTACTACAAGATATCCCTACAACTCCCAAGCTTGCTTTTAAGCTTATTTGGTTAATTACATTATCTAACAAACAAAATTTAATTTCAATACTTTGAGGATAATAATCATTAAAAATAGTTTAGTATTAAAAGATTAGGTTTTTTTTTAAATCGGTTGTAGTAATCATTTTTATTACTGATTTTTTAAAAAATTATTATTACTATTTTAAATACAATACTGCTGTATTTCTCTTTTCTGCCTCAGATGTAGCATTTCAATGTATTGTTTATATTATCAATTTTTAATTTCAGAAAAGTAGTTTTATTTCTGTGATTCAATAAACTGAGTGTTCAAAGTGTGCTGCAACCTTATGGAACAATGTTTCCTTCTTTTTTTGGTTTAATTGAGAAAAAATGGGTTACACAATGCAGCAGAGAATATTCATCATCTCCCAATACATTTGATGCACCAGTTATGCCCAGACCCAGAATGCCTTCACATAAAAATATGGTGTGGATGCACCAAACAAATCCTCCATCAAGTGGCTGTATGACAAGTTTCAAGAGACAGGAAATGTAGCCTAAAGTGATCACCAAAAGTGCTAACACCAGAAAAGTTGATCAACATGCAAGCTGCATATTCTGTTAGTCCCAAGAAGTCTGCGTGATGCCTGTCTAGCCAATCTGGTCTTTAAGGATGCATTCATACAAAATTTCTGTTGTTCACGAGCTGTTACCTGCAGACACTGGGCAGCTTTCTATCAGTGATTCATGTCATCTAAAATGCCAGATAGGGAAGAACTCAATGATTGGTTTTGGTCTGATGAGGCTTGGTTTCACCTTGATGGATACATGAATGCACAGAATTCACATATTTGGTGTATGGAAAATCCATATCAGCTGTACAAGTCTCTTGTACACGGACAAAAAGTGGCTGTTTGATGTCCAATTTCACGTAGGTGAATCTTCATGACAATTACACACAGATGGTGCAACAATCTGTAAACACTATACCTACAGACCGGCTAAATTACCCGTGATTTCAGCAGGACAATGCTACAGCTCATACAGCCAACAACATTATGACTTTCTTGGATCAGTGTTTTCATAGACAAGTGATTTCCTCAGTCTCCAGATTTATCCCCTCCTAACATTATCTTATGAAGATACTTTAAGAATACTGCTTATAAACTCACCATCACACCATTACCGAATTGCAGCGAAATTCAACTATATGTCACTGCAATTCCTCAAAAAACGTTACAACACATGTTTAAGAGCATGCAACGTCGTATTTAATTATATGAATTGTATAATGAAGGTCATTTTCAACAACTATAGTAATTTATTCATTTTCTCATAAGGTTGCATCACCGTTTGAACACTCTGTATTTTAAAACTCTCTTATCAGCATAAATGTAAACATTTTTCTCAGTTTTTATGTAAAAAGGAAGGAATAAATAAAAAATTTACTTTCCTGCATATTTCAAGAGGACTCTAATAAAATCACCTGTAGAAAAGAAAAGAGAAGAAGAAGATTGATGTGCATTTATGATAAAAAAGAATGATTGCCACATAGACTTCTTACCCCCTGCATCCAAAATATTATTCTGCCCAACTATTTAAAATAATCCTCTTTACCCCCTAGAAGTATGATATAATTTCTGAACGATCCTCAGCAAACACAACATTAATGAAGGAGGAATGGTTATGTAGCTCAGAATGACTTTTTACTAAAAAATAGTAAATCATAGAGATTTATTTATTTTTTAAGATCCAGGGGGATATAATAAATATGAATAAATTTTATTTTAAAAATTGTTAATTTTCAAGAATCATTAATGAAATAATTCTGATTTTGCCAAAAATTATTACACAAAAAATTGTATCAACAAGCATTTTGGTCATTAACACTTAACATATAAATAACATTTTGTCTTTAACATAAAGACAACAAAATTTAATAGAAAATAAGTTAAAATAAATATTAAAAAAACAAAATATATCAGAAATTGCTGAATTTTATTATTTGTAATAAAATTGCATGTATTGATAATTAGGTAAAGAAGGTAACAAAGCCAGACCAGCAAAGACAAGAAGTTCATATGCAGAAAAGAGATCTGCTGAATCAACTTATTTAGGAATTAGGAGAAAATTTGTAATAATAAACATTTGAGGTGCATTACTTCATGACAGCAAAATATAAACAGACAAGCCAAAATAACAAACAATAGAGACTTTTGAAATAAGGTATTAAACAAAGTATTTTAACATAAGAAAGAAGTTTATGGCAGAAACTTACAAAAAGAAAGTTGATGGACTTTTTGGTATTGTCATTCATGGAAAGTAGGTTTGGTTAGAAGAAATTTAGAGAATAAAAACAGTTTATGAAGAATTTATGAAACAAAGTTGAGGATGTAGGATGAAGGGGATATATCAAGGCTAAGAGACTGCACAGAATAAGAAGGATTTGAGACATGCATCAAACTAGTCAAACAAGTGATGACAAAGAGAAATTATATTGTAATATCCACATTACATAAATGTCTTATCTGATATGGATAAATATATAAATTATTTGTTACAATATAGTAGTGCCTTTTATATCTGCATAAACATTTATAGAGATTGTAATATATTCATACTGAATACACACATCTGTTCAACTTATGAACAATAAGCTAATTAGATGAGGATGATATGTATCCCATATAATTGAGGTACAGTCTTGTATAGGCTCAGGCCAAGTGCTCTTGAAATGTGTGGTTTATTGAACCCTGACCACTAAAGTACACTGGTATCCATTGTCCAGTATTAAAATCTGAATAAAACTAACTTACCTTTACTAAGATTTGAACCTAAGCAACTTCAACTTTAAAAATCAGCATTAAAAAACTGATTTGCAAAGATGATATTACCATTAGAGATCAACCTCATGTGTCAAAGAAAATTATTGAGCTAAATTAAAACTAACTAAATGCAACATTGTTTTTACATAGCATGAACTAGATATTAAACAAATACTCTTTCTGAGAGGTTTTTATATTACTAAATTTAAAGATATTTCTACATTATTCATGTAATATATGAAAATCTGTAATCTTAAAGTAGAATAAAAATCTTAAATAACTACAATAGTGGAACGAACGTGGGAGATTTTCATATATTAAACAACATAATTTATATTTGTTTAATAATAAAAGATTGTAGAAATAGAAATCCATTTAAAAATTAATAAATAAGATTTCATGTGATATTGTATTGTATTCAATTGACAAATTTTTTCTCACTGAACATGGGTAAGTTTAGTGATATTTTACATAATAGAAAGTTAATATGACATGTTATCTCTAAGATTGTATTATCCTTATCTATCTTTGAAGTTCCTTAGAATTTTTTATTTTTTATTTTTATGAACTAAATTCGATATCAAGGATTGTTAAATCTTAAAAACATAAACTGACATTGACCATTATTTTCTAAAAACTACTTTTGGATTCAGAATGTGTAATTCCATTAAAATCAATACGTTTTATAAAAACACAGTTTTCTTAATTGTTTAAAATTAAAAATGGGATTGAATAAGTTAAATTTGTAATTAATAGGAACATTTAATGCTGCAAACAAAATAATTACAAAATACATTATTAAATAAGTAATAAAATATGATAAGCATAATATAAATTACATAAACCTAGAAAATTTTAAACTTCATGATATAAATTTTTAAAATTGATTTATTATAAACATAATTCATCTTCTTTAATTTTATGATGACTACAATAATAAAGTATATATATTATTCAATTATCTAATACTTTATAATAGATTTTAATTAATAGAATTAAATAAAATTATTTATATCTGTCTAAAAATAAAATAAAGTAGATTTATAAATACTGTGTATATAATATCTCCTTTTTATAGTGTATACATATATATAAAGGTATTGTGTATTGAGTAGTGTGTGTGCAAGTGTGTGTTTTGTATGTATGCATGTATATGTGTGCAAGTGTGTATGTTTATTATTTTTTTTGTTTATTGATATGTAGAATGAATACACATGTCTGTTAATATTAAAAACATATATGTATGTGCCTGCACATTATAGTCTGAACATTTAATATACTGATTTTTAAATAGAAGCTTACTTTATTCATTCATACAAAGCTGTTATAAAGAAACAATGATATTTTTCTTTTAATTTTGTTGAATCTTATTACATATGCCTTGTATTTCCAAATCCACCTTGACCAGCCTGCGATGCTCCTTTATTGTAGCCCATTTGCAATCCTAGATGAGCCTCAGATGCTCGCAGTTGTTCTTCAGTGAACTGTCTTTCTTGTTTTTCAGCCATTTTTGGGCCCAACCTTGGACCTGTGAATTCAGGATGTAGTTGTGTCTGTAAACAAACAAAAAAATTAAACATTCTTTTTTTTGTTAATGATTATTTTATATTATATATATAATATGTATAAAATGGGTATTTTAGAATATAATTTAAAAATTTTATCTTGATTTACATAAATTTATTTTAATAAAAGCCAAATACAACCTTGCAAGAAACTTACTTATTTGTTTTTGTTTTAAAAGATAACTAAATGAATAGTAAATATATTACTTACTAATGTTTAATCTGTCTCTGACAATCATCCATATGAATTTAAGATATGACAAACTTTGGATATTTCAAATTTTAAAGCTATATTCCGAAACACAAGGTACATTTTATCTTCCCCTTAGAGAAATGAGTGAGGAGAATATTAATCTCTTTATGAATATTAATAACTAAGACAAGTTTTCTTTGATTATATATACCATGATTAGACAATATTTTGGGGGAAACAGAGGGTAGGTTTTCATCCCCTGAGAAAATTGAAACCAAAAACTTGCCAATCTGAGGTTTACCTCAACTATTGTTGCAGTTACTTAATTACTTCAAAACTCATTCTCTCAATCATTTTAGCCTCTTGAGAAGTATTTGAAATGTATTTTAAAAATATGCAATATATTTTCACCTCTTAGGACTGTGAGATGAAATTCTGTTAGTTTTTTGTTCATTTCATTCTACATAAAATGCTTTTAATACACTCAATATCAAAGAATATTATTTTGGAGATGTTGCTACAGAGAGTTATTGTGCAAGAAAATTGTTCTGATTAATAGATAATATATTACAGAAATGAATGTAGAAAAATGAATCTGTTTATATGAGAAAGATTAATAAAAATGTACCACATTTTGGGTAGGAATTTGAGAACTAGAATTCAAAGTAGTGTATTTTTAATAGTACTACAGTTTTTATGATTCATATTAAAATTAGTAATAATAGTAACATTCTAACAAAAACATAAGTTGAACATATAAAATCCAAGCTAAAATTTAAACTGACAAAAGTTTAAAAACATACTTTTTTGTTTTTTTATACTTTTTAAAATTTAAACTATAAAACATTCACAAGTCACTCCTGAAAATGGTGTAACAATTCTCAAGAATAACAAGTACTCTATTCTATGCTTATTAAGGAATATGTGGCATGAAATTGTTTCCCACTGTCTTCTTCACTGATCAGAGAAAATAACTGTGATTGTTACCTTCTTTACTTTTAATTCACATTAAATATTATCTTCTATTTTAAACAATACTTCACTAAATATTTTATGAAATCTAATGAAGTAATTTGTCAAGGTAATTTTTCTATAAAATAAACATCTGTTGTGTAACTAATTATATCTAAGAACATTTTAGTTTGAAAATAATTTACAAAAACGTGTACAAAGTTTAATAGTAATAAATATTTATTACCTTGTTAACCTATTTTATTATTAACTTAATAATCTCATACACTGAGATTTATTTTTTCCTTAAAAAAATAAAAAAAAGATTGATGCTTACAATTCTACCAAGAGAGTAAAGGCACAGTGTAACTTGTGGAATATTGCGTCGTTCAAATAAATCAGCTGTTTGAAATATTTCTTCTTCTGGAACACCATATTTCTTTATAGCAGCTTGAAATCTGGAAATAGAATTATTTTAATTTATTTTATGAAATATTTTTTTTAAATCTAGGTGCAGTATTACATATATACACATAATTTTATGATTTAACAGTAATTGCCAATACAGTAATAGAATTTTGGCTTAATGATTATTTTCTGAACAACATGACAAAACATGATAACATTTAGTTATTAAATGATTTACCTCAAAATACCAAATCCTTTTGTTCTAAAGGATTTTTTGAGCTAATTAGTGGTACCTTCCTCAACATAGTTTACAGTAGCATTGTTGTTAATGTACAATTTTAAAAAGATTATGAGATCCCTTAAGATTTAATCAGATAATATATTTTATCAATGTGTTTATTCATTTAACATGTGTTTGTCAAATTTCTTGTAGTTCTTTGTCAAACAAATTGGATACTTATAACATTTCCTAAACTTTAGAGGCTGGAAACAGTAAAAAAAAAATTAGTTATTTTCACTAAAGAAAATTTTATTAATTATTTCTAAAAGGTCCTTTTGAAGAGAATACAACAGTCTTTTGAAAGTAAGCTGTTTAATGTTTAATAATTTATTAAACGTAATTAAAAATGTTATCATTTTCTGCTTTTTTCCTTTTTTTGTCTCTATGGAATGTTTGTTTTTATCAAACAGAGCCCATCATTTGAGGACATTTTTATTCCCAAGACTGTTTCAGTCTTGATTTTAAATACAACTTACATTAAAAACTAAATAAATAACAAATCTAGATTATTTAATTTTTTAAATGTAAATTATAATTAAAAATAAAACTGAAGATCATTTAAGAACCAAAATTCACATTTGAAAATGGTGAATTCTGTTGTTTATTTACTTTGTTAGATAATTCATTTATTCATATATATAAAATATATAAATCATATGGGTCTGAAATGATTGATTTTAGAAAAATATATATTTATATGTAAAGGAAAAAAGAATAGCCAACCTTGATGGTACACAGAAATAAGACTGACTCTTGCATATGACAGAGTTTTTATGATTAATTGAATAATATGTAACATAGTAGCATGCTTTATATATATACAAGATAGCCACAACAATCTTGTGTTAGAAGTGTCTAGTGATAAGCTTGTGTCACAATATATATGAATACAAAGATCCTTCTTTTACAACAGGGAATGGTAAATAAGAGCTATAATTTGTTATTTTATTATAGTGTCACAGAATAGTTTAATTTAACAGCAAAATCTATAAATATTATTTTATACATGGATTACCATTTTATGTTTCTGTTTAAATATTCTCAGTTCTAAGATCAAACTTAGGCAAAGCAATCAATTAATTGTAATGAAGAAGAATTAAACACAGATAATTCTCTAATAATAAGTCTAATAATGAGACTTTAATACAGATTAATAAAATGACAATGACTTCTTACACTAGCTTACTTTTTTTACAATACAGAAGTAAAACATACATTTATTAATGGTATTTAGAAATGATAACTCAAATTTTTAATTTATTCTACTAGTTATATGATATGTTATTTCATTATAATAATGTCTATGTTATATTGATTGCAGTTATTTTATTACCTCCTACATCCATCATTCTGTTTTCTGTTGTGAGCACTTTAATAGTTACATTTGTTTTCTCTTCCACTAATTTGTTTGCATGAACACAACAATTCTTTTTCATTTTAAAGATATTTTGATTGAGATATAAAGATTTATCGTACTTATTTATGTAGTTTATGAATCAATGTGTAAAGACAACTAATAATTACAGCCTGAAATACTTACCTTTGTATATTTTCCATCAGCTGAAAATTAGTTCCTTTTGTTTGAATTTTCTTGACTGAGCCAGGTGCAATCTTATTTATTAAATTACAGAGAACAACTCCATCTTTTAATATATCTTCATATGGCTGATTTGGAAGTTTCTCTCCTAATACATCTTCAATCCACTGGATTACTTCAGTTTCTTGTTCCTTATTTCTAGCCTATAACAATACAAAATATTTGTGACTTGTAAATAATTAAGCTTTTATTTTACTTTCATTTACAGTTATGTAAAATATTTTATAATTTTTAAACATAAATGTAAGTAAAAAAGAAATTGTAGAAGCTGACCTAGATAAACGTAGCATTTTAGTGAAATTAAAAATAAATTCATTTTCATCCCACCATTTACTGAATAGTGTTATTTTACAATGCATTTTTTTAGAGTCATTTATATTCTTTCAAAAAACTAAATGAGGATAAGAATATTGCTCTCATTTTAGAACTGTACTTGGCAGCTTGTGAAACATGACAGAGCATTACACAATATTTGTTACAGTTCTACTAAATGTGCTGTGACCGTAATTACTTTGATTTTATTTTTTATTTTTCCAGATATGTAAGAAGAATTTTTAAATATTTATAAGTTTTATTATGCTCCATTTCAATATCTTTAAGTATTATTTAATTTTATATTTATAATAATTTTATAATAAAAATAATTATAATAACTTTTATATTGTTATATACTATGTTGTAAAATACTACTTTAATTTTTTTCAACAAATTAAAAAAATTGGTTCATTAAAATAATGACGGAACATTTAAATTTTAAAACCTTTTTCTCAGTTATCATTCAGTAAAAATATTCATGGATCAGCTTGATGAGAAGTAGCTAACTTATAAAAAATGAACTTAATACAACTTGCTTCCCCATTATTTTCATTTAGAATTGTCAATACAACTTTTTTTTCAGTATATATTTTTCTGAAATGTATAAATAATTAATGAATAAATTTATAAAATTTAACTGGAAAGTAAGTTTGAGACTATTTAGATGTCTGTGATTATAAACTTCCTGAGCTTGTTAGAATTCTGTGAAGTACAACAATTTATGGTAAAATAACATTACTGAAAGTTAATTTGATTTCTTTTTTTAAAATCTCCAAATGTTTTCAGTGTTACTACAATATTCACCAATCATTAATCAAAAGTCTATAATTTTAATTATATTAAATTATATTTAAGACTAATTTTAATTGCATTGCTGTGATAATTGAAGTTAAACAACTAATAGTGACATCATGTTGGCATATTTTAGCTACTGATCTCAGATTTAATTTTAAGTGCAGTTTAAAAAATTTTTTTAAATTGTATTTTATGATTTTTTTGTTATTTATTGATTGCCCTGTTGTTAATGGAATGTTTTAAGTAAAATTATGCAAATTTTCATAAACATTTATTTCTTTTATAACCGGGTTTTTTTTGTTGTTTTTTTTTTAATAATAAAACCTTATACAATTGTCTATTTTTGCACTACTCTTAATATTTAATCTGCAATAATTTATTAATAGAGTAATGATAAAGTTATGAAAAATTACTGAATTTAATTAAATTATATGAAATTATAAATCTGAGCCCAGGAATATAAATAAATGGATTTAAATTGCTGTTGGTCATTGTCCAGATTAAAAATTTGGCTCTTCATATTAAATTTAATTGAAAATAAATTAGATTTTGCCCACAGGTACTAAACTAATTTCAGGACTCAAACATTAATAGAATTATGTAAATAATTTATATCTTTCACATGAATTATTGGAACAAAATTTGGCTTCTAAGCTAAGTAACACATCATAAATAATAATTTATTTTAGCATTAGGTACACATGTTAGCTATTTAATGAGGAAAATTACATAAATGGAGCCAGTGTAAATAGAACAAATTTCAGAATTTTCATTTTTGTTGCAGAACTTATCGTTACATTTTTTAATACTTATTATAAGACCACAAGATCTTTTAATTAAAGAACATATGATTACTAATTATGAGCACAGTCAAGTTAATTCACCTATTTTTCCTACTTACATTACATAATTTTTTTTTAATTTATCTACTTAATTCTGTAATTTTCTAATTCACTTATAGGTTAAGAAAAATGAATCTATAAATAAGCTAATAATTTTTATATGTGGATAAATTAATGTACAAACGCTGTTGTACTTGATGAACAACAGTAACTTGATTTTTGTGATAAAATATAATAATTAAATTTGATATTTAATTATTGCAGTGCAGGTTATTCTAACAATAAATTACTTGGAAAAATATATTACTTGTGAAATTTCCATATATAGATAATAATTAGATATCTTCATTATATTTCTATACTATTCTTCTTTAATTGTTTTTCTCCTAGATTACTCTTCTGCAGATTTGTTCACAGTACTCTATCCAATCCATTTAACCTATTGCATCATTTTGCTTTCCTAATTTCTTTTTTGGTTCATTACATGTTCACAAAAACAGAGCAAAGTCAATAAGAAATATTACTCTGCATTTGAAGGAATAAGGTTAAATTAAGAATATTAGAAAAAGCTGCTAATTATCTTAGTAACAGAACTAAAATTGAAATACTGCCAAACTCCCAATATTTTAGACAGCTTAAGAAAATTTTATTCCAAAAATATAATAATTACATAATGGATATTACCTGAATAAAAACAGAGGAATTAGAAATAAATGTATGAAATACTTTTATTAAATCGCACAAGTCCATATTTTAATAGAACAGTTATTTAAAATTAATACAAAATTAAGTAAAAATAGATATTTGTGTGCTTAAAAATTCAATTAAAATTTAATTAGTTATTTAATGGTATTTTTCCCTTAGACTGTTTACACTGCAATCATAATTTATAGTTAATTGCCAATTGGTCCTTAAAACTAAGATTTAACTTTATTATAAATAAAGAAAAAAAATAATTCTGTTTACAGAAATAGAAATCTCTTTAAAAAGAAAATTATAATATGGAAAACCTTACACAATAATGGGTCGATTAAAATTTGTTGAACTAATCTTTACTGGTAAATAATTTTTGTGTTTATTATTTAATGAATGACATGAGTTTAGAGTTCTTGTCAAACTGATGAATTTATGAACATCAGGTTACACATACAAATTAAATCTTGGCAAACATCCATGACTGTTACAACAGGAATATTAACATTAACAAAACAAATAACACCCAAGTTAGTTATCTTATTAAATTTGCAATTTAATTTTTCAGCTTGAAAATAGTACTAAGGTAAATATTCCCATTAAAATATTCTCTTACTTTGGTTCTATGTTAGTAGTAATTCAGTCTAAGTTTCAGCATGTTGCATCTTATTTTCTTGACACCTTAATTTATAATTTTATAAATATACAAAAAAATTTAATAAAGCAACAAGTTATGTTACTTTATTTGTCTTATAACTTATAAGACAAAATGAACCTTTTACAAGTTTAATTTACATATATTGATAAATTACTTGTATGAGTAATTAACCCAAGCATCAAATACTTTTAGTACTTTTAAAAATTTATTTTAAAAAATCAAATAGTTAAAAAATTATCTAAACTATGGTCCTAAATAAGAGATAGTCAGTTTTTTGGATTGTTGAAAATCTTTGCATTAAAAAAGAAACTAATATTAGACTTTTTATTATATTTTTATTGCAAAATACAAATAAATTATAATATCAAACCATGAATTTTCTTGTAAATAAAATTTGTTTGAGATGGAATATAGTCAGTAATAAATCTCTGTTTATTTAAAAATAAAAAAAGAACTATAGCGTGGGTGGTAGAATGATAAAGCTAGCGCTGCAACCAGCAGACCATATGTATGTATTTAAGCTATGTTAACTCACTCATCGACTAAAATACTCCATGAAGATCTGTCCAGGAATAGAACTTGCTGCTGATATTGTTGAAAAAGCTTTGCAGAACTCTAAACTGTCGAAGACTTAAAACTAATCTACTGTATCGTAGCCAGCTTAGGCGTGGTCTAGCAAAATACTTGTATGAACAGATTTTTTGAAACATAAATAAATAATCCAAAATTAAACTAATCTAAACTTTATAAATTTTAAAAGATTTAAGAAGTATTTTTAATCCATACATAAAAATTTTACTTGAAAGTCTCTTTTTTAATTTAAAATATATTTATTATTAAAGCTTAGAATTTTGTTTTTTGAAAGGATTGAATTTACTTATGAGCACCCTTCAAAAAATAATTTAATTTTTCTTTAGTGACCTGCCAATAATTGACATAAAAAATTATAAATAATATTAGATAGAATTTTTTTTTCAACACCTGAACTGAATTAATGAACTGTTACACTATTGTTTAAATTTATTATGTAATATATTGTTTCTCAGCATAACCCCAAGCCTAACAATTACTCAGTTTTAGCTGATGAAATGTGTAAAGTAATCAATTATGTTGGTAACTTCATCTCTTCTTTAATAACAAAAAAAAAATGTTAAATATGACTTCTATTTTCAAAATACATAGCCTCCAGAAGAGGCCTATGTATTTCTAAATACACTTGCCTCCAGAAGAATTTTTTGAAACTATTATTCATTATATTCAACAGTAGTGTTATGAATTATGTTGTTAACTGCACTCAATTTGAAATGAGCAATGAATGTGGTAAAATTGGTATTTGATCTGAGTTGAGTTTATTCATTTAATGTGGTTAGTTTTTTCTATAGCACTTACTGCTTAGGTCAATAAATACTAAGACATTCTAAAAACATGTATGTTTTTTATTTTGTCAAATTTCAAAAACTCAACTCTCTTTCACTTTCATGCTGAAAGTTAAAAAAAGTTGATTTTTCTTTTATACAAAGTTAATATCTTTGTATTTTGTATTAATCCATTTTGGGTCAATGTCGTGTGTGTTCAGTTTCTATGGATTCCTTTTATCCATTGTGAGTGTGATTCAGTCATAAACATAACATTTGGTGTAATTAATGCAGTTTAATCTTCCAAAATGCTTTATTTGTCAATAAACAAAATAAGTAGTGCTTTGTAAGACCATCAATATAACTTTGTGATTTCAAAATTATATAATCTACTTCTGAAAAGATCTTTTGAAAGCATACTTCTAACTTACTAAGAAAGTGAGTTTAATTTTAAATACAGTTTTTTAAACTTAAACCACACTTCACCATGTGAACTATTGAATTACAGGTGACTTTTGAAACAAGACAGTCGTATCTTACTATACATCACTCCTGATTGCTCATTAAAACAAAAAAAATTTGTCTTGAAGGTGTATTACATTAGAGGATAAGTATGAGTACATTAATGAATGTATACATCCACAGATCTTGATTAGAAACTATAGATATGTTTCAATATCTAGCATATTACTATATTAAATTAATTAAATGCAAACAAATTTTCTGCCATTTTATGATTTCATTTTACTATTATTTACTGTTTTTATGTCGTTGAAACTTCAGTATTACTGAACAGTTAAAAGGGATTTTCTCTAAGTTTTATTAGTTTCCTTAACTAAATTTTAGGAATTTACATTTAAAATAATAAGTTAAATTATGCATTTAAACCAACTTATAGATATTTAAAATTTCAGCTTATATTTTAGTATTGTCAAAAAAAATTCCTAAGTATGGAAGTAAAAGACTTGAATGAAATGTTTTAATTTAAAATTGCTTTTTGAATAAATAGAAATATTTTTTGATGCTAAAGTTGGTTTCTCTTTATTGGTTTCTAAAAAATCATTATTTAAATTTATAGAATTAGTGAAAAATTACCTGGTGAATATATTCTTTTTTTATTAATAAACAACTTATTTTAACACTTCTTAGTACTTCTTTTTCTGGCTTGCGTAACATTTTAATTTTTTTATCATTATATGAACATGAAAGTGCCACATTTTCTGATTCAACATGCCAATTAATGAATTTATTACTTACTGCATTGGCTGGCCTGTGCTGATAGTGCAATTACACAATAGAATGCTTTAATATAAGTCAGTATTATTGTTTAATGCTGTATTATGTATTATACTTATATTAAAAAAAAAGGAAACCAGCCAGAAAAATCTTTAACTATTAATAAATAGGATATGTAAAACAGCACCTCAGAGTTGTAATATGAAATACAAATTGAACATGACTTTTTATTACAAAATTGACATAAGTACTAAATAGTTTTCCAGAGACAAAACAGAGGTGTGTAATGAAATGACAGACCCAATATTGTTACATTCAATTTTAAAACATTACTGACTAAACATACTCGTATTTGTAACCGAAACTCATCTTCTAAGGAAGTAGTGGGGGGGAGATATATAGAAAGAGAATGAAGGGTTAAGGGAGTAAATTTAGAAAGAAGAGAGGTTCTATAAACAAACAAAAATGTAACGAACGAAAGATATATCAAATATACCCTTTTTACTTTTAAGTAAAATTAGAAGTAACCTTTTTTTAAACAAACAATTACAAATTGAATGTGCTACAGCCTGAAAAAGAAAAAAATGAATACTTTATTTTTATATATTTCAAGTTTCATTTCAAAAGAGAATAAATTGGTAAATTTATAAATTACAAGAATAAATTACCAAAATTTGTTTGCTTAAATTTTCTTTGCAAATAGAAAATGTTTCATACACTTTTATCAAAGTAATCTCCTTGATAAAATTCATCTTTTAATTGTTGAGTTGTTTTACAACACCATTAGCTTCAACTCCTTTGGCTTCATCTCTTTTCATACCTCTAAATGATAGAGTATTCTAGAATTTATTTTATTCTAAAGTGATTATTTTAGAGCTTCTCCCATTTTTGTTATACGATACTTTCAGCTTACTTTTTTAAGTCTTTCCTTGTAATGCAGTATGAATATTAAATCTGAAAGTATCTTTCTGACTCGCATTGAATTTCATTTATTATTTCTTGTAACTATGGTTCCAAATACTTTTACCAATTTTTTGAAGAAAAGTACAATAATACTTTCAATTGTATGGTGGAAGAGGAGGGTGAAAATGAAAAACGAAAATATCATTCACTTAAATTGGAGTTTCCTTTTATATATATATATATATATATATATATATATATATATATATATATATATATGTAGGCCTATGTATACAATTTGTGGTTTGTAAATCTCAAAAACTACTAGATCAATTTCATTGATATTTAGAGTAGTGTATCTGAAGTTGTGCATGTAAAAATTTGATGAAAATTAGTTGAGCGTTCTTGGGTTACACTCAATTTAAGGTTAAAACATTTTGAGCGGGTCTAGTCAGAAGCATGGTTCATTATGATGCTGCAAGTTGGAACATTGAAATTTCTTCATGTGTGTTATCTATTGTTGAGTTAAACATGACATGTTTTCCCAAGTACTAAAACTTTTATTTTTATGTTTTTTAATTGTTTATTTTAGTGCATTTTTTATGTGTAACTATTTTTTATGGATCAAAGGATTTTACTGTAAAATTTTAGATTAAAATGGGTTGATCCATTTTCAGAAGAAAACAAAATAACATAATTGGTCTTCTTGCATAGAAATGCAAAAGATTTTTTTAAAATTTATTTTAAAGTAATACTTGTATTCGAAACAGTAATATAAAAAAACGCACGTATAGTTACTGAGGCTCAATTTAAAAAATTTCCAACTTGTATCAAAAAACAACTTTTTCTTTTATAAAAAAAAGGAAAGAAATGCTAAAAAAAGAACGTTAACTTGTTGATCTTGTGATTAATGGACAACTGTCAGTTTCTCCTACGTCATACAAGATCACGGACGATTTTTATACTTTTAACTAATAAACTTATTTTTTTTAATCAAAAATAGCACAAAGAATCTATCAATAGTACAAAATAGTTCTTAAATTTGTTTAGAAACTTTTTTTTTCTATCAGCAACAAACAAAAAATAAATTATGACTTGGAAAATAAATGCCAATCATCCGTGAATAATTTGACGACATAGTTTACAGAAATTTATGAACTATTCTTATTCGTACGAAAATCGAACCAGAAGTCTGTGAAAGACCTGCGAAAAAACCTGTCTGTTTTCAAGTAATATGTGTAGATGGGCTAATTTCTGCGATTTTGCTACCATAAGATGTATTATTTAGATTATTATTAAGTCAATTGGAATTGTAAATAAGTCTGTTAGCTCAATTAGGCACTTTGGATTTTATCCAGAGCCAGTTCGATTAATCCGGAGACAGTACGGAACACCAACTGATACCCATCAACCAAAATTATCCGGTATAATATTCATTTAAATTATTCAAATCTAAATAAGAATACCCGCTTTTTTAAAGAATCCTTGAAAAACTGTCATAACAGGCTTATCTTTTTAACAAATTTCATGGTTAAATCTATAGTACAAAGTATTTTTAAAAATACAACACCTTATGTATATGTCGTTACGTAGATGATGAAACGAATGGAAATAAGTTATTTACTTGTGAAATTAATAAAAGATTTATTGTATTTAACTAATAGGAGTTACGCATTATTAATTACAGATATTAACTACGTTACATTATGATGATTTAGCGACTTATCAGTGTAATGTAATTGTACCGGTAAATTTTTAGTCTTGAACAAACTCAGTCGACTACTGAAACGTGTAGTTAATTGAAACCCAACCACCAAAGAACACCGGCATCCACGATATAGTTTTCAAATGGGAATATAGTTACTTTTATTAGGATATGAACCTGAGAATTTCGACTTCGAAATCAGTTGATTTACGACGACGAGTTTACCACTTGACCAACCCGGTAGGTTAGGTGAATTTTATTTATATATTAAAAACATTAAAATAAAAAGTAATAAAAAAATAAGAAAAATTGTTCACTTTTTCTCATTGTAGTAATTATAATTATAATAATTCTACGGAATTGTTTAATGATATATTTATTACGAAGACATAATTTAACTACTTATTTACATAAAACGTTCATAGTACCTTCACATTATTACCTTGATAAATGATTCATTTCAGATAATCTTTGTAATTTAATAAATTCGAAAATTTAAAAATAAGAATATATACAACTAAATAAAAAACAGTATCGAAAAGAAAACTTTTACTTTTGTTATAAAATTAAAATAGTTGTTGATAAACATGATAGGAATGAAATTAGAAAAGAGAAATGGCATGTAAAAAATATTCGTTTTGTTGTGTTTCATAGGTATTGTTTACCTATGTAAATGGTATTATAGTAAACAATACCTATGAATTATTATTATTATTGCTATTCATTAGATCATTTGTTTGTTTTATAGATACATTATTCGTCATAACTCACCGGTGGCAATTGTTTAACCACCAAAATGATCATTTAGTTGTAGATTTAAACATTTTTTGTAAACTGTTTTTTTTAATTTTCGCTTATTTCAGTAACCGTTTAGCACGGATATGTATTTTTAATTGGATTTTAGAATCTGTCATTAATACTGCAATACAAAATACTAACAAACACATTATTGTAGCTTCTATTTGTCGATAATTATCGTAAGTTTTCGTAAACTATCATAAATATTGTAAGTTAAACAGCAACAGCTTTCATACAAGTATAATCGGCACTACAACAAACTCGGCCTCAATTCTCTGTTAATGTATGGCCTTTTTCATGATTTTATTTCTTTTTTTTTTCATAAAAAACCCTTTATTTTATCTAACAAAATTCATTAAAGGGAATTAAATAATAAGAAGCAATGAAATAATACAGTACAAGTTATAAAATTGTAATAAACATTTTTATAGTACACTATTAAAAATAATTTTAAAACTTACACACAAAACGTTTAAAATTATTCATTAATTATCAATGTATTATTATTTACCACTATCTAAATTCTCTACAGTTTTTTGTTAACTCTATTTCCGGGTTTCAGGTTTTAAAAATTCAACCGGTTAGTGAATCAAAGGATAACAAACACAAAAGGAATTGAAGGGTATATTTGAATGATTGGCCACTTTGACACCTACAAAAACGGATAAATATTTAATTATTACACAAATTTTTTCCTATCATTTGCTACACTCCTTATTTCTCTTATTAAAATAAAAAATAAAAAACCCACAGACATTTAGTATTAAAATAAAATACTGCATTACTTTATAATATCGTAAATAGCTAATCTAATAGTAATCTTGCAGTACCAAATATTATTTAGATGCAATTTATTTTGCATTCTGCTGAATGTGCATTTACTGTTAAACATTTTAATTATAATTTTATTAAATATTACATTTTTAACGTCTTCAAAAGCTATTTTATTATTAAAATGATATGTTTTATATTCTTTCTTATTTTCTAATAAATTAATTTTTTATTAATAAGTACTTGACTTTTATCTTTTTTTTAAATTATACATTATATAACCTTTTTTCTGGCAAACAATATTTTCTATGATTCAACATTTTATTTACTCAGCTGATCAGGTAAATTAGTCAGATTAAGTAATGATTATTTGTTATTATTCTTATTAAGAGGGTAAAATACTATTTATATCATTTTACAAGGGGTATTTATGAGTTTATTACTTTATTATATGTTATAGATCATTGTTTTTTTAGCACATATTCATAGAATTTATTTAAACAATATTATGTTTTCTTAGATTTACGTAGTATTTTTAAATAGTATACCGACATACTTAATTTGGAGTAAATAATATTTGTTTATATTTTTAATTTTCGTGTAGGATTTAAATAATTAACTTGTAAAACTATTTCCTGCACAAAGTTATAAAACGGTAGATTACTCGACTATATTTGTTATTTGTCTCAAATAATTGGGCATTCGTTTTGTAAATTCCTCGTTTACTAATATCTAACTACGAAAACAAATGAATCTATAAGTAGGAAGTATTAATTATTTATTTATATAATTATATTATTAGGCGATAACTCACCGGCATTTTGCTGTAAGGGTAGTATATACAACCTAACGGTCAAACGAAGTCACGAGTGATGGTTAACAGCTTCTAGTCTAGAGACCCACTAAACAGACCGCCTTGCGCGCATCCCGCTTTATCAGTGCCTCCTAAATATAGGCTGTTCCGGAAATACAGCATCTTTCCACGTAAAAACTCATTCATAACTTCATGTATTTATTACTTACATTGTGGGTGTATTATTGCCGATTCATATACAAATTTTAAGTCGCTAGTACAAAATTAAATCGACACCTTTAAGTTTAATATTATCATAGTAATTTTAATACAGGTGATGTTACAACGATGTAAACTAACACAAGTTGGCACAATAGTTTTGTTTGTTTACAAGCGTCACTGTGCTTTCATTTGCCAAAATAATTAAAGATATTATTTCTTAGATTAATATATTACTATATTTTTCTTCTCTAAATATAGATAGAAATAAATACAGGCTTCTGTAGAATACATAAATGCATATTTCGGTAGAAATATATTAAATTTTATTAAATATACTTGATAGATTTTATCATAATTACGAAAATATATATTTTTCATTAACGAATTTATTAATCGAACAAAATGAGATTTCTTTGAAAACTTCTAGTTTCGAAATTTTTAATTTTTTGCGCTTTTACGAAACGGTAATGTTTTGATAGTTGAATTATGACAAATTTATAAGATTTATCCTTAATATTTGGAAAGGATCAATTCGGTGTTGAGAAGTAACCAGTGATTAGGTCGCCATATTGAATAATGACGGACTAATCCCCCTTCACTGATTTCAGGTTTTTTTTTTATTAACTAAGATGTTCACTTTGCCGTATTATTGGTGAAAATTAAAATCTAACGCTGTATAATTTTCAATTAAAAAAAAATCTTTAAATACATAATTTTTTCAATTTTGAAATTTTCAGGATTTTTATTTTTCTATAAATTATTAGGTAATATGTTTTAATAAAAGATTCTTTTATTTAATTCAGAATGTTCTTAACAAAAATAATATTTAACTTGTAATTCTTAGGAATTTATTAACTTAAAAATAAGCTGAAATATGCTATAGAGATGACATGTAATCATTTTTTAACAGCCAACCTTTTTTAGTCATGATCAGACTGTACTTCAGATAAATTTGTTTGAAAAGTACACCTAAATAGTTTTATTTACTTAAAATTTATTTTTCCTACTTGCCATTCAAACCTTAGCAGTACAATAAATTCGCTACAAGAAGTAATAAAAAGTTCTCCGTTGGAAAATAAACTAAAATAGAAATAAATTCCTTGCTTAGTAACTAGCTAACAGATAATGAAATAATTTGTTACAGTAAATTAAAACGTTTTCAAATCTTTAAGACGTCCTTACTTTTACGAGGTGTGGCTATTAAATAACGAGACTAATGCTGTAAAATATTTTATTTTAAATTTATACGTATTTAGTTATTATCCCCTTCAATATACACCCTCCTCTATCCCTACAACGCTCCATGCGAATTTTCCGTTGTTCAAAACAGTGCTGGAAGTCTTCTTCTGTGAGCTCTTTCATGACGCGTGCCGCTTTTTCTTCCACAGCTTAAACGATCTGCAATCTTGTTCCTTTTAATGCAGATTTGACCTTGGGAACAGATAAAATTCATATGGTGCCAGGTCAAGTGAATAAGGCGGGATGGTCTAACACTGGTATATTATACTTGGCTAGAAACGTCTTGACAGACAATGCAGTGTGAACCGGTGTGTTGTCCTGATGAAGAACCCATGACTTGTTCTTCCACAATTCCGGTCGTTTTTTTTTCTTATTTTTTCATGGAGTTGAGCAAGGACCTCAAGATAGTAATGTTGATTAATAGTTTGACCTTCAAAAATCTAATGAAGGTATACAATCCCATGAAAATCGAAAAAAACAATCATCATCGCTTTGAATTTTGATCATCATCTTCAACGTCTTCTCGGCCATCTTGGAAACGCTTAAACCACTCAAAACCCGCACACATGATAAGCATTCATTCCCATAGACGTTTTTTAATAAAAGATAAGTTTCAGTAGCGGTTTTTCCAAATTTCATATGAAATTCACGACAATTCTTTACTCCAATAAAACACTTATAATTTTTTGGGTAGAACAGAAAAACAGATGTTATCCAAATGGAGGCCACGGTAATATGTCTACAGAAACTGGAGTGGCAACATTCGAAAGAGAAGACTTCACCCTACATAGCTATCGGTCGTACGAATTTGGCGCATGCGCAGTTCTTCAGTAATAGCATTAGTCTCGTTATTTAATAGCCACACCCGTATATAAATGATTTTTTTTAAATTAAGCTATGTTGTCTTTTGAATAATAGTTATAAATACAATAAAAAAATTACTCGTAATATGAAAAAAATCTGAAATTCCTAGGGATTTTATTAATCCAAATTAACTTTAAAAAAAAAGTGTTAAATATCACATAAAACCATCTTTGGTAAGTAAAAAGATAATTAAGCAAGTACGTAAAAACATTTTGTTACATGTGACAAAAAATAAAATAAAATTAGCCGTTTGAGTTAATGTATATCACGTTACTTAAATGTTGAAAAAAGAATTATTTTCTCTCATGATTCTATCTGCACCACTGTTTTATTACGTTTTATTAATTACAACTATTTTATATAATGAATTAAATAAATCAGAAGAATGATTTTTTATTAGCAACCCTACAATCAGTGTAGCAATTATAATCTAAATAAAATTTTGTCAAAATAAATTTAATAGAATACATATATCGCGTAAAAACATATTATTCCGTTAAAAATAAATATCAGTCCATCCATACAAACACCAACCAGCAGAATAGATTAGATTTGATTTCATCAAATTTTAACAACGTAGATTATGATTCTGGCATTATTTTAATTTCAATTTGTTTTTAATACAGGAATGGCGTAAGATTTCACCATTCTTAGATAAAACTATGATAAAAGGAAATGTTATATTCATAATTATTTCCTGTTTAAATAATAAACTGTTCCGAAAATGCAGCATCTTTCTACACAAACTAACACCATTCATAACTTCACATAAAATTAGGCAATTCGGAATATTATAATTAAACACACTTTTGTGCTATTTTATTAGGCCTACTAATATTAAATAATATGTATAAAATTATTTTGTAAGATTACTTATTTATTAATTGTTAGGTTAGGTTCGGTTTAAAACTATATTGTTGAACAAAAGCAAAATATATTATATCATTTATTATTTAACTAACATTGGTGTTAATCTCTTTGAAACACTGTTACGCATACTTTATAACACATCGTAAAACTACAGGGCCTACTTCTCTATCAGCTGCTTAATTTACATGGATTCTAATAAAACATTTTTCATCCGTTTGGAAAACCTTTCCGTACAATTGTAAATTTTCCAAAAAGAAAAACTTTCCGTATTGTGTTTCACGTCCCTAAGAACACAAATCATCAAATGGGCGTTCGCAAGAATATATTTTCAAATGTTTCTCAAAACATCTCAAACAATCTTCATACAGTAGAAATCTACTTTTTTCTTTATCCTTTTTTTTTTTGTTATATATTCTTTTTTTTGTCATTTGACTGGTTTGATGCAGCTCTCCAAGATTCCCTATCTAGTGCTAGTCGTTTCATTTCAGTATACCCTCTACATCCTACATCCCTAACAATTTGTTTTACATATTCCAAACGTGGCCTGCCTACACAATTTTTCCCTTCTACCTGTCCTTCCAATATTAAAGCGACTATTCCAGGATGCCTTAGTATGTGGCCTATAAGTCTGTCTCTTCTTTTAACTATAATTTTCCAAATGCTTCTTTCTTCATCTATTTGCCGCAATACCTCTTCATTTGTCACTTTATCCACCCATCTGATTTTTAACATTCTCCTATAGCACCACATTTCAAAAGCTTCTAATCTTTATATATTCTTAATATTTGACAATCTTTAGAGATTATAATTTATCTTATATCAATAAAAAGATAATTGAAACTATGCAATTTTTGTTGGAAGATATATTTTACCTTTGACGTATTGGTAAAACTCGATATAAGTCATTAAGCATATTCATATATTTCTGTACAACTTAATACTATTATTTTATTGCTTGTTTTTTTAATTAAAATATCTGCTATGAAATGTTTCGTTTATATAATCTCATTACGAGTCTCCGATGAATGCTATTGTAATGAATGTACTGTCACATCCTAAATGTTTAAAAGTAAACGAATTTAAAAATTTCTGTTCGAAACAGTTATTACGTATTCTGTCGTAAAACTGAACAATAGTAGTCTCGTGCAAGACGTTATAATAGAACACAGATCATTTAAAACAATAAAATTAGCCATTAAAATTTCTAATTTTCAAATTAGATTTAACAAACCATTTAATTTTTTAAATGTATATTTAGTTTCAATGTTAAAGGTAAGATTAACACTTCTTATATCATTATTACTATTAACACAATTATTATTATTATTATTATTATTATTATTATTATTATTATTATTATTATTATTATTATTATTATTATTATTATTATTATTATTATTATTATTATTATTATTATTATTATTATTATTATTATTATTATTATTATTATTATTATTATTATTATTATTATTATTATTATTATTATTATTATTATTTCAGTTTTGATTCTATTTTAATTTAAAAGTAAGCATGTATCATTACAACAATATTAATGAATAGTAGACCATCAAATAACTGATCCCTGGCAGAACTCTCCAAGTTGTTGCTAACGCCTATCTGTTGGCTAACTGCCTACGTAAATTTTCTACAGATTGCAGTTCAACATGTAGCCCAATAATAAATGTTACGAGTTCTCAAAAAATAACCAGTATATATTTACACATACATTTCTTTTAAACTGTGGCCAAAGGTTTCTCGACCGCGGTTACGGTAAATTATTTCGGGGTTACAGAAGTCTTAATAAAATAAAATAATTTTCTCTATTAATTATTTATGAAAATATTTATTTAGTTTACCACCTCTTATTCAAAGTTTAATTTTTTATATTTTAAGTTTGAAAGTTAAATTGACCAAATTAAAATAATTAGTATATCTTTTATTACAAAAATTTGAATGTTATATTGAGTTAGATGAAAAAATAAAATTTCTCGATATTCAGTTTTATTTATAAATTTTGTATTAATTACATCTTATTTTTCTTTATGAAATATATACCTACCGAATATTATCAAACAATAAAATCTTAGTTAACAAGTTAACCGTATATTGTTTTTATATGTGTTTATATAATGTTTTTGGCGGATTTAAAAAAAAAAATTGGTAATCGCTACTGCGCTCGGTCTGTTTTTGTACATTTGTATCTATGTATAAGATTTTTTCGTCCGCAAATCTTAACCGATTTTAACGAAATGAGGTGGGGTTATTTAAACTTATTGGGAACAGAAAGGGTTGTATTGATTTTCAAGCGAATCGGTCTACAGGAATCTGAATTGCAGCCAAAAAAAAAGACAGGGGGTTTGTGTAAATTTTCATTTTTTTTTTTTGTTCTAGTGGGGACAGTTTTTTACCGATTTTGATGAAATCTTGGCAGGATAATATAAAGCTGTTAGAAACAGAACCCTATTGATTTTCAAGCGAATCGACTCAAAGGAACCGGAGTTAAAGAAAAACCTGAATTTTAGGGTACGTTTCCAAGGTTAATTAAAACCGGAAATCCGCTCTTCTGACACACTTACTGTGACAGAGTTTTTTTTTTTTTAATATTTATATTTAACTTTGCAATTTTAAAATGACTGTGTAACATTGATTTCACACAATCTTACTAGATATATGACTTAAGAGAATACATTATTGAGATTTGTCTCACATTTGAGAAAATTACACTGATCAGCGAAACTTATTTTCAACGTAAAGTTTATTTTACCGTTAACAAATTTAAATGTCCGTTTTAGAAAATGTTTGATAAAATAAATATTAAAATAATAATTCATAAAGCTTTTTTTACACGTTTTAAATGTTTTTATAATTGTTTCTTTGGAATGGATTTTTTCAAAATATTTTGTAAGCAGCATTCGAATTTGAAAACTGATTGCACAAAGATAAATATCCTCATTTAATTGGTAACCTTTTCATTCTGGATCGCATTTTTTGAATCACTTTATCCGTTAATAGGTATGGTTTGGAGAAATTCAAATACCTTATAAGTTATTTATAACATTAAATTTTCAATGATATTTTTATTTCTATAATAAAATGCAACTTATATTAGGATTTTTTCAGTGGAGTTTACAGTTATACAAATACAATTCTGAGAAGTGATTTTTCTAAAAAAGTGTATAAATTATGTTATTTAATTACTAACAGAAACTGCAATTCATTCAAGGTTTGAATTAAAATGTAAGCTGGCAAATGATTTAATAAAATTTTTTGGCAAACATTACTTTTTTTTCTACTCACGGAATTCTATTCATTACATCATTAATTTTTACACATTCCTTAATAAAATATGTTACTTTTAAAATTAAGTAGTAGGTTATTTAAAACGTAGTCCAAATTTAGATTAGATCTAGCTCAATGAACAGAAGTTTTTTTTTTAAATATGAAAAAATTACAAGGTGTTTTAATTACATAAATATAGTTGATGTTTTTTTGTCACTAATTCTTTAAAATTATTTGTCAGTGGTGGCTTTCTGTAAAAAGTAAATGATTTACCGGTACCAGTAATACTTTGAATATTAGCAAATGTAAACCGTATAGAAAAAATATAATAAATTGTTATTATTGACCTTAACTAGCTTTATACAAAACTGTAAACCATTAAATTCGTAAAACGTGATCGACAATTCTTCTTATGAAAAAAATATGGGTGACAATCAGATCACTGTTCGAGTTCTTTAGGACATTTTACTACATGTCCTAACAGGTTAATGCTCAACCTGTATTAAGTTTTTTCAAAAATGTCTTCTTTCAGGAGATAAATTTAATTAAAAATATTGAAGGTTTTACTTTAGTATTATTTTATTAAATAATGTATTATTCGAATTTTAAATCTTTATATTGTCAATTTTTGCTACCTTTTATTTATTCTTTTTACTGTTTTAATTTTTTTTAAATTTATTCAACTCAAATAAATTTTTACATAAAAAAATTGCGGTAAAGATTATCTGTATAAAATAAAAATCATAAAATTAACACAAAAGGTATACATGTACGGTATATTACTTGCAGAGAATGGATTGTTGGAAAATAATATGTACATATACGTTAGAGCATATACAACATCCTGTTCATTTCAGTATTTTAAAGCGTAAAACCGGGAAAAAACTGCATTAAAACTATATTAACTTTCTTTTTTTATATCAATAATATTTTAGTACGTTAATTACTAAGAAATAGTTAAAAATTAAATGATATTTATTAATCTATTAATGTACAGCTTATAAATATTATGAAATTATTTTTTTTTAAGAAGAAATATCTTGAGTGTATTAAAAAATAAAAAAATATAAATATCAAGGGCTACTTTCAAACAAAACTTATCTTTATACCGCCTCCTGTTATTTTTTTTTTTTTTTTGTTTTTTCTCATACGAAGAAAAAGAATTATACCGGGCCAAATTAGGCTTATCTTAATGGAAATCATCCGTTAACTTTTGGAAGTCAACAAAAAAAAAACTTTGCCTTACAATTAAACTGTTTATCAAAATGTCTAAAAATAATCTTATTTTAATAGAAAATATTTTGGTAATTCAGATACCAGCAACAAAAAAAAATATAAAAATAAAAATGAAAATGATAATAACACGTTATTAAATAAACAGAAACACGTCATTTTGAAGTTATGATTTTTCTATTTTTATGTAAAAGAATTATATTGATTTATTTACGTTACACGTTATTGTTTGTTTTTATAATTAAAATAAGTATCAAACAAATAAAATATCTAGATTTCAGGATTTCGATTTGCTTGTTTTAGAATTGATGTTTTTTTTAGGGTGCGCAATAAAACTCCAATATTGAAACTACTCTTACGAAATTTCAATTTTACTTTTAGATTTTTTTTAAAAATCTAATTATATTTCTTAAATAAAATAATAATTTCTCTTCTGTAAATAATTATAATTTTACCTGATACTAAATTATCTGTTGAACCGTAATTTACACAAGAAAATTGACTTTTATACAAGAAATTGACTTTCGGTTTTCTAGCAGTTTAATTGAGCATTGGTCTTAGCTAATCAAGACAGTTAACAATAATTTTTTTCCGGAAAGTCTGCTCATAGTGGAACTCCGGTTGATCAGAATTATGTCTTGGAAAAAGGTTTTTCGTTTAAAAAACGATTTATCTGAATCGTAATCATTTTATTCTACAAACAGATGAACAAATTAAATGTTAACAAAATGTCAGTGGCCTTCATATTTAAAAACAAAATTATCAATACCGCGTAAAATTTAAAAAAAGTTGTTTCTTTCGTTTATTTAATTTAGTATAGGATTTTTTCAAATGCAGGAATTAAAAAAAATATATATAGATAAAAATAATTCCTTCACAGAGAACGAATTTAAAAATGATACAAAAGTTAATATTTTATCATTCTGTTAATATATAAAATGATAATCGACAAGAAGAATTCTCTAATCATTTTAGAAATTATTCACCAAAGTTTAAATTTCCACAGAAATTTGTTTGAGCCTATAGTTTTCACATGAATTCAAAATAATTCATGTTAAATATTTCGCGTTTTTTTCTTACTACGTATGAATCACCCGTAAATAATTAATTTAATTGTGACGATCTTTAATCTCCTGTTTACTAGACTCAAAAAAGGTGCTATTGAATAAAAAAAGGTTGGAAACAGGTTTTAACAGTAATGTTTGGTTTCAGCCCACTCTTACACATTTAAGAAAATTTTTTTCTTTCTCTTGACATACCTCTGTAAATAGATTTCTAGAAATACTTTCTTAATTAAATCAATTTTTATAAAATCGGATTTTAAAATCGGAAGAAAAATGTGATCTAGTCAACACCACATAAATTATTCTTTGAACTGAATTAGAAAACTCAGTTCAACACCTTTTAATGTATTAATGTTTTGCCTGTTATTTACAAGTACGATGATGAAAACTGACAGAAAGATTAATAAAAAAAATTTAAGAACTATTACTTTTTATTAAAATCTACATAGCGTATAAATTTACATGAAACTCATTTCAGATGAATTTAGGTAGCGGTAGGTTAGATAATGTTTAGAAAGAGGTCTGTAGTAGAGTGTGGGTGTTTGTGTCATGTGGGGAAAACCGGGAGATGCATCTTGAGCAAAGGAGTGAGTTGCACAGTGTTCCAGAATAGAACACTGATGGTAGCCTGCGTCAATAGGCATGATTTATTAATGAACGTTGGCTGAAACTAGCTAGTAACCAGTAAGAATAAATATACATCTAGCCAGCACCACTTCCTCTTCTTATTTTATTTATTTGCCTCTTTATTTATTTTACTGTTGTGACAAAATTTATCTTTGATAACAATATTATTTTTTATTTAGCTACAAATTAATAATATTAATCGGATAAAAAAACATTTTAAAGTTTCTACGATAAAAAAATAACTTATCTATTATATACGTTTATTAGTTATGCAAGAATAGATTTGGCAACATTCCAGATAATTAATGATTTCTTTTTAATACTCCTACAACAATTTTATTATTTATTTATTTAATTTTTAAATGTACAGTAGTTTGATGTAATACAGCATCTGCGTGTAATGTAAACATCACAGATTCCATAGGTGAATTAATTAATAAAAATGTTTAACATTATGATAACACAGAATAAAATGGAAATAGCAATGTTTTTTGATTAAAATTAAAACATGTTTTTAAAAAATTTCATAGATTCTTATTAATATTGAATATTATGAATATTATTGAATATTATATTAATATTGAATTGAATAAGAAGAATCCTGTTATGTTCTCTTTACAATTAATTATAAAAATGCTTGTAATATAATTAAAATAATTACAGTTTTACAGCTAAAAAAGTATCAAACAAATGTTGCCTATCATTTGTTTTTGTTGGCTTGAATAAAGTGAAGTAATCTGACAGTTAACCGAAACAATAAGTTATCTTTGGATTTTATTTCATGATTAAGCAGTTCAACATTTGTCTGTATCAGCCAGCAACATTCATTTTCATAATTTTTTCTCATCAAAATTGGAATTTTTTTTTTATTTATATAGATTGAAATGGAATTTTTTTGGTTTTATTTTTTTTAAATAATTATTTATTCAGACAATACAATAATTGTTGTGTTTCTGGTATTTATTTACATGTTTAATTAATTAATTTATTATATTTTACTTTATTATATTTTAATTTAATTATTTTACTTTAATTTTATATTTTAATAATTGTATCATTTATTTATGGTAAAACAATTTTTTTTTTTTAATTTTTTTAATGCTTATTTAACAAAAATACTTCATTTTTAAGTACTACATGAATGTTTTTAAAATCAAGTCTTCATTGAAAATTTTTTTATCTAAACTTAATGGAATGCTGGTTTGTTGTCTAAAATGTTTAAATATTATTTTTTTGTCAAAATAGTAAGGAATGATATATTTTGATATTAGTTATATATAATTGTTAGTTATTCACACATACACGTGCTCGTGTGTGTGTGTGTGTGTGTGTGTGTGTGTGTGTGTGTGTGTGTGTGTGTGTGTGTGTGTGTGTGTGTGTGTGCGCGCGCGCGCGTGTGTGTGTGTGTGTGTGTGTGTGTGTGTGTGTGTACTTATGCATGCACACACATACAAACAGAGAGAGAGAGAGTTAGCAAGAATATTAGAATTTATGCTAATTAGTATCAAAATTAGATAAATAAAGTTCATATTTATTATTAAATTAATTGAATATGAAAAATTAAACACTAATATTAAATATTAAACATTTTTAATAATAATAATAACAGACATAATATATTTAATAAATCAATCCTTCCTAATCACCGAACAATCCTGTTTTAGGAAATTAATCTCAAAGTTGTAATTTAGATCATATAATAATAGATAACATATTTATTTACAAAGACTGTAAATAATATGCAAGCTAAATCCTTATGTTATATATAAAACAAGATATTTATTTATCTGTCTACTCACAACAATAGTGCGATTTATTTCATTTTTAGTTGTTTGCCTTGTAATCAGGTATTTATTTATCCCAGTCTTCTATTAGACTAGAAAAAGAATCAAATTTACCTATAGTTTAAAATCAAGGTGAAGTTTTACTTGCAGTAAAAGTACAGTATAAAAACAATTATACAAAAAGTATAAGTATACTGTACATACAAGTAAAAAGTATACGTACAAGATACAAATTATAAAGTAAAATCTTTTAAAAATTTACTATAATATTAATTTAACACAAAACTTGATTAAAAACAACATTTTTAGTTTCATCTCCAGGAGCAAGAATAAATAAATTCATCGGTGACCCTACCCTTAAACCCAAGCAACATAAAATTTTACAGAGTTCTATTTGTCTAAAAAATTCCAGAAGCTTCTACAGAATTCTGTTTGTTCAATTCAACTAAACTTGATCTTAAATGTCATCAGTACTATCACCAGTCAGCCTAGCAACTCCGAAAACTAAAGATTCAACACTAATATCAATTGTTTTTTATTATTTTGATGTCATCTTCTTCCCAACACTAACCCTACAGATGTTAGGAATGTCTTACCAACACAGTTTTTTCCAGATTGTAAGTCATATTTCTACCAAGTTTAGTTAAAATTGCTCTAGGTGTTCCAGAATTATGCTGGAACAAGCCCACACATATCCAATTTTGTTCTATTTATCAAAATATTAACTGCTAATATTTGTTGTAACTTCTTTATTTGAAACTTTCTTTAAAATATATTCAAATATTTTAAAAGGTTTATGGAAACCACAGATTAATCAGAAAACGTCTTTCTTATCAGCTTATTGGGGAAGACTAACATTCATAATTTCTGACATCTGAAAATTTTAATTCAGATTTATTAATAAAAATTGTAATGTACCTTTTTACTAACCTTCTGTTAAAAATGATCAATCTAAACTACATTAAAAATAAGTACAGTTAAGGGAAATTTGCAGTAGATTTGCAAATAT
Source organism: Lycorma delicatula (assembly GCF_047948215.1). Classification (NCBI taxonomy): domain Eukaryota; kingdom Metazoa; phylum Arthropoda; class Insecta; order Hemiptera; family Fulgoridae; genus Lycorma; species Lycorma delicatula. The sequence goes on along the minus strand of NC_134457.1, from coordinate 184,967,870 downwards.
TTTAAAGACAATATTTCTTCCTGTTACTGAAATCATTATTTAGAGTTTATGCTAATTAGATATCGTTTATTACTCAATCTCTGAAAAGCAGCAAGATCTACATTGGCTGTATTGTAGCCATTTACTGTTCGACTTGGGAAATAACCATTTACTAAGTGTCTAAGCAATGAAACAGTGTATGTAGAAATTTTATATAATTTTTTATCATAAGCTTACATTATGATAGATTATCTGATATATCAGAATGGCTGTTAGAAACAGCAAGTCCCATACTGACAATAATCTTTATAAAAATATCTTAACCAAATCTGTTAATAGGTTAGTGTCCAGTTTGTGTACTGAAAACAGCCTAACAAAATAGATTTACATTTCTTGTTAGAACATTTTATATCCAAACTTAACTTTTGTGTATGTTGATGCTTTCAAATAGTTTTAATTTAAATCTTTATTGTTCAAAAATCCATGAAATGATTGTTGGAATTATAAACAATGAGCCACAACCTACTATCTGATTTTCTATATTTATATATCCAAATCAGAAACCTCAGACTGGCACCAAATTACAATTACTTGCCTTTTTTTTTATTAATGAGAAATGAATCTCACTATGCCAGAGGGGTCAACTCATTGCTTTCCCATAAAATAACTCTTTTATCATGGCAAATATTTTATTTTAGTAATTATATTAATGAATTTAACCTACAAAATGATTAGTTTTGGAAATAAATCATTTTACATAACGCTGATTATAAATAAAATAATGCATGTTTTATCCTGGTTTGAATGCAGAATCTTACTATCACCCACCGATTGCTAATTAATATTAGACAGACAAGTGAATGCACTTTTTCCTATAAGTCACAGGAATCAGTCATAAATAAAACAAAAAAGGATTATAATAGAAGTCTTATTTTATTTATATACCATCAACATCTGAGAAAATATATTTCAATTCTATTTTTCAAATATTGATACAAAAGCATTTCTATACTACTACATAATCTTTTTTTGTCATTATTGCTTATTTTGGTGGTCTAATCAGTAGAATCTCTCTTATAAGAGAGTATTCTTTGGCCTAGTTTACACTGGTAGAGATAATATATTTTTATACATTTTCTAAGTAAGTGTAATAATGTCTTTTTTTTGTCTTCAGTCATTTGACTGGTTTGATGCAGCTCTCCAAGATTCCCTATCTAGTGCTAGTCGTTTCATTTCAGTATACCCTCCACATCCTACATCCCTAACAATTTGTTTTACATATTCCAAACGTGGCCTGCCTACACAATTTTTTCCTTCTACCTGTCCTTCCAATATTAAAGCGACTATTCCAGGATGCCTTAGTATGTGGCCTATAAGTCTGTCTCTTCTTTTAACTATATTTTTCCAAATGCTTCTTTCTTCATCTATTTGCGGCAATACCTCTTCATTTGTCACTTTATCCACCCATCTGATTTTTAACATTCTCCTATAGCACCACATTTCAAAAGCGTCTAATCTTTTCTTCTCAGATACTCCGATTGTCCAAGTTTCACTTCCAATAATGTCTAGTAAAACTATAAATCTAAGTATCAGAATGAGAGATGAATCTTCATCTCGTTCTTGTAAAATGAAAATTATCCACCCATGTATCAAATCCATATGAGGAGAGAAAATGAATCAGATTAACTGGGTAGATGATAAGCATATATTAATCATTAGTTGCATTTATTCTCAAGGCCACATTAGATGACAAGCATCATTGAAGGCAACCTTGAAATTGTCCTTGTTACTGGTATTAAATGGAACAGCGTTAGTGTAAATAAACATTCATTTATACTTGTTCATTCATGCATCCTGAAATACTAAAAACTTATTTAAAATTTCTACCTACTGCTTTCAAATATTCCTGGGATTTTATTCTTCATGAGATAACTGCTTTACTCTTGTAAAAACACAATTTATCCAATAAAAGTTGATAATTGGAAGCAAAAACTAATGAAAAACACAATGATGAAAAAATATGATCATATTGATACTTTCATTCTAGTATCCCAACCACTGAACTGTATAATAGGTACCAGCTACTGTTCAAAACTAAATTAAGAAACACATTTACATGAATTTTGTTACTAGATCTTGTTTCCCTGATATACATGTATATTAATTTTCACACTGTCTAGTAACATATAGAAGCTAATGATATGTTTTCATCTACAGGTATCCGGACGCCGAGACCCTGAAATGGAATATGAAGCCCAGCACTGGATTGAAGCTGTAACTGGAGAAAGATTTCCTCCAGGTATTTATAAGTTATAAATCTATCTTAAATTTAATTTTAATTATAAAATTTCTTAGCTTATATAAAGAGACATAGTAAGAGAATTTAACTAACTGTTCTTGTTCATGTATTTATATTAACACTTCTATAAGTAGTGATTTTATTACTTTCATAAGACTTAAAGCAATTATGATTTATTAAAGTCATCTAAGAATAATTATTTTTATTGTAATTAAGTTAAATTCATTGCGTGTGTTTTGACAAAATGAATTATATGTAATGATTTACAAATAATGTTTTATAGTTTCAAGAATTTAATATCATAAAGTATTTATTAATACATAATCATCAAAGATAACCAGTAAAAGTTATATTTATCTGTAAAAGTAAAAGTTATCTTAAAGTCTAAGTTTGAATTAAGTTACCTTAACAAAACTGAAGTTTCAACATACTTGTCTTTTCCATTTGTTATAGATATTTATTGATTAATTGTAATATGACTTCCCTGCAACAGAACTCTGTGAAATATATGGCTATGATGATACATGGCTGTTGTTTTTGCTTGTCTTCAGTATATTGATTACTATGTTATTCTAAATTGCATGGTTAGTAGCAATCTAACTGAACTGTTTTAGGCAAATTACAATTATTTATTAGATTGCTAAATTAACGTTGATGTTACTGATTAAAGTTATCGACTTTAAAAAATTAATTTAACTTTTAAATAGAAAAAACTATGTGCAGTATTTATGTAATTTATAATTAATATAAAATATAATTTTTATTTTTATTAATTTACTATTAAAATCTTTTATTACATCTAGTGGAAGAAATAAAAACAGGCAAAAAATTATCAGCTTGCATAACAGTGTGCAAGCATACTGCCAGGTTAATTGTCCGGTGTTCTTTGGAGGTTGGGTTTCAATTAACCACACATCTCAGGAATGGTCGAACTGAGAATGTACAAGATTAACACTTCATTTACACTCATACATATCATCCTCATTCATCCTCTGAAGAATTATCTAAACGGTAGTTACCGGAGGCTAAACAGGAAAAAGAAGAAGAAGGTTAATTGTCTGCAATAATTTGATTGTTTGTCAATGAATTTTTACAAATGAGGTATCATTTTGTTCAAAATAATTGTTAAAACTAAATAAAATGTTCAAAATCTATTAAAGCTATAAAGTTATTAAAGATTAAAAAATTAAGATAGCCGCCATTTTGAAATTTTTGAAGGGGATGTTTTCAAAATTCTTTATTTTGTAAGAACAAGATACTAGTCTTAGATGTGCCAAATTTAATTAAAGTAGGTTTAACCCATTCCTGAGAAATAATTTTTTTGTTGAAAATCACAAAATGATGTCCAGAAGAAAAACAAAGCAAAATAGGACTAATGTTAATATGAAATATTTGCTCACTTTGATGTCCTGCATCAGTTCCTGAAATTCAGTGAATATGTCTCGTAACAATCTGTACATTATTCAACAAAATAACTACACTTTGCCCAATTACAAAATGCAGTGCCAAAGAAGATAATTTATTTAAGAATTTAAAAGTACTGCATGCAACTTTTTTCTATTTTTGATTTTTATTAACAAAATATGAATAAGTATAAGGATGCTATTTTATATTTTTTAACAGGTCTTTCATTTGAAGATGCTCTAAGGGATGGAGTTATTTTGTGCAAATTGATGGTAAAACTTTTGCCTGGTTGCATAAAAAAAATTAATGTTGCTGCTGGTGACTATAAAAGTATGGATAATATTGGACAGTAAGTAATAAATCTGCTAAATTGTACATAATTTCAGTAAAAGAACATGAAATTTATACATTTGAAAAAAGTAATGTATTACCAGATAACTTCATATTTCAATTTATTAATGGCTTAAGAAAATTATACAGACAATAATGTTTCAATCAAGATCAACAAGAAAATAGCTGTTTTTAATTTAAAAAAACTCAAAATATTGTTATGGTTTAAAAATTGTTTATAGAGAATTACAAAAATAATAAGGCCAGTTAGATGGAACACAGAATAAATTAAAAACAGAATATTTGTTTACATTAAACCAGCAAAAAAATTATTTTGCAATTCACATTATAATACATCAACAACCTAAGAGGAGGACTTTTAATTACCTTCTTTATTATTATATATATATATATATATATATATATATATATATATGTTGTGTGTGTGTGTGTGTGTGCATGTAATTATACATACTTATAAAATAAAGTTATCAGATTATAAGTTTGTTTTTCATTTTTTTGGTCCTTTTTATTTTTTATTTTATTTAAAATTTAGCAAATTAAGTTAAAATACCTTTTTCTCCAACATGAAAAATCAATTTGCTTACTGTGCATCATTTCATTATAAAAATAAAGTAAAACAATCAAGAGGTACAACTGATATAAAAGTATATCAGTAAAAGATATAAAAATAATCATCCATGATAGAGGTAAAATAAACAATGTTACTCCTAATTTTTCCTAATAAACCCAAGATGGGATTATTTATCATGCAATAGTAATACTTACAGAAATGGAAATTAAGTGTAAACATTGTGAGAAGGATGTCTTCATAGTTGTTAGAATTAATTATTGATGATAATTAAACTTAGTAGGATGGAAAGAGTAGGACAGATTAAACAAAAATGGAGAAGTTTCATCAAATACTGTATTAAAAAAACAAAAATCTTTTTTTAGCTAATGTAGAACATATAGTACATTAAATACGTAGAAAGTTTATGATATTTACAAATAACGTGGTAACATTTAAAAATTAAATATCTTTATTTTTATTATTTTAATAAATTTTACTTCCTTAATTTTCAACTTCAGCTCACTGTTTTCTTTCTGCTATGCTGCTTTGCCATAAGCACTTGCTATTTTAATTTTTTAACTGAAAATTTTTGTTTATTTGTCTCATTATATCACCTTTTATTGTTTTTGATATATTATTTAGCCTACTACTGCTATATATTCAGGAAATATTCCACTCCTAACTGCAATAGGAATTATAACTTATACATTATACATTTCACAACAGTAGAAAAATAACTTTATAAAATATATTAAATGGAAATTTCAGTTAACTACCATTCATTTTGTCATCTTTAGTTATATACTTTTATGAGAAAAATTTTTTTTATTTGAAATTACACTGTCATATAGTTGTTATAGTTTACACATAATGCATAACCCATTGACAATAATTTGTCTTAACACCATATTTATTATTAAGAAGTATTAAAACTGTTTAAAGTGTGTATACTTACTTCTCTGTAGATTAACATGTTTATTATGTTAATATTTAACATGATTACAAACACAGCACAGTAAGCTAAGGTTTCCAAAGAGGAATTTGATAGAAAAAATTAATAGGTCGAGTAGAAATCTATATCTAATACTAGAAATCTCATGAGAATCTCAATGAGATGTCTGGAAATTGTTCTTATCTTATATGAGATATCTGGAAATGAGAAGATTGTTCTCGAAAATAGAATGTTCATCATATTACATTTTGTCATGCCATTCATTTAAATTTATAACACTTGGCTACTGCAAATGAGTGGTTCTTTTATATTTATTTATTCTTCATTGGTAAATTTATTAAATGATTTAACAATGAAAGCCAATCATAACTTTAGTTTAAATCATAGAGTGTTTTAATGATTTATGTACCTAAAAAATCATTATAAAAGGATAATGAAAGAGAGTAAAAGAAATTATCCTTAAGAAATATAAAAATTGTTTATTCCAGAAAATCTTCTGGTTCTCTTGAATCAATTTGTTCTGTAAACAAACTTTTCCTAATACCAAGTCATTGAAAAAAATTTCTTAAATCTGTGGATTATATTATTATTATATTATATTATTATTATTTTTTATTTTCCTCTAACCTTATTTTTTGAAATAGCTTTGTTCTTCTAAAATAGTTTTTTATGAAAAAAGTTTAGTTTCAAGTGATCCAATTATATATTCCACTTCATCTTAATTTAACAACATAGCTACTTTCAATTTTCATTTATAATACTGACACTGAAACAGAAGGAGGTTTTATGTATAAAACAAGTAGATTTTAACAGATATTTTCTCTGCAAAATAATGTTTTGCATCACTTATAGACCAGTATAACAATCTAATAAGTCAGATTTTATTAAATCAACATTCTTAAACTACAGTTAAAGTATAAGTAAGGTAAAGGTTATTTTGACAAATTAATGGATTAAAAGAAAAGTACAAAATGAGGTACAGATGATAGATTCAATTAACATCAATATATGAATGATAACACTTAGCAGTCACAATTGACTGGCACAGAATTGTGAAATATGGAGGGCTGTAAAGCGAGGACCTACCAGACATGTTTTGTGAGAGATCCTGCAAAAGGCAGAAATTGATTGAATGGAAAATCTACTTTAGTATGATTATTAACTTTAATGCAGTAGGTGTAATAAATAGCATTATTGAATTTTATGTCATAGTACATTTTGTTAATTATGTAATATTAAATAATTGTTTTTATGATGTTATATCCTTTTTCAGATTTCAAAAGGCATGCATAAAATATGGTGTACCTGATGTAGATCTTTTTCAAACTGTTGACTTATGGGAAAGGAAAAATATATTTAATGTCACCAAAACACTATTTGCTCTAGGAAGAACAGTGAGTATTAGATGATTGAAAATTAAAGTTATATTTCAAGATAGTGTGTTGTGTGTGTGTTTGAGTGTGATGGTGCATTCATGCAATCATTATGTGACCCAATTTTCTCTTTTTACATGATTGCCCAGAAAGAAATGTAATGTATTTAGGGTGTATGTTTGTATGTATGTATGTTTATTCCACTGTAGCAGCTCAACAGCTGAACCAATTTAGATGTATGCCGCCGCGTTGGAATCCTTATATTACTGGGTCTGTCAGAGACTACATAAATATGTATATATTTACATATATATGTATGTAGTAGTGGAAATTTGCTGGTTGAAGCACAAATTTTAATGAATTGTCAACTATGAGCCTCTATCACTGTGTCAGCTGGGTTTGAAATGAATGATTCGAATCAATCAAATGAATAATAGTAGAAAAATAATACAATTAAATTTACATTATAAAATAAAATATTAAATAAATTAAAAAAATTTCTGTTTAATAAAGATCTCTGCTTAATAATAATAATGGGCTTTCCGTGAGGGACTGTGTGTGAGGCTAGAGTGACGAGGTGATGTGAGCGCCTCGTGCAAAGCTAGACAAATCATCACCATCAACTGATAACAAACAAGGTTTCTCTGAGGTGCTGTTTCGAAAGGTGCAGTGGGGTGCTCTTACAATTTCTCTGGGAACAATCATCTGACTTTCAAAATTGAAACGGGGAAATTTGTTGGTAGGTTGATGGCTAACTTCCGCATGCATCAGGTACACTCTCAATCAAACAGATCACAGTTATTGGAAATGTTGTTATATCTTACATCCAATCTCCCAGTTTTCAAAATTCAAATGGGTTATTTGCTTATATAATACAAAATCACAATGGAATCAAACCAGAACAAAAAGAGCAATGTTTATCAGCAATATTTATTTTTGGCAGTTGTGTTTTTTAATATTTATCTCTTGTTATGACCTAACCACTGCAGTGTTCTTTTTCATATAGTACCCACTACTTCTTTTCCTTTGCTTATTCTTCTTATCAAGTTGTCAGTTGGTCTATCCAAATAGCCTTACACATATATTCTACCCTACAGTAATTTTACCTAGTTTGCTTCTAAATTCAGTTACAAAATTATGAAGTTACATAAAAGACATAAATACGCTGTTACTGTTGTATTTCTAAATATCCAACATTCAGTTTTAAATTTGAGTTTCTAAAAACTTTATAAAAAAAATTATAATTCAGTAATTTAAAAATACTCCATTTTAGTTTTACAGAAAATTTGTTTTATTTTTATTTATTTTCCATTATATTAAGTCTTATGCTATGACAAACAAATTTCAATAGATAGTTAATAGATTCTTAAAATATAGCAGCCACTGTAAGCTGAATGCTTAAAATGATAGGTGAGACAAAAAATATCTTGCTGGAGAAATGTAATCATTACTAATTTTTTGTTTATTTCTAATTATTTTTTTTAAATGTTTAGTAAGAAGGTTTTTTTCTTTTTCATTTCACCTGACTTGGGAGTACATGAGTAAAACAGTGTTTCAATCACTTTTCTGTATTCTGTGCCTTTCTTTTAACCCAGTATTGTTTCATTCTTTCTTATCAAAGATCAAGGTAAGTATAGTAAGGACCTTTCTTCTATGGAGAATTGAATCTTAAAGTTTGGTTTTGGTTTTGGCTTGAAACCTCATTTTCTTGTCCTTGATGATTGTCTTGGCAGTTTTGTCAGGAGTATGCTTTCTGTGATTTGGAGTTAGAAAACTATTTAGCATTTTATTTTGCTGAGCCATTATAAAATGTGCCTGTCAAACTGTTCTAAGTAACAAGTTAGAGAGTTCTGTTTCTTACTAGAATAAATAACCATGTCTTTAATTGTATATCTTAATTATGTTTTATCATTCTCCATCCAGTTCAAAGAATAAACATTCTAGTTGCCTGCATCTTAGTACACCTACCAGCAGATAATTTTTTCCTGCTTCACTTTTCCTGATTACAGTTAATAAAGAATTATTTATTTATATATTTATCATATGGTACATGGATGTGCTGTATGTAAATATCAAAACTAAACATTCAAATAATTATGGAAGAAAAGCATATGTTATAATCATATAGTGTAATTACAGATTTCAGTAAAGTAAATAAGTTAATAATAATGAACTACTTAAATATTAAGCTTATATACCTTATAAATTTTACTATTTTTATTAATAATTAAATGAATTTATTACAGACATATAAACATCCAGAGTGGAAAGGACCATGGTTGGGTCCTAAACCATCTGAAGAACACAAGAGGAACTGGTCTGAAGAACAACTTCGAGCTGGAGAAGCAATTATTGGACTCCAAGCAGGATCAAACAAAGGAGCATCACAAACTGGGCTTAGCATGGGTGCCACCAGAAAGATCCTTCTTGGCAAATGAAGATTATCTCTCCTTATAGAACTGCTTCAAATTCCCGTGTACACTAACTTTCAAAATTAATAAAATTTATTTATCTTATTTGTATTTTTAAAAAATAAAAATCTTATATTATTAACTTAATGAAAGTTGTCATATTTTCTTCTAAGTAAGTGTTAATTATGTAATATCACACCATGCTTGAAGAATAAATTTAAGTCTTTAAACTAATAATGAAATATATTTGTTTGTTAAAATCAAAAAGTGCTCCAATAAACTTCTCTTTAAATTTGTTTAACCTATATACAACATATCCTTTTAATTTGAAAAAAAATTGTATAGTTTCTGTTTTAGTACATTAGGATACTAGTTTTGTCATAAAACTAATTAACTAGGAATATTTTTTTTAAAAAGAGATTAGGAAAATCTTTATTAATATTATTTTAATGCTAAAAAAAATTAAGTGTAACTTGATATGTAAAAATATAAACAAATAAAATTTAATATTTATTTAAACAATGTTATCCAATTTTATCTGACTAATTTAGCTACCTTCTCAACTTAAATTTTTGGTTTGCCTGACTTTTAAAAAATGTCTTTACAAACAAGCTATCACAGCTGAAACAGAAATATTGTAAACTTTAAAAGATTGTTTTTTCAGCTTACCTTATTTTTTTTTAATAATACTTCTCTTTTTTCCAGTATATTTTTTAAGTCTATCTCAGTAGATATTTCGCCAAATTGTACCTAGATTGATATAGTATTCAAGGTTTCCAAAGTTTTCACACCCTATACTTTTTCTAATTTTTTAGATTGATTTCTTTTGGTGAGGTATGAACAAAAAAATGTAAAAAAATGCTTTTACGTTATAATAATAGTATTCAAAGTTATCTTGGTGAAATTTTTATCAAAATGTATATTTGCACAAAATGCACTAACAGAAGTTATGAATTAATAAAGAAAAATACTTTGTTTGATGTTCATAAAAAATTTGTATTCCTTATACAAAAATAACCATACTAAATTTTATGATTACATGTTCTTGAAGAATTAAGCAAAATAAATACTATGTATTGATGTGAACACATACATCCATACATGCAGAACTGAACAGTAGCTGTTTGAATTTTTAGACTGAGACAACCTAAAAACAACAAAAAATGAAAAAAAACCAGGTACTCAAAATTTTGATCCATTACAAATACATTCCCTGATCACTGTATTTTGTACTATAATAGTCAGAAAAATAAATATTTATTTCTAAGATAAAGGCTAAAATATTAAAATAATAATTAACAGTGATATAAATAATTGATAACATCTTCCTTCATTCATGAAGACATTAAAAGCAGCCAAGTTATTGAGAGGATTATTGTCTGTGAAAATCTGATAATCTTGAGAAAAATTCTAATAAGTATTTAAATTCAGAACACAAAGTAAAGTCATAATCTGATTAAACTCTACTATTATTATTTTATCCACTTCTGGTATCTGGAATACAATCAACGACACTGTCTCAAGGATCAGTGTGCTTAAAATTTCACAAGAACAACTGTTGAGCTGTATCTTGGCATACAACTCTATATGAGGCAGTATAATCTCTTAAAAGTAACAGATTTTTGAACTTTAAAACAAAGCTTTATTTAGGTGGCATAAGGTAACACCAGAGCAGCACTGAAATTTGGCATAAAGGTAAGGAATTTAATTGCTAGCTTTTCTGTGTAATTAATTCATTACTGGCCACACTGAAAATATTGATACTTTTTTTGACTAATATTAATGATATCTCTTTGTGTTCCTGGACTCCATTATTGTTTCCAGTCCTCCACTTCTGTTATATTCAATGTTTACGGAATGATAGTAATGAATTGAACTTGCTATCACTGTAGTATGGAACAGGAGGAGGTTTTCTGTAATGTGTTATAATTATCAGTTCCACTTTCATTGTCTACCCATCAAAAAGTCAAATAGATTCATGGATTAAATGAATACTGTACTAAGACATGGGAGCCATAATGATATCAGAAAACATAAACAAGATTCTGCTACCCTCTCTTACTTCTACAGTCAATAAAATATTAAAAACATTTTCCATACTTCTAATAATCCTTTCTAACCTCACTTACTTTCTCTCAATCTTAGTCCTGTTTTTTTCAAAAGTCTCCTACTTTGTACTTCTCTTTTTCATACTTCCATTGAATGTTTTTTTTTGTTTTCTTATAATATAGTTTCTTACTCACATTTATATATAAGATTTCACAAGATCAATAACCCAGAATATTTTTACAGTATCTAAAGCATCAAGAAAAATGGAAATTACTACGTTTAGTGATAGAAACTTCCAGTGTGAATTTGGTGCTGAACTGTAAAATTCTTTCCAGAGAGAGAATTTTTGTTAAAGAAGGCTTTTTCTTTATAATCTAGAAGTTAGTCTTTTTACACTGACAAAGAATTTTGTGAACTTTTATTATTAATAACAACCCTTTTTTTTTATATATCATGAATTATGTTTAAATTGATTGAATAATATGTACCTTAAAGATCACTCTATGAATTTATAACAGGCTTGTCTCAATAGGCGCAATGAAAATAATGAAACTGCTCCTCAAAAACAATTAAAATTCAATAGTCAAATCTTATATTTATCTATCCTAACTAATCTAATTTATCTACCCTTTAAGACCAATATTAATCAAAAGCTAGATATTCTACTTTAGAAAAAAAATTCTTACATACTTGAACATTATGAAATATACAAACAAAATACACAACAAAAAAAGACTGATTTAATAAATGAAAGTTCAAATCAAATGCCCTTATTGGCCATATCCTAATATGTCTTCCTGACTCAAAAGAAACCACCATCAATAACTTCAGCTGCCTCCACAGACTAATACAGCAGTGCATACAGTGGATTATAAGACAGCAATTGAAAATATTTTAAAGCCGGAGAAACACTCTATCACTAAAAAAACTAGTAATTTTCTACTTGTTCAACATATTTTTTTATTTTTGTATATGTTTCGTTTTTATCTTACATTATTATTTACGAATAATTTCTAAAAAATTTCTTCTGTGAATGAATCTGTAATAAACATTTGAATGTTGACATATCTCTTAATATTATTATTACTGTCATTAAAACTTTTGATAGAGATATTTTTAAACCTTTAAAATAAGATGGAAAAAGAGATTAAACTCAATATCACTTGCAAAAATGTACTTAGAATCTAAAACATGATGGCTGTTTTGACTGTTAAATATGCATCACCAATAGACAATGAGAAAAGAGTATATATGAGAAAATAAGCAGTAATAAAAATATAAGCAAGAAACACAAATTGGATAGTTTAGAAAGTTACTTTGTCAGTAATCACGTTACTTTCATTTGTATTTACGTTTTACTTTCATCACGTTGGTCATAAATTAAAATAAAAAATTGTCCATATTAGCTATCTGTTTAATAAATATACATATGTATATTGGTATAATGTTAAAAATATTCTTTGTTTGTATTACCACTCCAGTGTTCCAGAGTTTAAAGGCTAGACAACTGTTTTGTAAACCATCATATTTATTTCGAATCTGAATAATCTGCATCCTTGTACATTAAATACAATGGGTATTTTGATAACTAATAGTTTAAACCAGTAATATTTTTTACCATAAATATTAATATTCATATAAATAAATAATAATGTCATAAATCTTAGTGTTCATATATTGAAATTAAAAGATATTATGTAACTTACAGAAAAAACTATTTTTTCATTTAAAAAAAAAATCAAGATTCTAAGACTTCATAATAATTTTCCCTACTGTGTGGAAATAGTACATATAATATGCATTGTTTCCTACAGAAAATTTTGTATTAATTTGATGCTTCAAATAATTATTTTTTATTGCCTTTCTTATGATTTTGATGCATATAAAGCATCTTTTGTTCAAACAGCATAATCAGTGATATATTCTCAGAGAATAATGAGTAAATTATATGAGCAGTGCTGCTGGAGAATAGCATTAACCGTCACTTGTAAGGTTGAATCACTGAATCACTTGCATTTCATTTCAGTGGGCTTGTCATCCTGAAACATAACAGTATATTTGGGACTCAGCGGATATGGCATTGGGTGATCACTTTATGTGTCACTCTCCTTAGGAAGCCTAGATTAGAATGCTAGTTATCTTAAGAATGTATATGTCACTTTGGGAGTGACTGCAACAATTTTTTGTTAAATGAACAGACATAATTTTTAAAAAACAATATAGTTTTCAAATATAATTTCCAACATTCTGAATAAATGTCTACCTAAAAAGAAACATCAGTAACATCAGCTGTCACCAGTGTGAGAACAACAGCAAGTCACTGAAGAAATTTCAACTGAAAATGGTCTGAGGAAGTAATTGTATATTAGTTATAAAATTTAGTTTTGACATTTCCAAAGTTTATACTTTTAAAGAATACTTCAATAATACATTCCAAACATTTAAAGGAAAAAGATAGGATTGAGACTTTGGAGATGTGGGTCTGCAGGAGGATGGAGAAGATAAAAAGGATAGACAGAGTAAGCAACAAATAAGTATTAAGAAGAATAAATGAAGATAGAACAATATTGGCAACTAACAGAAGGAAGAAAGGAAACTGAATCAGGCATATAATTAGGGGAAAAGGAATAATAAGTGCAGCTCTTGAAGACTTCATTGAAGGTGAAAAAAAAAGAGGAAGGAAGAGGTTGAATTTAATAAATGATATCAAGGGTAGTTGAATGTTATGAATAGATGAAAAGAAAAGCATGGGCCAAAAACAGATGGAGACAACAATGGTGCCAGGGACCTGCCATTAGGTAGAATAATACATGACACTGATGATATACAAATTTGTACTTAGTACAACTCTGTTTAATTTCATAATTTTTTTTTTTTTATCATTTATGGACTGCAAGAACTAAGACTCTTCTTTTTTTCCTGTTTAGTCTTTGGAATCACTGTAAGGTATTACTTCAGAGGATGAATGAGGATGATATGTTTGAATGTAAATGAAGTGTAGTCTTGTACAACCTCAGGTCAGCCATTCCTGAGGCTTGTGGTTAATTGAAACCCAACCACCAAAGAACAAGGTATCCACAATCTAGTATTTAAACCCATATAAATATAACTGCCTTTACTAGGATATGAATCTTAGAACTCTCGACTATGAAATCAGCTGATTTGCGATCATAAGTTAACAACTAGATCAGCCTGGCAGGCTGCAAGAATTAAGACTAGTTAATTTTTATTTCTTCTAAATCTTATGATGAGATTAAAAAGGAATTAAGAAATTAAATGAATGCAATATATTTTTAACAAAAGAAAGCAATAATTACATTTTTATAACATCTACTCATAATGTATTATCTCATATATATATATATATATATATATATATGAGATATATATGTGTGTGTGTGTGTGTGTGTGTGTGTGTGTGTGTGTGTGCGCGCGCGCACGTGTGTGTGTGTATTTAATGAAATATAAACCACCAAAACAAAGTAAATAGATTATTCTTAGAATCTATTTTTGCAGGATCCCACAACTTCAACTGTTATTAAATTCTATGATTATGTTAAAACATATTTATTTGTAAATTACATATTTTCAAAAAGAAAATGATTACAACAAATTTACAAATTATAAACCATACTGTTTTATAAAATATAATAACAAGTGATGATGCAAGATTCCACAAAAATTGATTCTTGTAATTAATATGGTTAAGTTTAACTTTGTTATTTTAAGACTTTGTTATTTTAAAACTGATTCACCATTAGTTGATAAACTAATCAACTAGTTGATAAACTAATCGACTAATGGTGAATCAGTTTTCAAGGTGAACCTTCTAGAAGATATAAGCAGTAGGGGCTTTTATAAAATCATGTTAGGCAGTATCTATCAGATTAAGAATTATAAAAGAACATAAATTGGGAATAGAGGGAGCTGAAAACTGTACTGAGAAGGCTGCTTTTGAGATGCTAGAGATACAAAGGGAAAAATATAGGAAAGCTCTGAGCTATTGGAACACTGAACTAGATGAAATGATAAAGGAAAAGAAAGAATCATTTGAAGTACCTGCTAGATACTTCAAATGATTCTTTCTGAACAGGTCACTGTTAGATTTACATACTGATAGATTTTACAGATTCCATGTAAAATCTATCAGGTGACCTGATAGATTTTACATGGAATCTTAAAAAAACGTTTTTAAAAAATCAATTTAAAAAAGGTTTTAAAAACTTTTAGTTTTTTAAACAACTTAAAGTTTTTTAAAAACTTTTTTAAAACAAAAATCATATGTAAAATCATTTTATTGTCTTAACCTATTCCAACAAATTATATTTTTGTTACTTCCTCTCTGAAGCATATGAAACTGATTATTAATGCAGATTTATTAGCTTACTGAAAAAATATATGTGTAATGTTTCAGCTGCTGTAATATGTTAACTCATTGTGCATAATGGTATAAATTATGTATATTTAATTCTTGTGTTTCCATCCCTTGTTGCAAATGAACTGTTTTAGTTTATCCCATTGCTTTCCTACTCTTTTTGACATTTAGAAGAATTATTTTTATATGTTTTATTTCAGTAACATTTGTATAATTAAATAGTTAAAACTTTTATATTATTATACTATTTTCCTTCTTGTTGGCAGTTTATAAATTAATATTATTAGAATTATAACAGTTGTCTACAGATAAATGCTGGAAAATTTGTTATTGAAAATTAGAAGATTAATTGTGACTGAACTTTTATTAAATTTTTGTGTTAGGTCTCTAGATTTTGCAAATGAAAGTGCTCTATGATGGAATGAACACATTAGTAATACAACACAAAAAGATAGTAAGAAATAATATTAACAGTCTTCAATTTATGTTTGTACCATAACAACAATTGTAGGTGACCTATTATAAAGAATTCACTACTCCTGAAATTAGCATGAAACCATGCAAGGTTTACTAAGGAAAGTGAGAAGTGAAGTGGTTTCCTGCAGTTTTCTCACTGAACCAAATAGACTGCCGCACATCAAAATTAACATGCCAGCCATTAAAATTCAGGAGATATCCAGCTCTAAAAGTAACACCTTTACTCTATTCACCACAGGGACTACATTTACCCTCAAAGAAATTTAATATGACTTATGCTTCTTGTACCTTAGGTCCTTCAGTTGCATCACTCCAAAAGAATGCCTGGACAGATAGAATAAAACATATTTGTCAAGAAACAACAAGATGCTTCGACTCTATAAGCGAACTATAAATCTGTACTAGTATGAATTTTACTAATGCTAAATAATTAGTTAACTTTAATTAATTTTTTTGAGTTAGATTTTTATTGATTACTATAAGAGCAATGTTATAATTCTTATTTTGAAATTATAAAGAATCACTTTTAAATTATTAAAATTATTCTTCAAAATACTTTGTAGAGTTAATTATCACACCTTCCTCACTGGAGTTACCAGCAGCATTGTTGTTCTGTTAGCATAACAGTACTACAATTAATTCCATTAATTATAAAATTATACTCCACAAGTTCTAAAAGGCCTTTGGAAGAATATTTTCTTTAATTTAAAAGTGAGTTGTTAATAACTTAAAACTTTTATCATATTAAACTTACATTATCATATATATAAATAATTCATTATTGTTTACTGTACTAGTAACTATCAGAAACAGATTCCATCTTAGTAATATAATAAATTTTTTGCTCATACAGCAATTAAATTAACAAAAAAAAAATCTTCATAGTAACTCATTTGATTGTAAATTAGAAGAAGCACATAATTATTTTTTTAGGAATGTTTTATGTAATCAGAGAGCTTATTATGAACTTTTTTCCCATAATATTTTCAAATATCAGCGGCCCGTAAAGAGGTGCATTCTTAGTTTAACTCCTCCTTTAATTAGTTTGAAATAAATGACAAAACTTATTTTCAACAAAATTTTCTATATTTGAATAGGTTTAACAAAGTAAATAAAAAAAAAAACAGACTGTTCAGATTGTTAATATATTACTATTTTTTAATATTAACACGGCTCTTGAAACAGTGGGTTTGTCATTGCTCTTTTTTTTATTTATTTTTTTTTATAGTTATTTTAAAGACAGATTCTCATCCTGTGCTAATACTCAACACTAATATACCATAAGTTAGGTTATACTAAAAACAGACGTAGCAAATCATTTCACAGAAAAAGAATAAAATAAAATAAATCATTTCATAAATAACATTTTCTATTATAACAACTATAGCATAAATGACAAAAGCATGAATGACATCAACACATGACAAAAGGGAAGCCTCTGAGTAGTATGGTATATCATTTCCAGAAATAGCAAACAATAGGGACTCTGGATTTATTCTGAGAGATATCTGCAGTTATATTTTTCTACGAGGACTTAGTTGTCCTTACATTCAAATGTGTTATACTTTTATGTTTTCTATCACTAAGAAGTAATACAAACCAATTTAATTCATACCTGATATTATAGTGTTTCTTTTTCAATTAAATCTCATGAAGTACATATTCAAAAGCAGTTCCATCACCTGATACCTATCAGTCTCTTCAGGGCACAATTCACAAAATTTGTCAAAGCAATACCAGCAACCAGCAGACATTTTTTTCCCAAACTCATGGTGGCTACTGACAAAAGTTTTTTTCAAAGACCACAATTGGTTATCAGCCACTATTTCAAAAAAAGCATTGCCTGCAGTTAAAAAATTATTTCTATCAAATTTGTTTACAAAACAAATAATATCATAGGTAAGTCTAATATTCCTGCAAGGAAAAATACATTTCTAAAATTACCTATTGATAATTTCACTAAGTGGAGGACTAATAATGTGCTTAACTTGTTTTATTGAATACTAATGTACTTCATTCCAAATATAAAGTGTTTTATTACTCATTGTGGAGATCACTATTCTGTTCCGATGAAAGTTGCTGGGTTAAATTTACATGGTTTCAGTGACAATTCTTATTTAGAAAAATTACTTTTTTTAAGTGAAAATTCGTTATTCAATGACCTGATGTTTATATAATGCTATATTAAGCACTAATAGGACTCACCAACATTACCTTTTTACATTTTATTTCTTTGTTGTCAATAATTAAACTTTTTACTTCTTCAAGCTTGGTAATATTTGAAATAAAATTCAGTAACTCATCACAAGACTTTACTAATATAATTACCTACAACTTTTCAATCTCTCTCTTTCTTTCTCTCTCTCCCTCTTTCTCTTTCTCTATTAACAAACTTACAACAAGGTTTTTTTCTGTAATTCTTAGAGTAACCAGCCAATACAAAATTGTTTTACATTTAACTTCTTCATGTTATACTAATATTAATTAATCTCTTACTGAACAATGCAATATTGCAGATAATATTTAGACTGGTTGGAACTGAAAATGTCTAAGTATCCTTTCTGCCTCTTTCTTTGTCACTACACATTTTTCCTTCTTATAAGAAATAATTTAAACTATATAATTATAGTTTATTATTATAAACTATAATAATTTATTTTTACTATAGCAAACTTAAAGGTTTCTAATATTCAAGCCTTATTTTTCTATAATTTGTTTCCTTTTTTAAGCAACTACAGGTTAATTGCCAAATTATCACTTACAGCCACTGATTAAAGATAAATCTATTTAACATGTGAAAAATCTCAAGTCCATTGGGATTCAAACCCAATACCTACTAGTTGAAAGGCAGAGATGGTCAACAACCACAGAGGTTAACTGAGTGGTAAAACATGTTTATTTAAAGGATTATTTAGTTTTAGCTGTTCTTAAAATACAATTTATATTTATAAGGTTTTCACAGCAACATAGAAGTCAGCCATCTCATGGACACAAATCCACCAGTATTCATAATACATTAATTTTCTCCATGCTCAAAAAAGGATCATTTCTTAACAACCTGAAAGTTATGAAATTCAAACACATGCGCAATAATGATATGAACAAACCACAATTCAAATCCAATACTCTTTTTGTTTAAAGAGCAGAACATTGAATTGGGCAGACCTAAATATGTCTGCCCAATTAAAAAAAAGCCAGTTGCATCTGCTAATACCAGGGTGAGAACAATCGGTTCAATTAATGAAAATGATCACATAATGATTAAAAATATTTTGATGTTAAGTAATTAAAAACCTTTTTTTTCTAACATATCGTTTAGTTATCCATTACAAAAGTTTATGATTTTATATTGTTCAAAGGCTACTCTTGTTCTAAGCAAAACATTAATTAAATCTAATAGTGGACCTTGCA
Organism: Lycorma delicatula; assembly: GCF_047948215.1. Taxonomy (NCBI): domain Eukaryota; kingdom Metazoa; phylum Arthropoda; class Insecta; order Hemiptera; family Fulgoridae; genus Lycorma; species Lycorma delicatula. The sequence goes on along the minus strand of NC_134457.1, from coordinate 184,948,236 downwards.
TTTTCCTGACCATATTCTAGGACTACACATGATAATCAATAAATTTAGCAAGAATTTTACTTTTTAGACTTAATTAATAGTCTATCTCTTTCTTAAGTGTCTAGTTCTGAGACTATATTACAAAAATTTGGGAGACTATCTGTAAGAGGATTTGAATCTTTGTTGTTTATCACTTACTACGTTTTAAGTATTTGTTATAAATCCAAAACTATAAACACTGCTTCCTAAATTAGCAGTTCTTATTGCCTCATTATTATTTTCCAAATTTGTCAAATTAAAGTTTTAAATCATAAATCAGTTTTGGTATAAATATCTAAATTATATTTAACATAAATGGCTACACCTCTATTTTTAAATGAATTCTTATCATAACAATTAAATTTACAGGTAAATTTGTAATATTACATGGGATTTTTCTTCCTCTTTCAACCCATCTTCAAAAAAAACCAGTGTTTGATAAGGGTACCTTTAAAAATACCCCTGTTTACTTGGAACTTATTGAACATTTTGATGCAGTGCTGTATATTTTTCAAAATATTAAAATATCTCTTAATTCTGGTAGATGTGAACTCTGAACATTATATCAAATTTATAAATACTATTCTCAACATTTTTACATTCCTTTCCGCTCTTTAATAAGTATACCTCTAATGGGGGTCCTTTTGCTCATTACTGCTGCTGCTATATTGTTTATTATGAATTAATTTTATACTAAGTTTTCACTAAACTAATTAACCCATTCATGTTTTTAGCCACTTTATTAAAAAACATTTTTAGATATCAATTTATTTCATCTGGTGATTACAACAGCATGCAATCAACTCAGCTAACATATTATATAATCTTTTCTACATCCACAAAAAGGTTGTCTTTTTTGTTGTACATTTAAATAACAGCTGAAAAGTTTTTTCCATGGGTTGGAATATAGATGCATTTATATTTTATAACCAGAATCCTGTTTATTCAATGGTGCTGGGCTTATGGAAATACCATATCAGGAGATATGGGATATGAGATATCTAGGGGCCTAGATATGAGAACTGTATCATTAGCAATTGTGACTGTCTAGTATAAGAGTTTTTGATAAAATAAAATTTTATATTGAATAAAATATTGCTCATATGCCAGATAATGTAGAATTAAAGATATAGATCAAATGATGATAATTCGTTTTGGTATTTTACTTGAAAGAACCTATTATCTAAGTAAGGCCTCAAAAGTTAGAAGAATAATTGAGGTAATCCTTTTTTTAACTTTTACAATAGGCCAGTATGACAAATATTATCAAGTCCTGTTGAAAACCAAATAGTATTAAAGAGCAATAGTTCCTTTGTAATTTCTTCAGAGTAATAGTTTGGTCAGTACAGGATCCACTAATTGGTTTCTTGATTTCACATTGCAGCTTTGCTCATGAAACATAATCAGTATCACAAATATAAATTACCATCTCAATGTTACAAAATTTCATAAAAATTGATTCAATATTATTGGCATAAAATGGTAAAAATGCAAAAAAACAACTTATGTTTTTTATCCCTTAAAAATATTAAAATTAAAAAAAAGCCGAAAATGGTTTTTAGATATTCATCTGATGAATATTTGCAAGCTTAACTCAAGTGAATATCTTGTTTAGTAAGTAACAAGGGTAACATTTGCATTGTTCAAAATATTTTTATCTTCTTCACTCCTTTCAAGGTCAAATTTCAAAAAAAAATTAGAATTTGGTATTTAGATATTCACATGAAACTTACACATACCAATAATCAAGTTGATGTCTTCATTTGTTACAAAGAAATTTAAAAAATAGTAAAATCTAATGGTTCCCCATTTAAACCCTTTAAACTCAAAATTTCAAAAAAATTAGAAATCTGTTTTTAGGTATTCAAATGTAGGAGTATGCATACCAAAAATCAAGATGATACCATCATTTGTTAGCAAGAAATTCAAAACATAGTAAATCTAATTGTTAACCCTTTTAAACTTGGCATTTCAAAAAATCCTTTCTTCATTTGCATTTACACTGTAAGAAGAACACGTATACTAATTTTCAGTAGTCATTGCTGGGTATTGATAATGAATCATTCATGACATGTTCTTTTATATATATATATATATATATATATATATATATATATGTATATATATATATATATATATATGAAAGAGGGCAGCAGCTCTTTCAGTAGTTGTTAGGGGCGTGAGTCAGAATGACTTAAACGGCCATATCAACATCACTCAGTCCTCTGAGTACTGCGCAGCTGAAAGCAATGGAAAACTACAGCTGCTTTTTTTCCAAGAAAATGTAGCTCTCTGCATTTTCAAATAGCAATGATGGAGGCGCCTTCCTTGGTAAAATATTCCGGAGGTAAACTAGTCCCCCGTTCGGATCTCCGGGTGGGGACTACTAAGGAAGGGGTCACCAGAAAATTAAAAATTAACATTCTACGAGTCGGAGCGTGGAATGTTAGAAGTTTAAAAAAGGTTGGTAGCTTAGAAAATTTAAAAAGGGAAATGGATAGGATAAATGTGGATGTAGTAGGAATTAGTGAGGTTCGGTGGGAAGAGGAAGGCGAATTTTGGTCAGATGATTATAGAATAATTAACTCAGCTTCAAATAATGGGCAGGCAGGAGTAGGTTTCATAATGAACAAGAAGATAGGGAAGACAGTAGAGTATTTCAAAATGCATAGCGATAGAATCATTGTAATAAGGATAAAATCAAAACCTAAACCGAAAACGATTGTTAACGTCTATATGCCTACAAGCGCCCATGATGATGATGAGGTAGAGTGTGTATACGAAGAGATTGATGAAGCAATTAAACACGTAAAAAGAGATGAAAATTTAATAATAGTTGGAGATTGGAATGCAAGCATTGGAAAAGGCAAGGAAGGAAATATAGTGGGTGAATACGGGCTGGGCAAAAGGAATGAAAGAGGGGACCGACTTATAGAGTTTTGCACGAAGTATAATTTAGTAATTGCCAACACCCAATTTAAAAATCATAATAGAAGAATATACACTTGGAAAAAGCCAGGCGATACTGCAAGGTATCAGATAGATTATATCATGGTTAAGCAAAGATTTAGAAATCAACTCGTTGACTGCAAAACTTACCCTGGAGCAGACATTGATAGCGACCATAAATTGATGATAATGAAATGTAGATTGGGGTTTAGAAACCTGAAGAAAAGGTGTCAGATGAATCGGTGGAATTTAGAGAAGCTTGAGGAAGAGGAGGTAAAGAAGATTTTTGAGGAGGACATCGCAAGAGGTCTGAGTAAAAAAGATAAGGTAGAAAATGTAGAAGAAGAATGGGAGAATGTTAAAAAGGAAATTCTTAAATCAGCAGAAGCAAACTTAGGCGGAATAAAGAGAACTGGTAGAAAACCTTGGGTTTCAGACGATATATTGCAGCTGATGGATGAACGTAGAGAATATAAGAATGCTAGTGATGAAGAAAGTAAAAGGAACTATCGGCAATTAAGAAATGCTATAAACAGGAAGTGCAAACTGGCGAAAGAAGAGTGGATTAAAGAAAAGTGTTCGGAAGTGGAAAGAGAAATGAACATTGGTAAAATAGACGGAGCATACAGGAAAGTTAAGGAAACTTTTGGGGTACATAAATAAAAATCTAATAATATGTTAAACAAAGATGGTACACCAATATATAATACGAAAGGTAAAGTCGATAGATGGGTGGAATATATTGAAGAGTTATACGGAGGAAATGAATTAGAAAATGGTGTTATAGAGAAAGAAGAGGAAGTTGAGGAGGATGAAATGGGAGAAACAATACTGAGATCTGAATTAAAGAGAGCATTAAAAGATTTAAATGGCAAAAAGGCTCCTGGAATAGATGGAATACCTGTAGAATTACTGCGCAGTGCAGGTGAGGAGGCGATTGCTAGATTATACAAACTGGTGTGTAATATTTATGAAAAAGGGGAATTTCCGTCAGACTTCAAAAAAAGTGTTATAGTCATGATACCAAAGAAAGCAGGGGCAGATAAATGTGAAGAATACAGAACAATTAGTTTAACTAGTCATGCATCAAAAATCTTAACTAGAATTCTATACAGAAGAATTGAGAGGAGAGTGGAAGAAGTGTTAGGAGAAGACCAATTTGGTTTCAGGAAAAGTATAGGGACAAGGGAAGCAATTTTAGGCCTCAGATTAATAGTAGAAGGAAGATTAAAGAAAAACAAACTTACAAACAAACAAACATATTTGGCGTTTATAGACCTAGAAAAGGCATTCGATAACGTAGACTGGAATAAAATGTTCAGCATTTAAAAAAAATTAGGGTTCAAATACAGAGATAGAAGAACAATTGCTAACATGTACAGGAACCAAACAGCAACAGTAATAATTGAAGAACATAAGAAAGAAGCCGTAATAAGAAAGGGAGTCCGACAAGGATGTTCCCTATCTCCGTTACTTTTTAATCTTTACATGGAACTAGCAGTTAATGATGTTAAAGAACAATTTAGATTCGGAGTAACACTACAAGGTGAAAAGATAAAGATGCTACGATTTGCTGATGATATAGTAATTCTAGCTGAGAGTAAAAAGGATTTAGAAGAAACAATGAACGGCATAGATGAAGTCCTACGCAAGAATTAACGCATGAAAATAAACAAGAACAAAACAAAAGTAATGAAATGTAGTATAAATAACAAAGATGGACCACTGAATGTGAAAATAGGAGGAGAAAAGATTATGGAGGTAGAAGAATTTTGTTATTTGGGAAGTAGAATTACTAAAGATGGACGAAGCAGGAGCGATATAAAATGCCGAATAGCACAAGTGAAACGAGCCTTCAGTAAGAAATATAATTTGTTTACATCAAAAATTAATTTAAATGTCAGGAAAAGATTTTTGAAAGTATATGTTTGGAGTGTCGCTTTATATGTTAGTGAAACTTGGACAATCGGAATATCTTTGAAGAAAAGATTAGAAGCTTTTGAAATGTGGTGCTATAGGAGAATGTTAAAAATCAGATGGGCGGATAAAGTGACAAATGAAGAGGTATTGCAGCAAATAGATGAAGAAAGAAGCATTTGGAAAAATATAGTTAAAAGAAGAGACAGACTTATAGGCCACATACTAAGGCATCCTGGAATAGTCGCTTTAATATTGGAAGGACAGGTAGAAGGAAAAAATTGTGTAGGCAGGCCACGTTTGGAATATGTAAAACAAATTGTTAGGGATGTAGGATGTAGAGGGTATACTGAAATGAAACAACTAGCACTAGAAAGGGAACCTTGGAGAGCTGCATCAAACCAGTCAAATGACTGAAGACAAAAAAAAAATGTATACACATACATGTGTGTACAATATTATTTTATTTGAACACACAATAAATAAGCTTCCTAACTACTTTAAAACAAGCGCCTTTATCAACAGACTAATTTCATCAATAAGGAGGGAAATATTCAATCCTGAAAAGGTCGAGAAAAATGTTTCATACATTTTGAAAAGTTAAATTATACATCATGGAATAATTTAATTGAATTCTCGCTTTACTGTTATGTTTTTTCCTGTGTGATATAAATAGATAACGTAATAACAAATACGTAACAGAATCGTAAATATATGATAAATTAATTGCTCAGTTACTTATAATTCTGTGATTCTAAGGCTATAAATACATATTGATTTATAATTAGGTTAATAATCTCATCAAATTATTAAATTTCGTTTTGTTTATAACACTGATTCGTTTGCCGGATGTGAAGTAATTTGTTCGTTGTCGGTCTTGAAGTTCTTTTCCGTTTAGTACATCGTATGGTAAATTCATTTATTAGTTTTTTATGTTATGTAGTTATTAGTTATGTTCAGTTAGTTTAGTACTCTGTGTTACATATTACCAGTTAAAGGGTAATTAAGTGCGATTGTTCCGTTTGTTTTTACAAATTAAAGGTTTGCTGAAGATAATTTAGACTACGTGCCCATGAGGTTACTGTAAGATCCTACGATCTTAAACCAGCTATTTGTGTTGGTTTACCTCAACATAGCTGTTTAAACTTAAATTTTCAGAATTGGTTTGGTTTTTTACTGTAGCTATTTAAATAGTTTGTTTCGTATTATTTCTTGTTATCTCGAAAACTTGTGTATTGAATTTTCAGGTTAGGTCGAACAATCCAGGTTATGTTGTGTTACTGCCCAACTTTTAAACATAATTCTGCGAGATATTCGTTTCAGACAGCAGATGAAATTTAAAGATGTGACCGTGATATGTATTTACATCCTTTATCTGTATGCATTTGTTGATATGTACTGCCGATGTTACAGTTCAAGTCGGCGCTCACCCGTGTTTATTTGCTATTATTGCTCTCTTATTTTTTATATTTGTTTATTTCTTCTTAAAGTTGTTCAGTAAGTGAGAAACAGAAATCGTTTCTTTTAGCTTGTCGAATATTAATTATTAATGTTGATATTTAAAGTAATCCTTATTACACCAAATAATCACTGTTAATTCACAAAAAAATTAGCTAATGTTACATAATTGAATTTCATCATATTTAATTGTGTTAACGCACCTTCATGTAAGCATTTATGGATATTGTATTGATTTGATATCATACTGTCAGGTAGCAATTTCATTTTGTTGATTGTAATATATTAATAGGTTAACTGTTGTAAGCATCCGTTACGTAATTTTTTTTAATTCAGTTACAGTAATGGCACCCCGAAAAGGAAAACAACAAGTTGAACAGGCTCAAGTATCCCTTGGACCACAAGTGCGGGAAGGAGAAATTGTTTTTGGAGTAGCTCATATTTTTGCAAGTTTTAACGACACCTTTGTCCACGTTACTGATTTGTCAGGGAGGTATGAATTTGTTTCATTTTATGTAAAATGCAGAATAATAGTTAAAACCCAATGTTTTTTTGGGAATGATACTCAAACTGGGTTGTTGAAATGAAATATTTGTCATTCTGTGCTTAGAAGGTATTTAAATAGATTTACCTTGTGTTACACAGATAGGTTTTTCTCTAGATTCTCACTGCTCTGTCAAATTAAATTTTAATTGCCTTTTAACTGATTACTTGGCATTACAACTTTGAGGTGAGATTTTTATTTTATTTACTAAACAAGCAATGGTCATTCAAAGAGATTTCTTCATACTGTATTTACTTTATTTATGGACTTTGAACAACATTTTTTATCTAAAATTTGATGAGCGTATGCGAGGAAACAATTATACATAGGTTTATAATGAAACTATAATGTGATAATGTGTGTTTTCTCATAGAGAAAACTAATATAATATTATTTATGTGGTAAATATGAACGTTTATGTACACAAATTCAAAAAAATCAAAACTAATTGTAATATAATCAGTGAATTAACTTGAGACAAACACGGAAACAATTTTTATAACATTTGTTAATACGAGTCATCATATGATACAGGAGTAACACCTTCTACATCTTACTTTAACTCAGATTCGTCATCATTCAAGTTAATAATTAATTAATCAGTGATATTGATATTTATGGAGTTTCCATGTATTTTTTCTTCCCAAACAACATGAATTACACTATTGTGTCACTCTTTTACTGTAACATTAGCCAATTCTTCTTTGGCTAGTATACTTATGCCTTTCAGTTTTAATGTTTACTGTTATGATCCATGTTTCCCTTTAACCTGACTTCAAATTAATAAGGGCTATTTGGAAAGTAACTTCTGATTCGTTATTAGAAAAAAAAACACCAATTAATTAAAAAACAATTTATTATACGTCTTTTAGCTACTTTTCTACATAATTGCCATCCAAATTTAAGGCACTTAATATATGTAAACAAGTTTTGAATACAATCAAGATAAAACTGCTGCCTGTAAATTAAGCCAGGTAATAACACTATTTTTCAATAACTTATCATTTTCAAAATGATGCTAATCATTTCTTCATTTTCGTGAGATGGTGTTAATCACTGGGAACCAAAACAGGGGTGTATGGAGGATAGTAAAACAATTCCATTTGAAACTGTCAATTTGGCATTTGAGTGTAGTATGCAGATGAGCTTTATCATGAAGAAAAAACTTAGGCTGAACTCTGAAAATTTGTAGAAGTGTCAACTGTCTGTTGTGTTTTCATTCAGCACAGTTCACGATGTGTTAGGAAAAAATTTGAAAAATTCTGTTCTTGTGAATCCATAGTTTTCAGATCAACACTTGCAACAATTCATCTGAGACAATTAAGGGTCATCCCAACCCTGTAGGGAAAGACACCCGCCTTGTGACACTTCTGGTCCAGCAACCCTCCCCCCCTATTCATGGCCGTGACAGGCTTTAACAGGAGTTGTCTTTTGCCCTCTAACATTTACATCTCATAGTAATAAGCCAGGTCTCATTGGGATGCCACCGATGTAAATGCCTCTGTAGACATTTACATTGGTAATTTTCAAACTCGGCTTTTGCCTTCACTGTAGGCCTCGTCCTGGACATCTTGAATGCCTACATCATTACCCTCTGAACTAGCTAACCGAGTTCATGGGAGCACTAACCCCACCCCTAGTTCTACCTTTAATTTGAGCCAATTTCTAGTAAATGTCTCAAAATACGAGGCAATTTAACAAAAACATACCACCAGAAATGTTGTTCGCAACAACAAAATTTAGTCTTGGTTCCCTTAGTGAACTCAACTTCAGTTCATACCCCTGACTTTGTTTCATTATGGACTTCAGTCTGGTCTATCAGGGTGAGGCGGACAGACCTTGCACTCAGCTCCATTGCAGAGTCCCGCCTGACATTTACTTAATTTTAACCATCGAGATGCTGCTACACCTCACAACTGCATGGGATCCATGCCTTCGGCAGTGCAATCACCATCCCAACAGTGTTGTGTGCTCATTCAAAACTCCGCTACACCTCATGGTTGTGTGGTAACCCATGCCCTCGGCAGTGCAGTTGCCATTTTGCCAACAGCTAAACAGTCAAAATAATCACCACAAATTTAATCTAACCGTGGCTCAATGCCAGCACGCCTACCATCGGCCAGTTCAATTGCCCAGCTATTCTCTAGCCACCTGGGGAGCTTTTCTATACCCCTTCAGCCAACCTGCTCAGGGCAAGGAAGCGAAGGAAGCCAGCCACAATTGTCCATTCCCTGCAAGTCAACTGGAAGACTCGCAGATCAAAGGAGTCCATTGTCTCGAGTTCCTTAATAACTCTGGTATGTTCAGCTTCATGTCGGAGACAAACATAGAGGACATGGTCCACAGTATCATCGACCCTACACTTCGGACACAAGCTAGAGTCAAACAAACCAAACTGTTCCTAAAGGCACCATGTCTTGAAAGGAATTGAGTTGTGTTCCGATTGGGGGAGACCCAACTAATTGCTCACAGCTTTCTAACATTTGGAAAGATACCATGTGTGTACCGACCAGTTGACAAATCGTCCCACCTAGCTTGCCAAGAGTCAAAACCTTGATCTTCAATTTCTCGCATATGCCAAGAAGTAAGAAGGCCTTCCTTCTTGGAGATGTACCACTTCTACGTTCCGTAGCTAGAATATAATGCCAGCAATCACAGAAACTGCCTCTCTCGAGACAGTTCTGTAACTACTGACAACAGCTAATAATAGAAGACGCTGGGCTCACAAAAATATCCTTATAACATTGGAATTGTAAACGATGAGCCTGGATGGGCGCAGCGTACTACATTATGGCCTCACAGACACCTTTGTAAAGAATACACATGGTACAATAATTCAACCCCCAATCGGATGGATGACTATGGCCACCAAAGATGGCATGGATGGCCTTCTTTGCAACAAGCTGAAGGTGCTCCTTGAATTGAAGCCTTTCATCAGGGATGATACCAGATACCTCTGAAAGGTAACATAACTAATCAGAAGGCCATCCATGACAACCCGCAGATGACGGGTTGCCACTATAGACGACCTTTAAGAAGCATCATAGTGGTTTTCTTCGCACTAAAAACCATCTTAAGCTGAAGACTCACAACCTTAGAACCTTACATGCCTGAGTGGCTCTGAACTCTACCTTGACACGCGAATTGCCCTCGATCAGCAGCAACCCATCTTTGGCATAAGCCACGATGTGGCAACCATTGGGCATCCACAGTCGCATGAGAGAGTCGAACTCAACGACCCAGATGAGTGGACCTAGAATACTGCCCTATGGTCAACCTTTAGACACGGTCGTTCCTACTTCCGAACCACCTTCATGAAGAACGACAGTTCTATCTTTGAAATAGCTCGAGAGAGTTCTAATCTCATTAGCATGTACCCACGCTGCTGAAGTTGAAACAAGGCAGAGGGCCACTACAAGTTTTTGAAAGCCCTGGATATGTCCAAAAAGACATTGAGTACATATTTGCACTTGCTGGACGAAGCTAAATCCATCACCCTAAGAATTGCGTCCTCCATGCCCTTGCCTGGGCAGAACCATACTCGTCATTCATCAGCATATGGTTAGAAGTTAACCTACTATTGATGTGGAGGTACAAGACCTCAAAAACCTTACCTACTACAGGCAAGAGCGTAAGAAGAACTTACAGTGGGATCTTTGTTGCCACCTTTGAAGAGCAATTTCAACACACCACATTTTCAATACGCTGGGAAATGCCCAGCAGAAAGCATCCTATTAAAAACCCTAGTTAAAGGACCAAGAATCATCGGCAAGGTGCGAACAAGGAGCTCCTCTGTGATACCATCATATCCGGAGGCTTTATTCCTAGCCAGGCTACAAATTGCTTGGCAGACTTCCACCTTGGTAATTTCAGAAGACAATTTCTCAGAGCAAAAACCAACAACTTCCTGCGTACACGGTGATATGAGGTCTTACCAACCTTGGTATCATCTGGAAGCAGATCATTCATCAGAAGAATGAGGACACAATCTTTATCTATAACAACTCCATCCTGGGTCGAGAGAGCCAACATAAGAATGTTATTTTGCACTTATGACCATACTCTATCGACAACACCCCATGGGTCTTTATTTTCCTGCTCTTGTTCAAAAGAGCACCAGGAATCGCGCTTAGAAGACCTAACCTTATGAAAATAATCTATTCTCTTCCAACGAAAATCCGCAATCACAACTGTACGCCGATGAGGATCACCTTCACGCTGTCCGGCTCTCCTGAGCCGACCCACAGTTCGCTTCATTGCGGTCAAGTTCCGAGTCCACCAACCAGCTGCTCTCTCTCGACCCATGCATCTGGGATTCAACTGCTCAGCGGCCTCAATTACTGCAGAAGAAAAATTCTCTGCCACAATTGAGGGTCAACCACTTCTTTCATAGTTGTGAATGTTTGACCTTCTTAAAACACCATTGTCTTATCGCACTGTTCTGGGTTTTCTGAGCAGCCATTTTGAACAAGTGTCTTACAGAAACAAATAAACTGCAGTGAACCGAGCTATTCAACTGTGCAAAGATAGAATCACTATCCCACTGCTTCAGGCATACCAAGGAAGTTAATTTCCGAATAGCCCTAGGTTTCAGCAAAATTATATGGAGGCAGTCTTAACACTGTCTGAAATGGTAGCCACTATTACAAATTTTTAAACGCTGATCATGTAACATCTACATTACATTAAGATATCTCTCATTTTAGGTTAAGCTATATTACATAACATAAACCAGAGCGAAGCAGTTAGTAAATGTGAATAATTATGTAGTAGTGAAATTTTGAAATTATATTCATACTTTACTGAGCCTTTACATGGAAATTATGTTTTCTTTAATGTGTGATTTGTTACATCAGGCTCAGAATAAATAAAAAAAAATCAGTAAGACTAATTCATATTAACTATTTTATGATAAACTTAATTCAAACATATTACAAAGCTTATAAGTGTTTCTGGTTCATATGAAAATTTGATTTATACAGTGGGTTAAAGTTGTAAAATTTGTTGTTAAGCAATTGCTTATCAAACTTCCAATCCTAATGTTTTAAATTTAGTATCTTACTTAGAAAGGCATGAAGAATGTGTACAAAATTTCACCAAATACAGGTGATTTTTTTTTCCATAATAATTATTTTAAATTAATTTTTCATGAAATTTATGCTGTGAAGAGTTAGTGCTTTAACATACTAATGTAGTAGACGATCTATGCTTAGTTATTTACTTATTAGATGGCGCCACTGAAACACTATATTGAAATAAGAAAATAAATAAATAAAGTATAAATATAATCTAACCAAACTTAACCTACGCTTGCTAATCAAGGTTGTTTGGTTAGATTATATTTATAATTCTATTTATTTATTTTCATATTACAATATAGTATTTCAGTGGCATCATCTAAGAACTAACTACAGCAGTAGATTGCCTATTACATTAATACCGTATTTAATGTTTTTAATGGAATTGAAAATGCATGTCAGTAATTGGAGATTTTATAAATAAAAATATTTTCATGTTGATTATCTTGTATGTAGGGATATGTTAACCTTAAAAACTCTTCTATGAATTGTGCTTTATACTTTTCTTTTCTTTATAGAGAAACAATTGCTCGTGTAACAGGAGGAATGAAAGTAAAAGCTGACAGAGATGAAGCTTCACCATATGCTGCTATGTTAGCTGCTCAGGTTTGTATAAAATTGTTTGTTTACAAATTATTTAATTTTACTTGTATTCAGTGCATGAAGAAAGATGTATTACGCATTTTTAAGTTTTAACTATTGTGTTACAGTATCAGATTGTCCTGATTCTTTAGTTATATTTATGTTTTATATTTTACATAATAGTAATAGATAAAATATTCATACTAGATAAAATTTAGTTCCATAATGGGAGCAGTATTTTAAAGAGATATACTATAAATAATATTTTTGGTTGATTTTCTGTTTGTTTTCTTTTGTAATAAGTTTTATTTGGAAACATCTTGTACACATAGATAGCCTAATTATATAATCAGAAAATAAATATATGGTTTTTGGTTTGTTTTTTTTTCAGACTATTAGACAACAAAAATTATTTCTTTTGAGTTACATCATTTTTCTTCTACAGTGTCAGTAACAAATTATGAATCCTGTCAAACAACTGTTTGACAGGATTCATAATTTGGTCTTTCTTAGATACTTTCCACACAAATTCCCTCAATTTTTAAAAATGAATTAGTCTGTTCTTTTAAAAAGCAGATAAAAGTTTGAGTCAATGATAATTTAAATTATATTAATGTTATAAATATTATGACCATTAACCTCACCTAGTGGTTCACAAATATTTCATATAACAAGACATGATAAAATCATGCCTATTGATGAAGGCATGTCACATATTCTTCAACACAATCAGGCATATTGATTGTGATTATTTAATTATTGCAAGTATTGCTGTCATATTTAAGTAGGTTGGGACCAGAAAGGGCAACTTTCTCACATTAAAAAAAGGAATGAATCTTATTTTAAAAATCAGATCATGAAATAATGCACCTATTATTTATATAACAATATTTTGAACCTTTTCCATTAAATGGCACCATTTATGTTTTTGTTGAGAATAGTTAATCACACTTCAGTGTATGCTGGAATGACATCATTCATTGTTGCATATTGGCCTGCTGGCTGCTAGTCAGCGGCAACAGATTGTCAGAGCAATAATGATTCAATATTCAATTACAAATGTTATTGCTTTCTTTAATTTTTAAAATTATTTACAAATGGATATTTTTAACTTTGTTTAATAATAAAAATACACTATACAATAATAATTGTGCATATACAAAAAAAAAAACATATGAATGACAACAATGAACGAAGAATTCAACTCACGTGAATGATTTCTGAGGAATGGAATATTGTAAATAAATTAATTATGTTGCGATGGCGGCGATAATGACTCATCATGCGAATATGATGTCATTGCACCCCAAACTGAGACACATTTACACTACTCCCAACAAAATGCAAATGCTGCCACTTAACGGAAAAGATCCATTATTTTCACAGGCTTTTGCATTCTTTGCTTGCTCTGAAATAGAAAGTTGGTACACAAAATTCCTCTGATATTTATATCTAATATTTTTTAAAGGAATGATATTTAAAATTTAAAGACAGATTACCTCTTACCAACCAGAATTATGTAAATATTATTTTATTACTATAAAGTAATGCTATTTTTATCTTATGATATAATATATAATAATAATTTTCATTGAATGATAAAATTTACAGCATTTAAGTTGAACATGAAAAATGGTGAAAATTCACTTACGATAATTTTTTTCAAGAGGCAGGGATGGCATACACAGTTTGAATTATTTTTTTATATGTAGAAGTATGTTAATAGTTTTACCTTAAATAATAATAATAATGGTGATATACTTACCCAAAAATTTTTATGAATTTTTGAAAATAATTTTTTTTTAAATTCAAATTTTGGCTTCAAATAACTGATGGTGGCTGGTGATGCAAATCTCAAATTTGCACAACATGCAGTTGATGTTTGTGGCAAATAAAAATTTTCTTGTGTATTGTACTAATAAAAAAGTTATGACCTCCCAAAAATCATGTAAAACTTGTTAAAATTGATACCATTTTGACTCGCTAAATAAGTGCTCTAAGGAAGTTTCTTGTCTTCTTTCCACTATATATATATATATATATATATTTTATATTTAGCCCCTACGTTGGTTATGTTTTCAATGTTTTTAAAATAGTCTTATGTAAATTATTAATGATAGGTCGTAATTTAATGATAACTTAACTAATATCAGTAACCTAATACAATTTTGATTCAAAAATGCTTGTAAAACTTACCCAAAATGAGATTTCAATGAGTAGCCTGCATCTTTTTTCAAGAATTTATTTTTATTTTGTTTGTATTTTTAATTTAATTTTTGTATTGAATAAAGAGTAAATTGTAACAAAGTTTTAATTATTCTTCAATGAAATAGCCTTTTTTTTTGTGGCAGTGAAAGTTTATTTTTTAGTGTGGTTAACCAACAACTGTGATATCTCTTCTGGAAATTGTCTTGAAATTGTGTGAGAACAACCCGTCATTATAGTTAGTTCAAGTGGTGTCAACTTTCTCAGGACTTAGCAGATTGGTATCCACACTTTGTCTTGAGACTTTTGAATATATGTACATGATCCAGCTGGTTGGAAAAAATGAACCTGCACATCATTTTCGAAACTAATATCTACCACTTCTCCTATCCACCATTGATCATCATACACACAAGCAATAGAGTCCTTTTCTTTAATTGAAAATGGTACAATACCTTATGACACAGGAACATACTTGTGGGAGCTTCTAGTACCTTAATTTTTAATTAATTTTGATGGAGGTGTTACATGCAAAATGCTGTATCACCTCCATCAAAATTAATTAAAAAGTAAGGTACTAGAAGCTGCCACAAAAATGCTACAAGCAGCATCCAATTGTTCAATATTGTGATGTGGGGCAATGTATTCCTCTTGGTCTTCGCATTCATATAGTTCTTTGTTCGCATTCATTTAGTTCTTTGTTCTGTTGAGAAAAAATACTTTTGAAACAGTTAGCACAAAGTGACTTTCCAGGAACTAAATTTAAATTTGGAAAAATGTGTTCTTTAAGAGCTGTTTAATGTTGTTTGTTTTAACCCTTCAAGCCGGTATTTAAATTTTTAAAGCCCTACCCTACTGCCGGTAATTTAAACGCCCAACCAGCAGCTGCATTACAGTACTAAGAGTATAAAATTATAGCTTCAAAACTATTACACCAATTTAAACCAAATTTTCAGCAGATATAGAACAAATACAAACCTTTCAGAAAAAAATAAGAAAACATTTTATTTTAGTGAAATATGACTGTATAGTAGGTTTTTGAATAATTCCCATAAGAATTTGCAGTGCAAAATAAGTATACAATTCGTCACTGTCTACATTTTTCCAGTCATGAACTCTGGACCGTGGCATCAAGTCATTTTGTTTTGAATTTATGAAGTCATTGGCATAGCGATTTGTCTCGTCTGCAGTTTTATTCACTAAGTCATGATCGAAAAAAGGTTAAATGCTTGTGAAACACACTGTACTTTGTTAACTATTTGACGTCTTTCAGTAAAGGAAATTTTTTGTGAGGTGTAAGAATCATCCACTTTTTCCCATCTCCAATCTATGTCTTTTCTTGTACGCTTCACTTGTATATCCATATCGTCATCACTATCGCCACTTCTCTGTTCAGAATCTTCTTTATTTCCATTACAATTTTCTGGCACAAAATCTTCATCGCTTTCTTCATTATCAAATTCACTACCACTATCAAATATTCTAATGTTACCTGTCACACGTCTCATCTAAACATTCAATAATTTGTTCCGATGTAAGATTACGCAACGTGCTTGACTCGGCCATTTTCATTTACTCACAGCTGACGCAACTGACTGAAAGAAGAGCATTCAACTTCGTAGAACAAAATCGTATTTCATCACCGATATGCAATCCTACGCAGTTATAAAAACACGGAGGGGAAGAACGAAGCCTCATGATAACACAGAGCCAGTTGTTCAAATAAACATTACGAGATGGCAGTGTTATGAAGTTTTGAAGCAAGCATCCTGCGAGACTGTCATGTCTACTCGCCGATACATACAACTTAACATGTGCGTGACATTCACGTGCTCCCTGCCTGAAGGGTTAACTGTCTTTTTATGAGTTCTCAAAGAGTAACAACAGAACTGTTCACACAGGTGACTGAATTTTGACAAAAACGTTTTTTATTGATATTTACAAACACTAGTGACATCTGGATTAACATGTAAAAAAATAAGTTGTTAATTTACATCACTAAATTCATAAATTTTAATGTCTTCTTTTACACATACCATATACTGTTTTATGACACTTATCATTCACATAAATTCCTATGGAACATTGTTCTTCCATTGTTTTATGTGAAATTACTTTAAATAATGTAAAAATTTAACTGATTTTAAAGTTTGCAGTTATATTATTAAGTAAAACTTATAATAAATACTTCCAAACACAAGATGAACTTTGAGACACTGTAAAGATGTGAACAGGTCAGTGACCTGTTCACCGGTCTGTCAGTCTGACCAGTGACGGTCAGACTGACCAGTCTGTAACTGCAAAGCTTTTTTTTTTTATATATCAGTACATGAATGATATATTTTGTATATACGAGTATATTAAACATATACCTACATATAAAAAAATAATTCAAACTGTTTATGCCATCCCTGCCTCTTGAAAAAGTTACCAAAAGTGAAATTTCACTATTTTTCATGTTCAACTTGGTAATTTTGTCATAGAAATAAGAGAGATAGGTAAACAAACCACTGGACCAATCTACCTTGGGAAAATTTTTGTTTCATCCTTCCAGGACCAGTAGTTTTTTTGGTTGTAATTTTTTCTGTAAACCCTTAGAATCACAAAAGTAGATGTGCGCACTGTAACAAAAATGGCCGCAACAGGTGAACTGCTTAAATAAAAATTAACCCTAAAAGATTGACCCTATAACAACTAATACTTTTTATTAAAAACAACAAATTAGAAGGTTTCAGGCAAATTCTGAACTGTGTAGTTATAGCAGAAGAGGAATAATAATTTTCATGTTTATAAAAAAGCACCTTTCTAGTTGAGAGCATAATAAAAGTGTTAGATTTTGCAAAATCCTTAATAACTGTTGGAAAGGTTTTTATATCTTGCAGGAATAGTAGTAGTTAAAAAACACTTTACAAAATAAATTTTTTGTTTTTACTGATTTAATATCGTCATATGGTATATCAGACCATATCTATTATATCATTTTAAATTTTCAGTAACATAATCTATAGTTGTTTATAATTTCGTAGGATGTAGCAGAAAAATGCAAACTACTTGGAATCACTGCTTTACACATTAAACTTCGAGCTACTGGTGGAAACAAAACAAAAACTCCTGGTCCAGGTGCTCAGTCTGCCTTAAGGGCGTTGGCTCGTTCTAACATGAAAATTGGACGAATTGAAGACGTGACACCTATTCCATCTGATGCCACCCGCAGAAAAGGTGGTCGTAGAGGAAGAAGGCTGTAAACTTTCAAAAGTGTTTTTATTTTATTTTTCTTTTGTTATTTTTAATATGTATTAATTTGAAAATATACAAACGCTTTTGAAGACAGTTTATTAATTTTTTATTTTCCTTATTTAGGTTTTTTTTTTACATAAGGAAAGTGAAATTCCTTATAGTAAAACTCTAGTGTTATTAGTTTTAAGGATTTTCTGTTATATTTATTTTCTGCCCTACCAAGAGTCAATAAAAACAATATTAAAATCTCTTACTTGTGATGACATTTATTCTTGCATATGACTAACATCATTTGTAATCCAATCCCGGTCTACGCAAATCTGAATTTTTTTTTTAAATTCAAGGTTAATTTTTTTTTGTATTGTAATTAGTCAATAGTTTTCTGTGTATTAGAGAAAATCTGAACCTTTTGTCATCACAGAACACTTTTAACGATATAAAAATTTGGTTGCACATGTCTAATAAAATTGTACTTAAAATAATCCTATTCATCAAAGTTAAGAAAGCATAATTACACAAGTCCATGTACAGGGGGGATAGATCTGTATACACTGGTGGGAAGAACGGAAGATTGGCCACACTCGCACATATGCAAGTATGTATTGTGTGCGCTCAACAGCATGCTGAATGCTCATAGATACATAACATCTGGCCGTTTCCCTTTTGTTATTGTTTAAATTTATTGTTTGTTTAATTTGCTATTTTTTTTTTTTTTGTTTAAAATGTTTCCCTTTTTTAGTTTTACTATTATAATTTTTATTACTTTTAGATTTATTTTTTACACGTTTTTTTATTTATTTATTTAACAGAAAGAGATAGGAAATTAGGATAGATAAGGATTTTTTAATCAAGTTGGTCAATCCCATCCATATCATCGGATCTTGTATCAGCTGTATCATTCTTGTTCAATGACTGATCATCAGGGCTCTCATCACTGCCACTGTCAAGTGTCATTAACGCAAACTGTAAACCTTTCGGTTTGCATGTCGGCAACTTGATCTGTTTTAAAATAATTTTGTTCTGTTGTTAATGCATGTTTGCAACATTTCTTCCAATATTCTGCTAGCAGTTCAGAAAATTGCTGCTTCACTGCCAGCATGAACCAATATCAGCTTTGAGCCTTTGGATACAGGTGTTTTACAGCATTTATATGAGCCATCGGTCCAACCATAACTTTTCCCATGTGTCAAGTGAATGTAAGACTCATCTGAAAAAATTAGTGATCTTCCTTCCAGTCTCTAAATGCTCATTTCCTAATGTTCAGTCTCTAAATGTTCATTTTTTAATGCTAATAAATTATCTAAAGAGATAATTTATTCATTTAGTAACTATTTCTTGTTTTTCTTAATATCCTTTGCTGTTATTTTCAGTTTTCTTCCATCTAAAACCCATACTCCTAAAAAGCATTTTCTTGACTGCAATTCATCTGCAGATTTAGATGTTCTGTTTTTAAAATGAATAGTTTTTTTTAGCACAGCTTTATAGTGGGTTGTATATGAGAATTTTATATGATTATGTAATAGGCAACTTTGGAAGTTGTCGATGTTAACTTTAATTTTATTCTATTACAAGTTTTTCCCGGCGTACTAAAATTCTCATTTTCTTCCGGTTTATTTGTTTGTGTTGTCACTTATGCACAATATGAACTTCATAAAGATCTACTAGGCAAGCTTTAATTACTGCAGCACCATTGCTATATTTTTTTTTTATTTCTATGCTATAGACATTTATTATCATACATTAAGTATTTAAAAATAACTTTAATGAAACAAAATTAGTTTTGAAAACTCTTCATAAAAAAATAGTATTAAAAATACTCTTCATAAAAATTACTGATAAACTCCGGTAACAATGTACAGTGTGGGCCAATTAATTACATAAATACAAGAAGGCAACTGAATGAATTCCTGCTTCTACTTTGTCCTTGAATGCATCACACCATCATCCCTACCGTATTAGCATTCGCCATATGCTCCCAATCAAGTTTCTGCGCATCTGTGTGCTTGTACTCGGTTTCAGCCTGTTTTACACATTCGCAATGTGTTTTGTAAACATCCTTATTCATTTTTTCCTCAGCCAATTTTTTAATATCTGACATTAAAATGCCAGATATTTCAGAGCCAGCCATATCATCTCGCTTGGATTTAAAATCAGGATGATAAGGTGGAATCGCAGAACCTGTTTAATAGTGCATCAAAATGGAACTTTCTCTGTGATTTAATTATATCACACAATTGTGGTTTTATCCCTGCTTTTAAATGGAATATTGCTCTTTTCTAACCAGTTAATCATTTGAATTTGGAGGCTTTTCTAGAAGTGAATGTAGTAAGGCACACATTATTGATAACTACTGACTGGGAGAAGACCAGGATTTAATTTTTCAGATGCCCACTTTGTGAAATTGTTATTGACACTGCTGTTTGTTGTTGATGCTTTTTAAACAAAATGTTTTCTAAGTTAACATTGCATTTGGAATGAAACCCATTTCTCCTCCAGTGTGGATTATGTTTAACCGATCACCTTTATTAGTCAGTACTTTTTTTACTCTTGCATCACTCATCCGACCATAATTTTGTTGTCAAATAGGCAGTTAAGCATACGATTTGTCCAAATAAACAATCTTTTATTAAAAGAAGAATTTTCTTTGCTGCAATCTGTCATTGATTTGTACTGAAAACTTTTGACTGTAAAACAATTTTCTGGTACTCCAATTATAAAAGTGACAATTAATGATCCTAATGATGTTTATTCTTTGTTTAAATTATATTTCACTGATGAACTCATAAATTTTAATTGTTGAACAAACTAACCTCTATGCTGAAAATGTTTTGCAAAATAAGACTAAAATTTTCAGTTTCACCACTGGAAACCAACTAATAGTAATGAGATATTATTATTAGCTGTGTATATGAAGACTGGTGTAATATGGAAAATAAATTATTACACAAAAAACCAGTATTTTCAAACATTTTGTCTCATAGAGTGAATCTTCTATCATGTTTTTTCGTTTTACTGACAATAATAACCCCCCCCCCTGTGACCATGTAAAAAAACTGCAAAAAATCAAACAGAAAAAATATCAATTGATGAGAATTTACTTCTGTGGAAATTGCAACATAGTTTTGTTTGAATTAAACGAGCTGAGTTTGGTATAAAATTATATATACTCTCCGAATCAAAATCTGGTTATATTTATAAAATAATTGTTTGCGTGGATGCTTAAACAGATACACTGAAAAATCTCAATCTTGGTCACAGTTCTAATGTAGTCATGACTCTTGGAGAAGGATAACCTATTTGATAAGGGTTATTGTATCTACACAGGCAATGTTTACTGTAGTCTGGAACTTGCCCTTGCTCTTCATCAGTGTAATACAGATTTAGTTGGTACTGTTCAAAGTAACCACCTTGGTCTTACCCCTGCTTTTGCTGATCAAAAACTATATAAAGATGAAATTGCTTTATGCAAAAATGGCTAGACAAATGGGAGGGGTTATGTTTATCAGTGGTACATTGATTAGACATCATTGAAGTGCTGCGTAAAGGAAAAAATACGTTAGTTCAATGCTTGGTACTTAAACGCAAAAAGTCTGGTATAAGAAACAATTTATACATCTTTTAAACATTGTAATTTTAATGTCCATGTTATTCATCAGAAAAGTGGAGATAAGTATGTATTGTAAATTTATTTTTACAATCACAGGCTAATGATTAATAAATCAATATACTTAAATTTAAAAAGATTCAAACCAGTGTGCCTTCCTCTTGTAAGATCCAAATATTTTATTAATTAAAATTTTATTTGGCTATAACTCTGGAAATAAGTACCACTTATGACATATCATTGAAAAACTCGGTAAACTCCATAACTCATATGCAGCATTCTCTCAATGAAAGCTTATTATTACTGCAGTTAAAAAAAGTTCCAAAATCAAATTTTTAGTCAAGTTGATTGCAATCAACTTGACTAGGTCTAGTTTCACAACTAGAAGTTACAACAGTCCTAATTCAAAATTTCAACATTCTACGGCTACAAATTGTTTTTGAGTTAATAGGAAATACATACATATGTACGTACAGACATCACACTGAAACTAGTCAAAATGGATTCAGGGATGGTCAAAATAGATATTTATTTTGAAATCTGAAAACCAAAATTTTTTGCAAAATACAACAATCACAATTTTTGCACAACAAAAGGTAGTTTTCAGAACATTTAAAAGTATCTCCAAAAGTGAGTAACTCATTGTAGACCTTTCTCTTAATGGTCACTGATCTTTGTGCATATCCTCTTCTGATAACTGCTTTCTAATGTATTAGGTGTGTGTGGAAAATATTTCTCTTAGGGAAAAATAACGAGGGTTTATGGGGACTCATATCTTACCACGTTACTTTATAAGATTTAATTTTAAATTTCCGGGTAATTCTATTTTAGATGCAGTAAAATTGATGACATCTTACAACTAGCAAGAAATGCAAATTAGGCACACAAAAGTGCCTAATATTAAATACCTTTTTTGAATTTATAATTTTACTAGTAAAAAAACATAATAATATTCACAGTTATTTCTATGATATTATTATTATTAGCCATCCAAATCATAAGTGTAAAAATAAATTGAATAAAAAGTAAAATTGTTGTTAATTCTTTACTTTAGTTTAAAAGAATATACATTTTATAAAAATTTATTGGTGTTTAACAGTAAAATGACTAAAGTGTAAATGTTTTTTTTTATTTGATTTCACTTGGCTACCTAATTTTAAAATTCTACTGACAAAAATGATAACAGGAGTGTATGTTTTGTGTCTGGAAGCATTCAGGTGGAAATCCAGAAATTTCATTAGAGAATTTACCAATTTTGATTTGCATATACAATCATGAGCAGATCTGATAGTGCACAAACCATGTAATTTTCAGTTTTCTATAAATATGTGATACTACATACCTCTTTCTTGTTTTTGTATGCTGTATATGTCGGTCTTTTTTGAAATAATTATATGTATATATTCATTACATTTGTATATTTAATGTTCTGTAATTTTTTATTACAAGACCTGATTTATTTTTTAATATCAGGGGTGACTGAAATGTAATGTACGATTGCTCATATCTCACAAATGTGGCATAAACGTACTTCTTATTTACTACAAAAACTTTTACATTTCTCTCAACAGTGAATCAGCAGTTTTCACCCTCCATCAATGAAGAATGCTGGTTGCTGGTCTTTCTTTGATCCACAACCTCACTGCATCTTTCAGTTAATCATCCTTGGTGAAATGAATATCCTCTTTAATTGTGGTAAGGCAAAAAACACAGGGCATCAAATCTTGTAAGTATGGAGGCATAGCATAGATTCAAATTCCAACATAACAAGAGCCTTGGCAATTGCACAGAATGTGTGGGGCCAAGCATTTTGCAGACTTATTGTTGCTCCATAGATTGTCAAACACAACACATACTTCTTAAGGTATTTTAGAAACTTATAAATGAGTTGCAGTATCTGCTTTTGGTGCTTCTCATGAGTCACAGAATCTGATTGACCACTGTGAGATTCATGCTCAATACAGGGTTATCATAAAAGAATGGTGCGGTTTTAGTAATTCATAGGAAGATTGTAGGGAAATTTGTAGGTGTTTTATTGGTATCCATGAAAGCCTCCAACCCAAAAGTTTGTTTTTCAGCAGTTGTAACCACAACGTCAGTTCTTGTATTGTTGTTGCGGTGAGTTTAGTGAGTTACTATGTTCTCGGATAAAGACAAAGCAAAGTGTGTTTTATTGATACCTGAATTAAAATCCGTAATTTTAGTTCGACGTGAATTCGGAAGAGATCCACCACACAAAAATAACATAACACGTTGGTTCAAACAATTCGAAGAAACTGGATCAGTTAAGAAACAGAAATCAACTGGCAGACCAAGTGTACCAGACGAAACGGTTGAACTAATTACACAATCGGCAATTAGAAGTCCATCTCCCATTTATAACCTAGGTATTCCAAAATCAACAGTTCACAAAGGTTTACATAAAAAACTGAAATTAAACGCTTATAAAATCCAGATACTGCAGGAATTGAAACCCGATGATGGTGTAAAACGTTACAATTTTGCTGTTGAAATTTTGGACAGAATAAGTGAAAACTAATCATTTTTAGATGATAAAATTTTTACAGATGAAGCTACATTCCATGTGAATGGATGTGTTAACAGACACAATTCACGAATATGGGGCTCTGAAAACCCACACGCAATTATTGAGAAACAACGCGATTCACCTAAAGTTAATGTTTGGTGTGGTGTGATGAAAAAACGTGTAACGGGGCCTTTATTCTTTGCTGAAAAAACAATTAATGGAGTTGTGTATCTTGACGTGTTAACCAATTATTGCTTTCCTCAGCTGGATGAACTCGAAAACATTCATCAACTTCATTTCAAGATGGTGCTCCCCGCACTTCAATGCATTGGTCACAGACGCTTTAAACGAAAAATTTGGAGATCGATGGATAGGCCGGCAAGGACCCATACTTTCGCCTCCAAGGAGTCCAGACCTGACACCTTGCGACTTTTTCTTATGGGGGGTACATAAAAAGCGTTGTTTATACAAAAAAAATTTGCGACCTAAACCACTTAAAAAACAGGATTAATGAAGCGATGACATTGTTAACCAATGTTTGGAGAGAAGTTGAGTATCGTTTGGACATTTGTCGAGCAACTAATTGAAATATATTGAAATTTTATATTATGTAAAAAAATGTTTGAGACGAGAAATTTGAAAAATAAAAAACATAAACTGTAAGTAATTCTGTTTTAATTTAAACTGCACCATTCTTTTATGATAACTTTACTTTACCTACTTGTTGTAGTTGGATAAAGAGTTTCATCATCAGTTCTTTGTAATATAGTTTAGTTTACAGGTTTATACATCTAATGTAATATGAAAAAGGTTTGTTGTTAAATTTTGGAATTTTAATGTTCAGTCATTCTAAGCGGCATTTAGGCAGTGATGAATGATGCTTGCATTATCTTTTTCTACTGTTAAAAATGTTCAATCACTATGTGTTTTAGAGATGACATTGCAGGTGCACTTGACTTGATAATGGAAATTGAGGGAGTGTGGGTCAAAAAGTTTTGGATTATTAGTTGTAGCAGAATAAAGCTACAAGGTGACAGAAGACAAAAAATAGTCAGGAACTTCAGAGCTTTAAACTTTATATAAATTGCTTTTCAGAAGAAAAAAAACAGCTTATCAGCTATATGACAAGTTGAATTCAACAGCTCTGTGAAATATAAGTCATAAAATACACAGCATTGAACTGAATTAATAGAATAAAAATTATAGAAAAAATACCCAACAAAAAAGTTATGAAAATAGTTTATTTAAAATTAGGTAATATAAATACAATATTTAATAAAAAAAATCGTTGTCAGTCGTAAATGAACAATACTTATTAAATTTATATAATATACTAAATAAAAATATATACATCTACTGGTGTTATATTAATACAACATAATGACTTTTGGCACCAAATGTTTGTTTAAATCATAACTGTAAATTTTCATAAGAATTACATTTTTATTGTCATTTTAAAGAAATAAAAATTAACAAAAATCCTTTCTATAAAAAGCATGCACAACACAGTTCATCTTTACTATAGTTATGTCAACAAATCTTATACAAATAAATAAAATATTTATTACTTAAGGAAAGGTAACCATATGATTTCTGGATGAGAATATTTAAACCAGAAACTGTTGTAGTAGCTTCAATAATAATAAATAATTATTAAAGAGTTTTCAGGTCATTTTGTACGCAGGATTGAAATTAAATTTGATATCTTATTCATGAAAATCTTACATCTGTTCAGAAATTACTGCTGTTGTAGCTGTTTAAATCTATTACCGGTATTTAAAATCTCAAATGATTGAAAAGAAGATGGATGTCTGATCAGCATTTTGTTAGGCATGGCATTTTTCATATGCTACAAATTTACATTAACTTTAATTTAGGTATTTTTACCAACATTTAGTTAAAACCGTTTCAATGTAATCTAAGAAATCTCTGAATAATTGAGATATCTTCATTGACACAAATGTTGCGTTGCTCTACAACTCTTAACTTCTGTAAGTCACAGCTATCATACCTACATTAGTTACTCATAAATTTAATGAACACTTTGTCCAATTTAAAAAAATATATATTTGAATATTTTCATCCAGTTTTGACTAAATAATGTCTTACAGGTTTTAACTACTCAATACAGATTTGCATTTTGTTAATGTAACAAAAGAATTGTTTTTGCATATATTTTGATAGTGAAAATCAGGTGAATGAAGAGAATGCAGACCCTTTCTGGGAACAGTACTAACACCACATGACATTTTTTGTTTGTTTATTCTGGGTCAAAAACACTTTGGTGTTATCATCACCTCAACATGACATATTTGTTTTAATAAACAATCAGTTATTACATTTAATGTTTCAATTAGAATAACAATACTTCCAACTGCTATACAAGGCTAACATGATTATAAATACAATGCATATGAATGCCAATAAAATAATAATGTTTCAGTACTGACAAAACTTCATAGTTAAAAAAAATATTTATATATTTTTGGCCTAACTTAACTTACATTGAAATAATAAATTAGAAAAAACCACTTTTCTTTATAAAAAATATTAAGTAATAAAAAACATCCCTTAACATTCAGAGAATATGATTATGTGGTAGGGATTTTATTTGCTTTTCCAAGTAGTTATATTTTTGTTTACCATTTTTCCGAGATCTCCATCATAAAAGAAAAATGTCATTTTAATAAAAATTTACCGATTAAAAAAAAAAATTCTTGTCAGTTTAGTTGGTATAAATGAGTTTTAATTCCTAATTGTCTGGAACATCTAAATCAATTACACATATCAGTATGTGATGAATTATCCCATAGTAATCTGAACAGTGTTGAGCTATATTTGGTAATAAAGTACTGAACGTGAATTAAGTTGATTAATAAAACAAGTTTTAAAATGTATATATATGTATGTATATAATTCATTACAAAACAGTATATATGTTTAGTATAATCTGTTCATATGTTTGTAATTGGTCAGAGTGTCCAGGAATGTGTAAGGTAGTACTTACACATACTATTTTTTTTTCATAAATTTAATTTGGTCTCATAAAATACGTTTTCATAAAAATTCATTTACAATTGACATGAATTATTATTATCATTATCTTCTATCAAGGATTGTATTTCTTCTTATGTGTCTTAATTATAACAAATATTCACTAACATAATTTTAACAATTTTTTTTTATTCAATTTCATCCTGACATACTACAACATGTACACAATAGTGTTTGATTGACTAAGATTTGCAAATATCTTTCGTTGTATTTTTCTTTCAGCAGTACCAGCAACAGTCAGTGTGAATAAAGCCCTTAAAAAAGTTCCTAATAATTTGTTTTATTTAATACAGATGTTTTTAAGAATAAAAAATAATAGAAGTTTTTAAATATAAATTTAGAAACAATAATGGCAGCTCATGACTTAAGGAATAGGTAAAGAAAATCAAATGGCAGGATACCCTCCCCTCTTAATAAATTAAAAAAAAACCAATTCCTCTTTTATCCAAAATGTTCAACAAAAAATATACAGAGGATAATATTCAGAGAATACAATTGTGTGGTAGAGGTAGGGGGAGGTGGACTTAAGTGTTAACTACAGTAATATTTTTCATGAATATTTCCTTATTTTTTTTCAATTTTTAATGTTTATACTCCTGGCTCAGTCAAAATACTATCCAGTAAAGTTTGATTTATAGTGAATATTTTGAGACATTTCTTAGTCTTTCAGCAGTGCAGCTAGTACTAATAAATGATCTCAAAAAATCTTTTCAAGTTTACACCAGAAAGTTAGACAACCTAATTCTGATTCCACTAGAATAATTTACATAAAATAGAAAAAAATTACAGTCTAAAATTTTTGTTCTGATATAACAATTTTATTTGTGAAATGCAGTCAACACTTAATTTTAAATTGCTACCCTAATGCATGGTGAACATTTTAAAAATACTTTAAAAACACCAGGATAGATAGGATAAACATTTTTACCGATCTTTTAAGAACCCTCAATTAATAGAGAGTCTATGTTTAGGATTACACAAAATGTTAATCCTATTTTTATCACTGAAGAACTGTTTCCCAGGAAACTGGCTAAAACAAGTTTCTTACACAGTACATTTTCACTGAAGTATTTAATATATAACTTTCAAATTTTTAGAAGCATCCACAATGTTATATAAATTTTCCTTAATTTTAAAAACTACGTTCAACGCATTTTTTCAGAAATCAACTACATTTATAAACATAACACAAACATTAAATTAACAAAATCTTTAAAATTAATTTTATTCTATGTACTTGATTTACCATCAACTAAGTTAAGACACAGATAAAAGTTCATTTCAATAAAAATTTTCTATGTGAAGCTATATGAAAAATGAAAATTAAGTAATTCTTATTAGAATTACTATATATAGCAAAGACCCTTTTTTGATATCACCTTGCCTTTGTAAAACGGAACTGCTGCTAAAAAGAATTTTAACCTTAACAATCGGTGAATAATTTTATCGAATTCACTTAAATTTTAGGAAAGAGTAAGAAAATAAAATATATTAATAAATTAATTAGTATATAAGATACTATAAATATAAATATGTACTATTAAAATAAATATTACATCTTTTACCTAATTTGTTAAATGAATGCAAACTTAAAAAAAAAGTAATGCATGCTCGTACATGTGTTTTTACTTCTATCCCTGAGTTGAGACCTGGGCAAAACAACCCATTTCAATCCCATTAGGGTAGATTTCCTTTCTTACCACACATTCCTTTCTTTATCCTTGATTCCTCAATTATTTGTTCTATATGTTCAGATAAGGTCCCTTACATTTTTCATGCTTAGCATATCAAAACCTGCAAAGCTAGTCAGTGCATCCTTGGTATCTGATACCAGGGCTGACTCCAGGGACTGTTTTCTGTCCAGTGTCTACACATTAAGCATAATGGCTGCAGTGGTCAATCGAGTAAAGCTGCCCAAAGAAATGTTAACTTGGAAAATAAATTAATGGATAAAATAATTGAATTTCACTGTTAAACATCGATAAAAGTGAGGGGTTTATTTAAAGCGTAAGCTGAGTTTCACTAAGGGAACTAGGTCTAAATTTCATTGTTGCGATCAACATGTTTGGTGGTATGTTATGTTGTTTTGCTTCAAATTACAAGACATTCACAAACTTGGCTCATAATAAGTAGAACTAGGCGTGAGGTTCGCACTTCTACGAGCTCAGTTAGCTAGTTCAGAGGGTGACGATGTAGGACATTCAAGATGTCCGGACGAGGCCTACAGCAAAGGCAATAAGCTGAGTATTTAAATCACTGATGCAAATATCTACTGACACATTTGCATCGGTGGCATCCCAACGAGGCCAGGCTTATTACTATGAGATGTAAAAAGTCAGAGAGCGATAGACAACTCCCGGCAAGGTACCAATGGTGAGGGGGGTGGCGACCGGAACGTCACTAGGCGGGTGGTCTTCCCTTACGGGGTTGGGATGTTAAACATTGATAATAATTTATGAAAAAATCCTCAACAGAGACAGAACATATATCTATTTGCTATTGATGTAATAAATGTATCATTATACAGAATTCCTAATAATTTTAATGTTGTAAGAATAACTTCATAAATATTTGAATATACATTAATTATTAGCAAAAAAATGTTTAAATAGCTGTGACATTGAATAGTCACTTCATAATACTCTTCAAGAAAATGTTTTAAGCAAATAAGGAAAAAATAATTTTTTGTGTTGCAATTATCTTTTACTTAAGACAAATCATTCATTTGAGTAATGTTTAAATATTTGAAAATGTCTTCTTAAAAATTATATAATGAGAATGATTTTTATTAAAATTAGAAATATGTCACTCAGAAGAAAGTCAGTTACTTAAAAGTATGTATGTTACTTACAAGCAGTTTTACAATTAAATTAATAATATAAACCATAACACTTATTACTTTTTTTAATTACAATTAATAACATTATAGGAATCACAGAATTAAATAAAAAGTGAAATTTTAATCTTATTGAGTTTAGGTAAAAAATTTTTAGTTTTAGAAAAAGTTTCATTTATTAATTAATGAGCTGCCACCTCCAGATTTTAATGATATAAATAACTGCTAAACAGTTAAATCTTCAGTTGTAGTAAAAATAAACTGTGATTGCATTGAGCAAATATACTTAATTAAAATATTTTAATAATATATGTTTATAGTAAACTATGTAACAGAAGAAATTATGAATTTTTAATTGAAAATAACAAAAAATAAGTTAATAACTAAATGACACGTTTAATTGAGACTGTTGTTTAAATGGAAATGACTTAAACTATTAATTATTCTTTTTAAAATAATTAAATTCACAGTTAGCAGTAGGAAAAGGAAATTAAATATTTACATTTGATATCACATATTGTTTAAGATTTCCATGTGTATTTATTTTTATCATTAACATGTATTACATCATTCTTTTTAATATGTGTGTATTTATAAATCAGTTGACAAATTTCAACAATTAATTGTGATTAATAACTGATTATAATGTTCTGATTTATACAGAAATCTTTTCCATCACATTTAAGTATCCTTAATCGATATTTTTGTACTTTGTTAATACATTGTAGCTATCATATAGGTTGTGGCTCTTCTTAAACATCTCTCTTTTTCTGTTTAGCCTTCAGAACCACAATAGGGTTCCTTCAGAAGATGAATGAGGATATGTAATGTAAATTAACTATGAACTTGTACAGTCTCAGGTCGACCATTCCTGAGATGTGTTGTTAGTTGAAACCCAACCACCAAAGAACACTGGTATCCACAATCCAGTATTCAAATCCATACAAAAGTAACTGCCTTTACTTAGGATTTGAACCTTAGAACTCTTGACTTTGAAATCAGCTGATTTGTGATTGTCAGTTCACCACTAGACCAACCCGGTAGGTGGCTGATCTTATACAATCCTGATCTGGATATAATGTTTTTATTGTGAATGTTAGTAACAAAGTCTCATAACAGTCATGGTGTATGCTACTCCATAGCCTCAACTAAATATGTCACTGAGTATATATAAAAATATATTCAACTGATATTTATTTTAAATTTTCTTCTAAATTTCATTAATGTTATACTAAATTAAATAACAACAAATATTAGTTATTACTATTATAAATTATTAATAACTAATTTGATAGATAAATAAATTAACTAGATTTTATATTCTCTTATATAGTAATATATAATTAGTGATATTTATACAATAAATATAATTTTTAACATTTATTGGTACCTAAGAGTATTATGTTACAACTTACAAAATTCAATTTCACAAAAATATTATTTTGTCATCATTAGTGAACTTATGTACAAATAAAATTATACAATTTGAAGTATATAAATTAACATCATGTACAATAAAATTATATCAGCTCTGCATACACATACATCCAATCTCATACACTTTGGATTTTACATAATTATCATATCATTTATAGCCTACATTAGATTATTTGTCAATAAATTTTATCACAAATATATTTTACTATAATCTCTGTCTTAATATTGTAAATATTCGTTGTATAAATGACAACTTATATATAAATATGATGAGCGTGTATGAATATTGTATAAGTTATGGGAAGATTGTTTTTGCAATATTTACAAAAATAGTCTTAACAATACAATGCTTATAATATTCAGTGACTTAAAATTATACTACAAAATCTAAAACTGTTGAAAAAATCATTAGGTATATAAAATAAAGTTTAACACAGTATGTGGATAGTGTATAAACAAAATAAAAGGGTTATTCTAAAAGTAATGCACTATCCACTCTTTCTTTTAAAAATTATTGATAAAAAGGCATTTTTTCTGCATATTAATACAATAATTTAATTAAAAATATATTTAAATAAGACAATTACTAAAGCAGACAATAAATTCAAAAGTGCTACATTTTTCTGTTCAGAATTGAAGATTGTAGACTACAACCTCAATTTAATCTCTGTGTTCAATACTAGTAAAAATTAGTGTTGTGTCATAATTCAATCAAATCTGTTGACTGTAATATTTCTTTCTGATATTTTTTAATGTTTACATCACGATTTAATATCTTGCCAACAAAGATCACTAATTCACATATCAATGGAGACTGTTACAACTAGTTTGAACAGATAGGTATAACTTTATGATGGCAATCTAATATTGGGTATAGATATCTGAGTAATCTTCATTCATATGAATCATTAGAAAACTGAATGTTAATGCTCTACAGTAGGTACAGTGAGTGTTTAGTATTTTTCTACGTTACATGAAGTTTAACACATTGGAGACCTGACACATTCTTCAATAAATTTCAGAAAGGAACTAAATGGCATTCAAAAGCAATGCAACACATATTTGAAAACAGTCCTCAATGGTCGGAAGGATTTAGTTTGAACTTTATCAAAAAATAAAATTTTTAAGTGTAGAATTACTTTGTGCATTATTTTTTGAATAAACCTTATAATAAACTCATTTTCATTTTAAGAAGTAGTGCTTTTAGTCAAAATATCCAATCTGTACATAATTAAACACAAAATTATTACAACCTTAAAAAGTGGTATACTGCAGTTTTCTACATAGACAAACTTTAAAAGCTAAAGTAAAACATGCGACATAAAAATATATCAGAGATTATTCATTAAAATAAATCAATGAAATAACATCTGAACTTCAAAACTTAAAATTAATGCGCATTAAAAAAAATCTTAAAAAAATACTGGCAGTTTATACAGCAAATGTACATGTAAAAAAAATTCCATCATATATTTAATTACTACTTAAACTTATTCAGATTTTTTTTTAAAACCGTAATTATACACTTTTCAGTCACTAAATTTAAATTATGCCTTTATTAAAACAATAATACTTTCTTTCTGAATAAACAGATTAATACTATAAATTAAATGATCTATTTTTTTAAAAATCATTAAGATTTACTTCAAAATCTTTTATGAGAAATATTAACATTGTATATATTATAACTTTAATGAGTACTGTCATACTGAAAAGGGTACAAGAAGGTTTTTCATCATAAATAAAGTCTATGTATGAAATACATAATATATAACTTGAATTTAAATAAGTTCTGAAACAAACTCAGGCTGTCCATCCTTATTAACACGAAGTTCTGATCGTGGCCTAAACAAATCACCGCTTTCAGGAACTTGAAACGTTGAACCTTGAAAACCAAGAGCTGCTTCATACATCTGTGAAAAAATGCAGAATTTCTTTTAATATTCTTGTAAAAGAAAAATTAGTTTATTAAAAACTCTTTGACACATAATCCCAAAGGCCAAAGACAGGAATTATAGGCAGCTGCAAGGCACAAAATAAAAAGAATTAGGACTGATCCTCACTGTGACAAACTTTTTTAAATTTTATTTTAAAACAATCCTTAATTATTGAGAAAATTTTAATTTACAGTATATCAGGGGCTTAGAAATAAAAGTACTGAAGTGCATTTTTTTCAGTTTTGAGAAAATATTAACTTAGTTTATAACTTTGGGAAAAAAATCAACATTTATTCTTCTGAATGAGATTATTATTTATGTTATACTCGCTGTTATTTTACAGCTTTTAACTATTAATTTACTCAGAATTTGTCATATATTTTTGAAAAATATATAAACTACTGGACTTACGTAGTTTTACTGCAAAATTTACTTAACCTTATATTACAACAGGGTGATGTAAAACGGGGTCTCTCTTGGGAAATAACAAAGAATAATAGCAAATTTTTTAATTAATTAAAAAACAATCTTTTTACTTTTTATAAGTTGTTATAATATAAAACTAGAATCCAAGTTTTATTAAAAAAATTCCTTTACATCTCTTGGTTTACTTAATACTTCACTTTACAACCTTACACGATAAAAAAGTTAAAGATAAAAGAAAATATCATAGGTATAAGAGTTCTGATACTTCATTTTCTTCTAAATAACAAAAAAAAAAGGTAATTAATGAATTTTTTTGTGATAGCACAATATTATAGTTCTTTTTTGTAAAAAAAATAATAGAGTTTTGCCTCACTTAATAAAGTCTTAATTCTAACACTTTACAGCATAACAGAAAACAAAATAGCGATACATTTTTAACTTTTGTGATAACAGAGTCCAATTTTTGAAAAAGAAAATAAGAAAAAAAAATTTTTTTTGCTTTACGTACAAAATACAGACAGTCAATGGAGTGTGTGTATTGTAGTTAAAAAGAAATTATCAATTATGAAAATTATTAATTATGCTTCAAACAAGAACACTAAGTAAATTTTTTTCTTATTCTTGTACACCATCAATAAACTAGGATTTTATTTCAATCTTCTTCTAAATGATCTTGAAAGTTTTCTTCTGTAGTCAGTTCTGGTGTTTTGTCTGGTTTTACCTTTTTAGAAGAATGAAGAGATTTAAACCATGAATGGTATACATTAGGAATAACATTTGTATTGGACAATTTTATGAATTTTTTTTTTACTTCAAAAAATGAAAGTACAGTTTTATAAACTTGCATCAAACTGTAATTTAACGGGTCCAATTTGAGTTTTTCTGACAAACTTACAGTTCTCGATAATTGTTTTTATAATCATAAGAAAAAAAATTACTCTTGATGTTCATTTTCAAAGTACAAACATTTGAATTTAAGCGATTTAAACATGCCACCTTTGTAATCCTTAGTTCTATTTTGTATGACTTGTTTAGTTACGGATTTTAAATTCATCAACTTGAATTCCTTACATCATACACATACCCTTACATCACATACCCTTTTTTTTGCTTCTGTTTGCTCTAGCCATGCCAAATACAGTCAGCCAATCACACATGGAAAAAATTGGAAAATTCTTCTATACAAATTCAATAGCACTGTACCCCACGCACAGTGCCATTTTAGTGTGTCCCTTTACCAAGAATTTATGTTCAATTCCTAAATTGAAAATCTATTATATACAAAAATAGAGCTGATGTGTGCTGGATTCTATTTTTCTCTCTGCAAGTATTTATAAAAATGAAATACATTTAACATATTTAGGTAAACTCTGAAACCAGTGGAGAAGAGCTGTTCCAATTTTGCAATTACCTTTCTTTCCATTAATCTCATTCCATGCAAAAGAATATGCATTATTTTGGAACAGTCAATTCATAAACTGTTACATTGTAAACACATATTTTTCGACTGTAATAAAGAAGTACTACATCAGTTACAGGAATTTGTAAAACTTACTGTAAGTCAAAAGAAGATGATAAAAGAAAATGATTTTGTAAAACCTTTTCCAGTTTTTCTTGTATACTACATTTACAACTTTGTAGTTTTTACGAATTAGTGACTTTCTATTGTAACAATTTTATGTGATATTTAATTTTATTTATCCAGTCTTCTATAGTTTTATCTGGAGGAGTATAAATATATCCTTTTTTATCTGAACAGAGAAATTTTCACTGACTTCTGATCTTTCAGCAAAAGCTGTTTTCAAACATCCATTGCTAATATGGAGGGTTTTCAGAAAAAAATCTTTACAAACACCTTCGTTTAAAAAATAATGCTGTAACTAAACATTTTTTCAGTTCCTGTATCTAAACATTTTCTTTTCCTTTAAGAGTTATTTTGTTTAACAATAGAAAATAAGAAATCTTTCTGCCTTTCATAAGATAACTGTATGTACTCTGAACAAATTTTATTTCTGGTATCTTCATCAAAATTTACATTAAATTTGTAAAAACAGTTTGAGCAATCAGCAGGTTTCAGTTTTTTAGCAGCCATGCTCTTCCCAGTTTTTAATTTGTATGGAATCCTGATTAGTCCTTTATTGTGTTTAACAATCCATTCTTTAGGATGGGATTTTCAACCATCGATATGGTTTTTTATTTCGAACTTTGTTCGCTTTGAGAAAATTGTTTAAATATCATTAAGCTTTGGGTGATTTATAAAAATCACTAAAAATAAAACTATTCTAAAAAAAAATCAGAAATAAATCGTTATTCTTGTAAAAATAAAACTGATAACTAATGCTAGTTGTAGTATTTTACATCCTTATAGAATTTTTTTATATAAATTTGGGTAAAAGGTAAAAGTAGTGAAAAGTATTGAAAACATACGTGGGCTATTTTTTAAGTAAAAACCTTTTTTATTTTACTCTACACTTTATGCTACATACATAGTAACCTTGTTTAAACATCTATATTAGTGTTTTACTAAATGGTTTATGCCCACATTATAGAAATCAGCCACCAGTGAAGACAACCAGTCTTCAAACATTGTTTTTACTTCATTGGTGTCAAACTGATGACTGCCAATTAACTCCTTCCAGTAGCGGAACAGGTGGTAATCACTCGGTGCATAGTCCAGGCTGTACTATGGGTGGTCCATTTGGTTCCATCCAAAAGATCTGATTAACTCTAGAGTTTGAGCAGCACAATGAAGACATGCATTGTTATGCAGCAACAAAATTCAAACAGCATAAAACTGACTAAGAAGACACCATGTTTTCCCCAAAAAACAGTAGCCATAACCTTGCATATTGACACTGTCTGGCTTTCACCTTGCCTGGAAATATTGTGTGTTGCCATTCCATTTACTGCCGCTCTGATGCTGGAGTGATGTGAGAAACTTATGTCTCATCCCCTCTGACAATTTGATACAAAATTTCATCTTCCTCACTGTATAGATTCAAAAAGCACTAGCCATTCTCCTTTTATGATGTTCTTAAAGCAGCCAGGGAAGACATGATGAGCATAATATTTTGAACTGCAAGATTTAACCAATGATTTTATATAGCACTGACCTTTATAAACTTGTGGAAATATCAGTGACAATATGGAAATCATGAATCACCTGTCTTCACAAATTTTTTTTCATGCACCAAATCATCTGTGATTACAGAAGTTCGGCCCATCGCAGATTATCATGGAAATTGTCCTGCCCATCCTTCAACGGTCTTACCCATTTATGTACTTTGCTGTCACTCATTGAATTATGGAAACAGATACATACTTCAAAACTGAGGGATACTAGAAAGTGGAAATAAGGGTGGATCAACAAAGTTACAAAATCACTACTCAATGGTGTTTAAAATTTTTGTCTGTCATCTTTGATATGCCATATTGAATCAAACCTTTTTACTTTTTTGTAGTAGTAAAGTGAACATATGTTATATGATTAATGAAAGATTTTACAAAAAAAACATTGGCGATAATCATTTCTCAATAAATACTTTTACTTTCAAGTTATAAGCAATTGAATGTGAAAAAATGGAAAAATCACGGCAGTAATAAAATGAAAAATGCCCCACAGTACTTTTCTTATTTTTTATTTTTTAAACAGTTAATGCTGAAATTAACTGCTCAAACACTAATAATAACAGCCTTCACAATAATAAATGATAGTAATAATACACAAAAAATAATAATTTGCAAAACTTCTACAATTAAATGGTTAGATCAACGGATATTATTTACTTTAATTATGACAATATTTAGTTTTAAAATTTAATAAAACATTTTTTTACATTAATTTTTCTACTATGTCCTCATCAAAACCTTTGAAATTTATATTTGTAAAATCAGTGCAAATTTTTAAATGAGTTACAAGTACACAAGATTTACAATTACAAAATTTGTTTAAAGTTGGGGCATACTTAAAACAATAAGTTTCAAAGATTGTATTGAGGAAGTTCTGGGAAACTTACAGTTCCTTTTTCAATGCAATTTATTTTTAAAATTGACTTTATTTTATATATTTCTGGAGTTTGTTCAATTTTAAAAAAAGTTTTTTTTTTATTTAAGTGCAGTTTCATCTATCTGGATACATTAACAACCAATATAATATAATAGAGTATGGAGTTCTGATAATCCTCACATTTATCATGAAAGACAGCCAAAAAAGTATTCTCAAAAAGTTGAGTATTTGGTGCATGATTTGCAATCAAACCATGATTTTGATTGGACCATTTTTTTACAGTAACATTACTTGCAAAACCTTATGCATAATTAAAAATAATAAACTAATATTAAAAATTTTATAGCTTTGCTGAAATTTAAGAGCAAAACTACTGGTTACAGTAACAATGTGCGAAATGTATGCTAGCTGGTAGAAGCCAAGGGAGCTTGCAGTTCACCCGTGCGCCAGCACACATGTTTCTCTCAACAAGCCAGTTGACCACACAACATTCTACCACAGCAGCACGGCACCTCCAGTGGCTTTATAAGCAGCAACACAGTAATACGAGAATATTCACAGTCGAACCACCATCAGGAGAACCAACAGAAAGGAAGAAGTCCCCTGGTTGGTTCAATGTAGGATCTCTTAGCTGATGCCAACATCCTTGCTGGAGCATTAGGCTGGCAGCCCAGCACACAAAGCCTGTTAGTGCCATGAGGCATAGCAGTGAAGTTGGAGCCAGACAAGCACTGTTTGGGGGGAAAAACCGTCTCAGCTGCATGTGCAGTAGACAACAGAGACCGAACCAACAATGTGAGGCTCTGGGGGTGTGCTGAAGTGGGGACTCAACTGATGCTGAGGGGGAGATCGTCTAATTCCAATGGACAAGCAGCAACTTCCTGACTATCCCATTAAGCTGAGTTGACATCATTAGATACCAGCAAGCAGACTCACAGGCCTTCTCAGGGCTACCTCATTAAACATACTAAGAGCCCTTTTCAGACTCGCCAGAAGGTTCTTAGGTGCCATATGGTAACAGAGCAATTCAGTGACACTGGTTACATGAATACTTTGGTAACTGTATAATTTTTGGCAGACTATTACTTCTACAGACCCTCCTGATCATTATGCTACCAAATTTTTATTTTTGGGACAATCTGGAAAAAATAAATGTTTTCAAGAACCAGCATACTTTGGATGAATTGAAAGAAAACATTGAATACAGCAACAACTTAGCAATAAAATACAATTTAGCAGTACAGCATCTTAGCAATAAGCAGAAAATATCAGTGCTTATAACTTTTCTTATAATTTTAAGAAAAGTTGTAATGAACACATGAAGAAACATTTGCATCAACACTCAAGGTGGATATTTTTAACATTTATTGTGACATGTAGGTGGAGAAAAAAATAAAAATATACATTGATTAGTTTCCTTTTATATAATTTACTTTTTCAATAAGTAATTACAAGTTTTTTTACAAGCGGATTGAATGAACACCAAATAATGTAAAATATTGACTGCTAATTGTGTTTAAATAAACATTTTTAAAAACTTTTTTTAACAATGCTTAGATAGTAACTGACCAACATACACATTATTTCAAAATTACTTTAACTGGTTAAGAAACCTACCATGATATTTTTCTGGCATATTTTATAGAAATTTACATTTTATAAATGGAAATTTTATGTAAAAAATAATTTAAGAAGATGTAAAAGATAGTTTTTATTATTAACTGTTATGTAAAACCTTTTTTTTCCAAAACTGACTTTTTCCTAAATTTTAATATTACATGAACTAAGTAAAATTATATAATTTACCACTTAAAGTGATGTAACAATTAAATTACACAGAGTTTTAAACTTATTAATGTTGTTTTTTAAGGAAAATGATTGCATAAGATGCTTCATTAGTTAGAATTAAAAATGTTATACGAGTCATTTGTAACATAAATGTAGTACATTAAAACCCACATTGGTTATAAGTGAGAAAACATGACACACAGATTACTTCTTTCCTGAAAATAACATTACTTTTGCTGCCCTATGTGGCAGAAACATTATGATTGAGATTTTCATCCAAATGGTTTTGGGTTATAATCCCAGAAAGGCATGCCATTTTTTATATCTTAAAAAAGAGGTCATATGACCCTCTAACTGATACTACGACTATGACTGAGACTGACTCAGTGTCAGTCATGGTCATAGTAAGAAAAATAAACATTTGGGGCGGAAGGGAAATTAAATATTTGAGTAGGAATCATATAGTAGGTAAATTTGGCTTTTTTTTAGATGGAAATCTTGCAGGAGATGTTTATGCAACTAACTAGTCAACAGGATTTTATCAAATATAAAGGAAAATTTTGGACAATTAGATAACTTATGGTTTCAGCAAGATGGAGCACCATGTTCCTATTAATAATTTAAGACCACCACAGATTTTAAACGATACATTCCATGTTACTGAATAGGTCATAGAATGGCCTGCCAGGTTTCTATATCAGTCTCTTCTGGAGTATTATTTCTTGTGGTACTTAAAACATAATGTTTACAAGTAATAAATAAGTAATGTTTTTTACAAGCACTAAAAAGAGAAATATTAGAAAATTATAATGAATGTAAAATGAAAACATGTGAAAAATGTTTCAAATTACAGAAAGTTTTTCCAAAAATACCTTCTTTAATCGCTACTTTGATAAATTTAGCATAACATAATAATTTTTTTTTTATTGTAAAGAAAAAAAAATTGTTATTGTAAAGAGAAAAGTTCTGTAGAATGTTTATTTACTTAACTTATTTAGCCATATGCCTGTTTAAAAAGTTTTTTTTTATGATGAACACGTAGTCAACTCTGACCTTTGTTAGTATCAGAGCTCAGAACGAGTTGAATATGGAAACAAGTATTAAACATGATTAAATAATGTAAACATGAGTTTTCATTTCTCACTGGTTATCAGTGTCTGCAAGTATTTAAAAAAATATTTCACACATTTACACTTCAAAAGAGTCTGAACTGAATTTCAAGATTCAACAACAAACACCAATTTGTTTGTAGGATAAGCTTATAAAAATTCCTTCTTAGCAGGAGTAGCAGGAATCTAAATCATAATACAAATTTTTGTCAACTTTCAAATCTAGTTCTACTGATTGTGGAGATAATATTATGAGTGAGCAACTGACTGAGAACTTACAACATATACACTGTAAATATTAAGACCTTAAGTGAACAAAAAACTATACTTTTAACAACTCATTAAAAAAGATAATAAACTACTCCCTGATAAGAAATTAACTAAATGACAATTAAATATAACTTAATTGAAGATAATTTTAAAATAAAAATTAATACTAAATATTTAGAAGAATCTATCTTGATAAAAGCACCTGTTGGCTGTGGGAGCTGACATTATCAAGAGGTAATAAAGAACCTCCAAGAGTAGCATAATCACCAGCTCCAAGAGATAACACTGTATTCATTGAACCTCTTCTGGCTGGATGCTGAATTGTATCATATGTATTATCAACCTAGACAAAAAACGTGTAATACAAGTAACATACAACTTTTTCTTTTTAAACAGAATGTACCTAAAATGGTTGGCTGTGGGTTGGATATATATATTTCGATTCTACTTGTCAAAATGAACAAAAAAAACTATGAAAACATAAAAAAATGTTGTTGATTTTCTGTTTGTTTTCCATTTTATGTTAAATCAAGTATCTGATTTAATAGAGGAAATAAAATCTGGCAGAAAATGATGTCATACACTTTCTGTCATAAGATGGTTATTGTGAACCGATTTTCAAAACTAAGATGTCATCTTGTTCACAAAAATATGCTTATTAATTATTTTTGATAAAACTTTATATGATAAAACTAAGGATTACCGAGATATAAAGGATTAAAAAATTGATATAGCTGCCATTTTGAAATTAATGAACATGTTTACACTGTAATTTTTTTAGACAACATTAGTGTAAATACGTTTAAGAACTATTACTGTGAGTCCTCAATCTCATATTGAGATATAAATTTTTCATTAAATTTAATACAAAATGGCAGAAAGTAGGAAAACTGAGGCGAAATCAATATTTTTTCAAAGGATGTTTTTTTGTTCATTTTGACACTGAAAATGTATAGCCAGCCTACTGTCTCACACACACACATGTGCGTGCACATACACAGACATTTACTGATAATTAAGTTACTTAAGTTGCTAATAATAATTATGAGAATTTTTCCTATCTTCAACTGACTCATTAACAGTATTATTGCACCTCTTGTATATCCCAATAAGAGATTATTACAACATAATGAAAAGTGCATTATATATATATATATATATATATATATTTATAGCATTAATAACAATGCTACTGAATAACTTACAAAAAGAAAAAACACTTAACAATAGCGGTTCTTGGTAGGAAACAAGAGTTCCTAATAAGTCCACTGGCAATCAGCATGTTGCACACAAGTAGACTGTCCTGAAAGGAAACTACTGATCAGAGATTTTATGTAGTTTAATTTAAATTTATACTGATTTTGAGACTGACAAAGTATTTCAATTAACAAGGATCCAAAAACATTTTAGGAATATTATTCTTTTTTTCCTTCTTCTCTAATAAACACTAGTAACACTTTTCTGTTACACTGGATTACCATCTCCTCTTTTCATATAAATAATTGAAGTCATATAAGAATAACACTGGTCAACATGATTTTTGTCTTATGAGTACCAATAGGTGTACTTAATGCAGTGTTTTAATTATCCTGTTTTCAAATATGTATTCAGAATCTCTCCATCAGCTACAGCTTTTTGTTATTTTAATTTTTTTTCTCCATTTGTCCATTGTCAAGTAAAAGCTGTGCCGAAGCACACAATCATCAGAACGATGCCAGTTGTGAGATAGTGAACCAGTAAACATGTCATTGTGAGTGCTTTGTGTGTCTGAATTATTGTGTATTACATATTTACAACTTTATTTCTTTTAAATAGTCATTAGTTACAAAATGCTATAGTAAAATATTACAGAATGAGTTTCTTTAAATAATCCTAACAATTTTTGTTATGTATGTGGTGAAGTGATGCTCAAGTCCCAAAGACGAAACCTTACTCCATTAGTAAAAAAGTTATGAAATTTATTTTCGTTGTAAAGTCAGGGACCAAACAATGGCCTAGGCCCCACATATCTGTTTATCATGTTCTAGGCTTCTCACTGCATGGAAAAATGTTACACGCCATATGCCATTTGCTATTCCTATGATTTGGAGGAAACTCAGAGATCACTCTTCTGACTGTTATTTTTGCATAACAAAATTAAAGGGATTATGTCAAAATCAAAACATACAATGGTGTACCTTAACTTGCAATCTGTAATGAGTTTAGTTCCACACTACAAAGAATTTCCCATACCAAAGCCTCCAGAACATGTGTGACATTAGATGAAGAGAGTTCACAGTCTGACAGAAGTAAGGAAGAAAAACAAACAGATTTTGGTGATACAACTTTAGAACAAAGCAGTTCATCTGAGTCTCATATACTAACTCAAGAAAATCTTTATGATCTCATACGAGATTTAGTTATAAAAAAAAAAAAAAACAGTCTGAAATGCTTGCTTCCTGGCTAAAAGGATGGAATCTTCTTCAATACAATACAAAGATATGTATTTATTGTAATCATCATTCTGAATTTAAAGACTATTTTTCTGAAGAAAATGGCTTAATGTTTTGTAATGACATTTCTTCTCTTATGGAGACCACTTTGTAATGAACATAACCCAACAGAATGGTGCTAGTTCATTAATTCCTCTAAAGTTTAAAAGCCGTGCTTCTGCATAATGGCAATAAATTCCCATCAGTACCTGTGGCTCACTCTGCTAGTATGAAAGAAGCATGTGAAAACTTAAATTTATATTGGAAAGGCTTCAATATGCAGTGTATGAATGGAATATTTGTGGTGATTTGAAGGTAATTGCACTTATTCTTGGTCTGCAGCTTGGTTACACAAAGTACTGTAATTTTTTATGTGAATGGGATAGTAGGAAAAGAAAAAAACCATTTCATTAGAAAAGAATGGCCTAAACGGAAATCACTCATTCCTGAACAAAAAAAATGTGAAACATGACCCATTGTGTAATCCTAAAAATGTGTAGATACACATTCGTTACATATCAAACTAGTATTAATGAAGGAATTTTGTCAAGATCATCGACAATACTCCTGATTTCATGTACTTAGAACAGAAGTTTCCTAAAATTCGTGATGCAAAAATTAAAAAAGGAATATCTGTGGGTTCACAAGTACAATCACTAATGCATGATGAAGAATGACTGTTTGAGGAACAATTGAATCCACTAGATAAAGCAGCTTGGCAAGCATAAAAAAATGTTACTTACTTTTTTGGGGAATCAAAAGGCAGAAAATTATCATGATACTGTCAATGATCTTATAACATCTTAGAAAAATTTGAGTTGTGATATGTCCTTAAGAATTCACTTCCTGCATTCGTACCTAGATTTCTTCACAGAAAATCTTGGTACAGTGAGCAATGAGCACACGGAACACTCACTTTCACCAGGAGATTTCATTTATGTATGGAGAAGAGGTATCAAGGCAAATGGAATCCTAATATGCTGGCCTAATATTATTGGACCATCAAGAGGAATGCTCCACAGGCGAAATGGAGCAGAAAATCGTCATTTCTTACTTTCTAGATGAGTCAAATGTTTGAATATTGTATAGTTAAGAATGCAGAAAATATTAAAGTGTTTGAAAGTATAAATGCCTGTCACTCGGAAACCTTGCATGAATGGGAAAAAACAAATTTCATATTTGAATTCAGGACAAAAAATAGTATTAGAATCACACATTTTTCTTCCTGAGACAAAAAAAAAATCTTTATTATTTCCAAGTGTAATTAAAATCATTCTAATCATGAAAACACTACCTTGCAAATTAATACAATTTTAACCCCAAT
Organism: Lycorma delicatula; assembly: GCF_047948215.1. NCBI lineage: Eukaryota > Metazoa > Arthropoda > Insecta > Hemiptera > Fulgoridae > Lycorma > Lycorma delicatula. The sequence continues at coordinate 184,903,459 of NC_134457.1, read as the reverse complement.
TTATTTATTTAATTTTTAACGGTTATATTCTTAGTATAATTTGTTGGGAAAAAAAAAAAAAAAATTGAATTGCTAATATTTTTAAGAGTCAAGGTCATTATGCCTTAAACCTATCTGGGCAGAGATGTAATCCAATAAAGAAGCAACTGATTGTAAACTATTACAATGGTTTTAATAACCGAAAATAAATAAATACAATTTTATTTTAAAAATAAACAGTAAGTGATGGATAATATAAATAAAAATACATTTAAAAAGTATCAAATTTCTTCAGTACACAACTCACCACTGACATATCTCCAGAATCCCTCCTTTCCATTGTAGCTTGAGTTGGTATTTGTGTACTGGATTCTGGCTCACAGAATACCTGCATAGTTAATTCTTGTTCTTCATATAATTTTAGTTTCCTGTAAAATAAAAAAAAAACTCTTATAATGTTTAAGTACCTTACCTCATCATTAAATGTAAGACATCATTAAATGTAATTGATGGTCAAATTATTATCAGTAACATTTAAAAAGTAGCACACCAATATTTTGTTTTATAATTAATAATTTCCTTCATAGAAAATTTAATAAATTCTATAAACTTACTGTTCAATCCAGAGTGGATTTTCTGTTGTATTTAAATCATCCAGAAATGCCTTCTTTATTAATGTATCTGAAGATTTAATATCTATTGGTTCAGCAACTACCCTGTAACAAAGGCATTGAAACAATGACATAAACTTTATTAAACTGTACTGCCCACAAATACATAGGTAATTAAATTATCTTATCATGACTGAAATGCTTCAAATTACACCAACTCAATCTGGTATAACGACGTAAAACAAAGAAAAATACTGGGGTAAGATTCCAAGACCAAACCAGGCTCATGGCAGCAAGAACTATAAAATGCAAATGCATGCTACAGTATTATAATGGTTCTAGTTGAATCATTGAATCAGTCAGGTCAGTTCAGTTGTACGACGGTAAGTCAATTATTATCTGCAATTTAGTAATATTTTTGTTTATGTTGGTAGTATGCAACATGACAGTGTTGCGTAGATGACGCATGCGTGGTTTAATTGTTCTTACGTCTGTGCAGGTTTGATGCTGCTAGGTTAGTTCCATTATCGCTGCCCTGCTGTTACCCATGGCTGCTCTGCTTTCTGTTTACACCAAAGAAGAGCAATGTTCAGTGATCTGTTTTTTGTGGTCGGAAGGTGTATCAGGGGGCAAAAATTCATCGAAGACTTTCAGTACAGTATGGGAACAGTGTGGGGGTGTCTACGAATGGATTGAGAAATCCAAAAATGGTCGCACAAGAGTTACGCACGACGAAGGAGCCGGAAAACCATTTACCACCACAAATGAGGAAAACATTGAGCATGCACGTGACATGATTTTCACAGACAGATGAGTAACTATTGATGAAGTGGCACATCATCTGTAAATTAGTCACGGTTCTGCCTACGAAATCATCCACAACAGACTTGGGTTTCATAGTCTGTGAAAGATGGTTCCTAAAACAACTCACACAGTTGCATAAATAAATGCGCTTGGACATCTGCCAAAAACATTTGGATCACTATGGTAACGAACAGGATATCTTCTTAGACAGAATCATCACTGGTGACGAAACATGGATCCATCATTACGAGCCGGAGAGGAAATGGCAAAGTATGGAATGGCGGAGTATGGTCCAAATTTGCCCTGCAAACAAAAGTTTATGACCCAACCATCCACAGGAAAACTGATGCTTGCGGTTTTTTGGGACTCACAAGGCCCAGTACTGGAACATTATGAGGAAAGGGGCACAACAATAAACAGTGCGCATTACAGTGAGATGCTTACTGCCAAGCTGAAGCCTGCAATTTGAAGCAAACACTGAGGACTGCTATCGAAAGGTATTATGTTGTTTCACAACAATGCCCGTCCACATACTGCTGCCCATGCTGCTGAAATGCTCCAGAAACTCAACTTTGAAGTACTGGCTCATTCTCCGTATAGTCCTGATCTTGCCCCTTCTGACTACCACTTGTTTGGTCCACTCAAAGAGGCATTAAGGGGCCATCAATTTACCTTGGACGAAACACTGAAAGAAGCGGTGCATTCCTGGCTCGCAGCTCAATCGAATACCTACTTTTATGAGAGCATCAGGAAGCTTGTGCAACAATAGACCAAGTGCGTTGAAATGCAAGGGGACTATGTTAAAAAATGATGTACATGTAAGTTTCCTATGTATTGAAATAAAATTTATAACTACATTGCGGATAATAATTGACTTACTCTCGTAATTATTTTTCTGATTGTCCACTACTAAACAAGTTTGTTTTTTTTTCTTCAGATTGCTAGCTGAGCAGAACACATTTAATCAATAATGAATTTATTTTTAAATGTTACTCCAAGCGATTGCAAATTTTTCTACAGGATCAGGTACATTTTCCGAAGTTTGATGATCTTAAATTATTTTTAATATCTTGGAGAATGGAATCAAATGCTTTTATATTCATTCTGTATACTGTTAAAATTTTTTGGGTTTTTTTTTCAATTGTTAGTACAATTTGTTTGGTTTGCCATAGCCATGGTCTTCTCAAAGATCATGAACCTAAAATCTTTATTTCTTTTGAGATTATAATTAATATTTTCCATGAGCAAGTCATCCTATTAGTCAGAACAACTTTATTTGTGATATTATTTATTTACTTCTATTAACAAAACTAATTTATATTATGGATTTATACTGTAATACTAAAAATAATATTTGTTTTAAAGTGTAAATATACATAAATTTTTATCAAAAAAAAAAAAGGTTTAGGTTTTAGTTTTTATATTTTATATCTTTAAGCACATAAAATATATTTTATATATTTTTATTTTTTTGTATATTAAGGTCATTGAACTAATTTCACAAAAACTGGACAACAGATTCAATGCACTCATTATTTATTGTAACATGTATTTCATATTTATAAATGTTTACCACCTAGATTATATATATATTTGTCTCATCAGTGTTTTTCCTGTTTTTAACAGAATCTTTAGTTTCTCTTTTAACACATTCATGTTATGCCTTAGTTCTGTGGTCAACATGGTCAATCTCTAATACTTATTGTTCAACAGTGTTATACTAGCTTTTTTATTAGAGTTAGAATTTTTTTGGTACTTGTCGGTTAGCATCCCACCTAACATGATATCAACATAACCTAATGCTTGCTTTGCTCACTAATTTCATCCAATTAACCTTAAATCTTAAATGGTGGGAGGCTAACATGAAGCAAAAGCATATAATACCAAAAGCATGAAAATACAATTGAAAATCTTTATTTCTATAATAATTTATTTAAGATAATGTTATTAATAAAAATAAGGTTAGCAAGCATCGGGTTATATTAATATCATGCTAAGTGGGATGCACAACAGATAAGTACCCTTTTCTTTTTATTACCCTTTTTTTATTATTATTACCATAAACCCTTCAGAAATCAAATTTTGATTATACACAGTTTGTTTATAGTAAACATGTTTATAGTCACATATTTTTTAACTTTAGCCAAGAAAGATTATTTATTATATTTGTAGATCATATGAATATTCATCAATTTATTAATGGTTTAAGAATTAAAATTTTATACTTTACTAGCCGGCCTGTCTGACCAAAACCTGGACCCTCTGGGTTCAGGTGAGCCCAGACGAATCCCAGGCAAAGAAATTATGAATATTTTAAATATCTTACACTCAAAGGGAGCTAGGACCTCGGTTGATTTCTTAAAACCTTCCCTGGCATAACACGAATATATCCAGCAAATTTGAAAGTAATCAATCGGTTGGTTCTCTCATTGTGCGGTAACAGACAACTTTCATATCTATATATATATATATTTATATTTTAATATAAACACCTCATACTGTGACTCTGTAAAGAGTCACAGTTACTCAATTCAATTCATTAAAGTTTGTGCTTCAACAGGCAAATCTCCACTACTACATACCTATATATATATTTTTTTTTAGAGTTGAAATTTATCTAAAAACCTTCTCAGTTACACAAACATGAGTAAAAATTTGGCTGTGATTGATCAACTAGTTTTTTTTATCCCGAACAAACAAAAACCCTCTTCCTCTTTCCATAATAGTATGTATATATAGATATATATATACACACATACATACGCACATGCACACATGATTGATTTTTAAATTTTAAATGTATTTGTACATAAGATTCCATATATTGTCTCTATTTATTATTTTAATGTTTTTTTTAGTTAAAACCTTTTTTGCACAGATTTACATTTCATCATTACTTGTTTTAAAACTGCTACACTGCTCAAGACATGTTTTTAATTAATTGTGTACAGTTTTTTAAATTAAAAAAGAACCCTACTTTATATATAAAATAAAATAAAAAAATATGTTAGAATAAAAAAAGGTAAATTCTTCATTAATTTTAACATTATTCAGCAAAATCTGTATTCCTTATTTATATTTTGTAAAAAATGATAATTTACAATTTTACTATTACAGAATCATAGAATTGGCTGTATTATAGAATAAGAAAAAGAAAAAAAATTACCAATGTCTAAAGCAGCAACAAACAACTATGACAGAAACACAACCTACAAATAAGACTACTAAGAGAGCTATGAGGGCGGCCAGCGCTGGCTCAAATGTCTCTTCACGTATTCCAACATGTGCTGGCTGAAAAAAAAATTTAATATCAAATAAATTAATCTGTAATTACAAGTGGAACTTAGGTATAGAAGTTTCCTATCATGTTTTAATGTTATGTAGCATGTTTGTAACATTGTTCATATTACAAAGTTAGCTACACAGAGTGTTCTGGGATGTATTTTCCAAACTTTAGGAACTGATTCAAGACCCCAAAATGAGCAAAAACGTTCATATTGACATAAGTTCTATTTTGCTTTGTTTTTTTTTTGTGGACGCCATTTTGTGATTTTCAACAAAAGAATTATCTCTCAGGAACGGGTAAACCTACTTTAATTAAATTTGAAAATCTAAGACTAGTGTCTTGTTCTACAAAATGAAAAATTTTGAAAATGTCACCTTCAATAATGTCAAAATGGCAACCATCTTAAACTTTTTAATCTTCAATATCTTTGTAATTATTTGTTTGATCAAACTTTTACTTACTACAAAATTGATTAAGCACTTTATTTTGAACAAAACGACACATCATTTGTAAAAATCCGTTGACAAACAATTGAGTTATTGCAGACTTATTTAGATTTTCTCCACTAAGTGTAATAAAAAATAATAATAAATTAATAATAAAAATTATCATCTTGCATTATGGTGAGTAAGTGTACTGCCAGGTTAATTGTCTGCAATAACTCAATTGTTTATCAATGAATTTTTACAAATGAGGTGTCATTTTGTTCAAAATAAAATGCTTAATAAATTTTGTAACAGTAAAAATTTTATAAGGCTAAAAAGATATGGAAGCTTAAAAAATTAAGATGGCCACCATTTCAAAATTGTTGAAGGTGACGGTTTTCAAAATTTTTTATTTTGTAGAACAAGATACCAAAGATAGATGGGTCAAAGTAGGTTTATCCCCTGAGAAATAATTTTTTTGTTGAAAATCACAAAATGGCATCCAGAGGGAAAACAAAGCAAAATAGGCTTATGTTGATATGAACTTTTTTGTTCACTTTGGTGTCCTGAATCAGTTCCTGAAGTTCGGCAAATAACACCCAGAACATCCTGCATAACATTTAAAATACAAATATTGAATTGAAATTAACATAGATATACCAATTATAACCAAACTGACAAATATTAACTTGTAAATGATTATTTTATATATATAAATGATATATTATATATATATAATATATATAATTATTCATATTATTCCTCTGCACTGTTAATTTATATTTAAATTCTGTTAAATAAACCACATAGTACAGAATATTCAGATAGACATATCTTAGCTGAATTTTTATGGTAGTTCTTTTGCAGGATCCCGTATCCTCAGTCATGATTGAAATAATTCCATTATTACATAATAAAAATTTTAAAATAAAAATACTAAAGTAATGAATTAATAAGAATCTACTGTTATGTTTGAATTTATATATGTAATATTTTTCTAAAATTTTTAATTTTGTCATCTTTATTAATTTCTAATATTTCTAAATTTGTGTTAATATCAGAAATAGAATGCTTATAGTTTATTAGATAGTCTGCCATATTAGATAAACCTAATTTTAATTTTTGTAATTTCTATAATGTTCATGAAATCTAGTTTTAAAGGATCTCTTTGTTTTTCCTGTATAAATACATCATAATAATTTTATAAATTCCACAAGATTGTTTATTTCATTATTATTATTTTTGTCTTTTAAATATTTTATGTGGTTATTAGGTTTGTATCCTGATTTAAATATTTCTTTATAGTAAGTTTTAGTAATGTTTTCAACGATATTTTATTAGTATATAAATACTTTATGTATATTTTTCACTCTTTTGTCTTTTTATGTATTGTGTTTGTAAGGCAATTTCTCTGTTATTATGTTTCTGATAGCTGTTTTTTTATAAATATTATTAATTAAAGTAGTATCATATTCATTTTCAACCATTACTTGTTTTATAATGTTTATTTCATTAATTAACTTTTCTTTGTTATTATGTGTGTATTTGATAGATCCATTAATCATATTAGTACAAATGCTAACTTTATGAGACTAAGGATTATTTGATTTTTTATGAATTGTTACATTAGTAGATGATTTACATTTTCTATATACTGATGTTTCAATTTGGTTGTCCTTGTTTATTTCAATATTAACATCTAAAAAATATAACATTCTACTACCATCTACTTCAAATGTGAATTTAAAATTTTCATTATAAGAATTTAATTTAATGTTATTAAATGTTCATTGTTTATTATCGGGCTATATATAATGATAATATCATCAACATATTGTGTATGAGTAATACCATGTACTAATTTACTCTTAAAATCCTGTAAATATATTTCTGACAAAATTGCTGATAGTGGAAATCCCATAGGTACGGTTATTTTTTGTGTATAATATTTGTGATTGAATTTAAAATACATTTGTTAACATATATTTCTTATAACAGTGACAATACCTTTAATAAATTTTTGATCTTCTTGGTTACTTTTTAATTTATTTTTTATAATTTTTATGGTATGGTTTATGGGTATACTAGGTTACATCTTAGTTATATCATAACTAACCATTCTAGTGTCTTTATTTACATTTAAGCTCTATTTAATTTATTTACTAATTTGTAATCATTTATTACATTAAATGTATTAGATAAATTAATTTCATTCCTAAGAATTCTATTTATAATTTTGGTTGTAATATAACCTGCTACATATATGTAAATCCCATCTATAAAATTTCATAACCCAAAAAATGATTTTAAAAAAATAACAGACTAGATTTAAATTAAAATCTCCCTATTTTTCTAAAGATAAAATATAAATTATAAAATTAAATTTATAACTATAAAATATAAATTAGTATTGATGGATAGCATAGAAAGTAATCATTTGTGAATTTAATAATAAAATTTCAACTCAATTTATTTATCGTTATTTTTTTATATTTTTTTGAAACAACATTTAAAATTAATTAATTTATTACTGGTATTTGCAAAACTCAAAAAAATTATAAAATGATAAGAGCTGAGATTCCCTTAACTGAGTTTCCATTAAACAGTATCCCTTAATTGTTGGTAATCAAACAGTATATACTGACGAGAAAAGCAGAATGATCTCATCAGTAAAAAATTTAAAACTGTTATAATTGAAAACATCTATATCACATATCAAATGTTACTAATAAAATAAAAAATTGAAGTTTAATTTTATGCTACTATATAATCAAAAAATTATTTTACAAACTTGAAGACTTCCTCTTGTTAAGTTTTAAATACAATATGATATGGATATGATTCTTTATAGTCATTAAAATATGTATAATACATAAACTTAAAAAACAAACAAATAATTAATACTCACTATTACATTTTCAATGGCAAACCCAGCATAATAATCTTTAAGAAAATCATACTGGGAATCTATTACTTTAAGAACATCAGGTATTGTAGCTATTGTTAATGTTTTCTTATCAACCACATGAAGATACATGTCACACCTAGAACATGAAACAAAATTACTTATCACCATACTAAGACGATAGAAACGTAACAGAACAAACAGGAAAGATGAGGAGAGAAATTAAAAAGTATTGCTTCCAAATGAAAGAGATAAAACAAAACGAACTGACCCAAAATGAAAAGAAAGAAAATGCGAGTAAAAACTGACTCAAACATATATATTGGTTTTTTTACATGACAAAGAATGCTTCAAAGTTGGAATGCATCTACACCACAGATGTATAAAATAAACATGAGCAAAATAGATTAGAAAGAATTAAGGTTACTTAGAAGAATGATAAGAGAGCAAGACAAAATGTAAGTCACACAAAATAATAAATCGCAGAGAACAACTCTGTGTAAGTATCATAAAGGAAAATCTAATAGAATCAAATTAATCACACTGATTCAACATACTGAATTCAATAAGGAAAGAATTGTGCAATAGAAGATGTGGACAAAGACAAATGACCTAAGCAGCTAAGTTTTGATCTGGAATAGATAAGAGTGTAAGATGATTCTCCTTTTGGTTATTATTAAGGAATATATAATTAATAATAATAATTTCAATATATTTAACAACTCTTCAAAATCTATAAAAACAGATGGTTGAAGTGTAAATTACATGATAAAATCTTTCACCACAAATTTACAATAATATATTTAGACTAATGCAGATTATTTCGAAAGTAAACTGTATCAGAGCAAATGTCTTAGGCATCAAAACAGTTACAAGTATAAAAAGTCTTCTTTAATCAATGGCAAGCCATAAATGGTGTTATATTCATTAAATTGAAGTTTGTTTTTACCCAACATTAACAGTTGTTACTATACTTTAAATTAGTTAAGCCAGTTAAACGGCCCATTGATTATGAATCAGGTTTGTAATTTTTTTTAAAATTAAAGACCAAACTGTACAAAAATCCTGTCCCACACTTTAATGAGCCACATTAATGTTGAAGACTTGTACTGAAAAAATAGTTTTATGTTATTGGAATTCGACAGATATACAATTTAAAAGTATAACTGATTGTCTTGTTTTAATTGTGTAATGAACTAGCATTTAAACAAACCTATAGTTATAAAAAAACATCTGCAGCATGTCTTGTTTTAATTGTGTAATGAACTAGCATTTAAACAAACCTATAGTTATAAAAAAACATCTGCAGCATAATTTTTAAATCAATTAACAGAAACTTAGCACAGGGGCTGTAAATTTGCAAGAGATATTCCTTACTAATTTTTTTTTTTATTATGACCTTGATATTGTTTCTACATCTATTCCAATGAGGAAAATGAGATGAATAAATATGTAAAAAAAGGCTAGACTCTTGCCAGGAACTGAAATTAAAACCAGCTGATCTACAAGCACTAATGGCAACAGACTTCCCATCATTATTGAATTAACTTGTTAATTATTTAATACAATAAAAATTTACTCAAATAACGTTCCAAAGTATAGTAATGGTAGGAACAGATTATTATTTATTTTGTTGTTAATAGCGGCTACAAAAAATGAATGTAAGTGTTAGATAACTTAAAAATGTACAATATGACTTTATTCTCCTATTCCTACTTTGTTTAATTTTACTTATTCCTACTTATTTTTACTTGCTTTAATTTTACATATTTTACTAGCAAACTGTTAACAGAGTTTTTTTTAAAACAATTAACTTGATTTTACTGTTTAGTTTCCTACAAATACACATTCAGTTTGCAGACCAATATCGATAAATATTGTCAATATGATTGAGCTGCTAACTTATATATAAAAACAAATACAGATGACTGCAAGCACACATTCATGTATTTCAATTTTTTTTTTTTAATAAACATATAATTAATATTTATTTCTTTATTAATAAATCTTTAAGTTTGCATAACATTCCTAGTGACTTACAACTACTATAATAAATTATTAAACATGTAACATGCAATTAATATGTACTTAGTGTAAAGTGTTCATTAAAATCACATAACTGATAATTTGTAATTTAGAAGGCATAAGGAAATACCACAGTGATTAATGGAAAAGAAAGAAGTATTCCTTTTAACTGCATAGAGTAATATCAAACCAGTGCATTTGTAATTATAACTGCTAGTTTGGCCTTTGCAGTATTATCACTAAACATCACATATACACATATGCATACACACAAGAAAATTCTTTACTAAAGTGATACAATAAACATAGCAAAAGCAAAAAATACAACATAAGTTAATTGAAATGGATAAAAATTTACCAGTCCTGCTGGATATGACCAAAAGTATCAACATGATATCTAATATCATCAACAATTACAAGACTTTTTGTTGCATTTGACAACTCAAGAACAATTTTTTCTCTCTCTTGATTTACTTCTTCTGGTGGACGTGAAAGAATAACTCTAATCAATTGCTGATGTTCATAAACCCAAACCTGAAAATTAAAAAATTAATTAAAATGTTTACATAAATGATCCACCAACACTTACCAGTACTTACATAATTACAAATTACAGGTATATAAAAGCATTTATTTAAACAAATATATTTTAACCAACTTCAAAGAAAATTTTAGGTTATACCTCAAGTAGGAAATTATCAATATCTTTGCCAATAAAGCCTCAACAATTTCTCAATGTAATTTTAGTTTCTTCTTCTAGGCATTCTTGCCAAAAATCAACTCTTTTTTCACTCTCTTACAGTAGGCTTCACACACATTTCACTTGTCACATATAAACTTTCATTTTATTTCTTCATGGTGTTACTTTTTCTCTTATATTTACTTCTTACTTCTGTTACATTTATTTTTTATACACTTATTTTCCTTTTCTATTTTATAAAGTTTCTATTCAAATGGTCTTCTTTTTGCTTTGCATTTACTAATTTTCAATTTTTATACTTACAATGTCATCCGTCACTAATAATATACCTTTATTTATTCACAGTTCTTCTAAAAACTAACAGCTTTCTTTTTTCCTGATATTTCTTCTATGCATGCTAAATGTATGATGAATATTCTTCTGTGACAATCATCTCCTGTGCTCTAAAACATTTATGTCACATCGTTTTCTTAAAGTCTGCCTGCAGTCCATCTCTTTGTTTCTTGTGTTTTTTGCCATCATTGTTTTCAACATGGAACCTACATTTCATCAAAAGTAAACTATTGATCATTATTTATTTCTGCTCTTGGATATATTTTATAGTTCATTATCTGATTTCATAATTTTAAAAGTTATTTCATCTATAAACAACTCATACCATATGACCTCATCTACATTTACCTTCTTCTTTTTTTAAGTTTTTCTAAAAAATATACTTTAAATATAAGCATAATTAATTTTAATAATCTCATGAGAGCTCTTAAGTGTATGAGGGATGTTTGTAGATCCATGTAAAGTCAAGAGAGTTCAATGTTAAGGTATTCTTAGTTTCCCACACCTCTGTTAGGAGCTACACCAAGTTTCAGATACATTCATAATTCTGTTGTTGAAATCATTTGAATCGCTCAAGTATTATGATCTGTGAAAGATGTGTAAAATAGGAATTTTTGCGGTAAGCACATATCACTTTTTGAAAGGCAACACTGCAAAAGAAACTAAAGCTGCTGAATAAATATTATGGTTAGTCAGCTCCATAAATTAGAATAGTTTAAAAATGTTTTGTTATTTTCAGGGCAGTCAACTACAAACAACACTGAAAATTCTGATGGCCTTTAAGTTTACAATTGCAGAAAATATTGGAAAAATCCATAATGTAGTGATGAATGTGATTGAAAGTGCATAAAATCGCTAACACAATAAAGATCACAGATTAATGGGTGCATCATATTTTACATGAATATTTATTTATGTAAAAATCTTCTTCAAGATAGTTACTACATTAAGTCACAACTGATCAAAAGCATGAACAAGTAAACATTTCTAAGCATACTTTGAGCTGTTTCCCCTTAATCAAGAGAAACTTTTTTGCTGTTTCATAACAGCTGAAAAAATTTGGTTACGCCACTAACAATCTGAAACCAATAACAGGCAAAAATATGGGTTACAGTTGGGAACTTGCTCCAAAAAAAGCAATATCCATTTCATCAATAAGAAAGGTGATTGCCAATGGCTTCTGGGATGCTCATGGCATAATCTTCATTGATTTCTGAAAAGTGTAAAGTGATAACTAGGCAATATTAATCTTAACTGGATTGTTTAAATGAAAAAAAAAATGACCACATTAAACAAACAAGTTTTTTTTTCACAAGACAAAGCTCATTCTTTGTTGAATTGTTCAAATTACAATATTAAATTCTTCCAAATCCCCTACTCGCCAGACTTAGCACCTTCTGATTACTGTCTGTTTCCAAATGTGAATAGGTGGCTTGCTGGAAAGATATTTACAAGAAATTAATAAGTATTGCCAAAACATCTGCCTATTTTGAAGATTTTGAAAAATAATTTGGATAAAGGTGGCATTAAAAAATGTGAGTACCATTGAACTAAGTGTACAAACTTGAAAGGATATTACGTTGAGAAATAAAAAAGATTTTTCCCAAAAAATTGTCTTATCAATTTTTGCACAAACACCACTTGTATTGTCAGATTAGTTAAGTGTGAAATTAATTTGTATATGCATTCAGATTCTTTATGAATATTAAACTATTTATAATATATGAAACACATTCTTAATAAAATACAAGAGTGTTAAGAAGCACAGCTGATTTTTCAGAATGATAATATTAAAGTTTATACAAGTTTAATAATTTATAAATAGGCAAACAAATATCATAACAAATAAATACTTTAAAAAATAATAGGTCTATTTTTAACTACTGATAAATGCAATTTTATTCTACAATTTATGCTAATTGTACTTTTTTTCTAGTACATGTTATGCCATAGGCTAAATAAATAAATAAACAATAATAAAATTGACGAACATTAACAGTTGCTTTGGCCTCCCGAAATGGATGAGCTTTTTCCCTAGCTACAATATCAAGTTGAAACCTTTCTTGGTTATATTCAGCAACAAGTGTTGCAGTTGTTAGTCTTCCTGTACTTGATATAGTGAAAGGACTTCGAACAAGTGATCCAGATGAAACATTGGAGCCTGAAATAAAATCAAACACATCAGTGTAGAAAATACAACAGCCAGGTTATCCAACTGCAATTTTGTTGAAATCAATTGGAGAATACCACTGTTAGCAGAAGTAATAATACAAGTTAGTAGTTTAATAATAATAAAAATTAAGTGTAGAATTGAAATATGTCTTACACAAAGAGAATACAGCATATATTAGCTGATAGTAGTAAAAAAAATTAATAAATTGATGAGTTTATGTTTTTTCTTGTTTTTATTATACAAACATTTACAATTTTAGCATAAAACTAATAATTCCTGAGTACAATGGGTGTAGCTTACACAGAATTAAAGCATTAAACCTATGACAAGATTAAATAATAGACTCATAATTCATAAATTCATTATATTAAGATTTAACATAATAAATGGTTATTGAAAAAGGTTGCAGCAATTTAAGAGTCATATCTCAGAAACTACTAGAAATAGTCGAGTATTTTTTTATTTTTTTTTTAATTCATCAACTCAAGAAGTTTTTTTACATCCTTAGAATGTTTCAAAATAACATTCTATGTTATACTGGATGTTTGCAAAACGATTGGTCGCTTTGCAAACATCCAGCCGATAATTTCTGCCCAGGTCCGCTGGATCATTGTAGGCGTAACTGTGACAATTATAGTGGTAATCCATGGTCTTAAATGTTTTGGCATAATTGTAGGATATAGAGATCTCAGCAACCCAATGAAATTATTGAGTATGTCAGAGATTCCCCAAAAATAAATATGTGGTATGGTTTGATGCCCAATCGTGTGATCAGACCATTCTTTTTTATGAGCCTACTAACATAGGAAATGTTTATTTACACGTGCTACAACTGTACATTTTCCTGCAAGCTGACCAAATTGAACATGACGGTAACGTTGATGTAATGTTTCAACAAGATGGAGCGCCTCCACATTTTAGTATAGGCGTTTGGTGTGTTCTCAATGAAAGATCTCCTGCTCATTGGACTGGTAGGGTTGGTCCTTTGATTTGGCCTCCAAGAAGCTCAGATTTGATACCCCTAGACTTTTTTCTATGGTGATATGTTAAAAACAATGCTACAGTGAAATATCAGGGCTGTACAATATTTAAGACAACGGATTACCACTGCTACTGCTGCAGTTACGCCTGCGATAATCCAGCATACCTGGGCAGAGAAGTCAATTATTGGCTGGATGTTTGCAGAGCGACCAACGAAGTTTGTATTGAAACATTATAAGGTATGTAAAAACTCTTTTTGAGTTGGTGAGTTTTCAAAAAAAAAAAAACTTGTTTGATTATCTCTAGTAGTTTCTGAGATACAATTTTTTAAAGCTCCTGCAACGTTCTTCGATGACCTGTATATAAAATGATGTCTACATTGCTAAGGATTTAAAAATGAATGAGTTTGTGAAAAAGAAATTCAAAATATTATGTCCAATTAAAAAAATACTTCAAATAACTATGGTGAGAATAAATGATTATTGGAATTTTATTTAAGTATAAACAATTGGTGATTCACAGTTTGCATTTCATTAAAATAACGTACTACAAGAAACTCTAAAAACATCCTATTTATGGATATTTTCTTTTGAGATTTTAGAATTAAATCACATAATAAAGAATCAAAAGCATGCATCATACCAGTAAAATATATTAATTTTACCAGTAAAGAATATATTAATTTACTAAAATTAATTAATGGAAGAAATAAAAAACTGTCGATTTTTAAAACTGATGTTATAATTCTTATTAACTCAGTCATTGAAATAAATGATTTTTATTATTTTTTTTTTTTTATTAATTCATCATATTAAAAAAAAACAATTATGAGAAAGCACAAAACTCTGTAAAAACATTCAATGTGAACAAAAATGAGAAAGGAGTAAATAATAATTTTTTTTTAATAAAAGTGTTATAACCTGAAAGAAAAAATTATATACTTCAATTTTGTTGGTAACTACATTAGACGCAGATCAAAATGTATAGTTTTAATAAATAGAATATTTTTATAGTACAAAACTTTCCTTGGCACAAGATTATCAGAACTTAAATTTGTCTTTTGTTATGCACATTTTGCATTAAGCAATTTTATAAAACTGCAGTATTTTTAGGTTTTAGTGAAATAATATCAAATAATAAAATAAATTATTTAAATATTTCTTAAGAAATTCAATGATTTTCTTCTGTAAAACTTATGTATTAAATACATATTTAATTTTTAATAAAATGTTCTAATTTACTGTTTTCTAGTTCTAAAATACTATTCATTGATGCATTAGAGATCACATCATTTTATCTTAAATATTTCTGAATGCTTGGTTTAAAAACAAAACCATAGTAATTTCAAGCTCATTTCAATTCTATTAAAAAAAATTTCCATTGGAGACAAAATTCCCGATGAATTATTTACTCTATAATTCAGCTCTTTGAAAATATATATGAACATGTCACTTTGTTAACAATAAAAAGCTTAACATTTTTCTAAACTGATAGTTATTGATAATGATTAAAAAAGCAGCCATTCTATCACTTTTAAATATAAAATCACTATGCGATTTTATATATGTGTTTACTAGAGAATTTCCATAAAAACATGTTTACCAAATTTTATTATTATACTTCAATTTATTCTTGAACTAGGAATTTCCATTTAAAAACAAAACCAAATGGATGAGAAACTTATCATTTTCAGCACTATGTTTTATGATAAATAATTTTTTTATATTAATGCAAGGTACACACATGCTACACTTTACAAACTTTAGGTTTAGATTACCAAAGCTCCAGTCTCAATGGTAAAGACCTAAATAACATTTCAAAATAACTGAATTTAATTCTTACAGTATTCATATTATGCATTCTTCACTATATTACAAAATTATAATGTTTTTAATCAAACAATTTTCACTTAGAGAGAAATATGACTTTTGTGTTATTCTGCAATTATGATCTGTAACAATATATTTGTACATATGATGTTTGTGTAGAAAGTTCTGTTTCAGCGTATGTCTTATACAAATTAACAGCTGCCATTTTGTTAAGGCATGGTGTCAGTGCAAGTACAAAGACACTAGACTAGTGTTCAGATCAGCAAATCAGTTACAACAATAGTATTTAAGTTTGTGGTTATTACATACCAAACATATGTTTAATTCAATCAAATACTCCATTAAGTGTGAAATTAGGTCTGCAATTCATCTTCTGAACAATATAATGTGATGAAGCAGAATTCATTGAGATTTTTTAAGTGGTGGTGAAAATGTAATGAGTGACAGCATGGTTAGGAGATGAATTCAAATATTTGTAATGAAGGAAAAGAGAATGATGAAGATTAAAGTGATATCCATTTTTAATAAATGATGGCATATAGAATAGGATGAAATTGTTGCACATTTTCTGTACTCTCCTCAAAGAAGAAACCTATATCTTCAAAGTACCTCACCTTAAAAGCTATTTTATGATTAAGAAATAAAAGCAAAATAAAAATGTTTAATTACCAGCTCTAAAAAGGTGAGATGCAACTACTTGATATGTAATACTTCCATTTTCACCAGCATCCAAATCAGTAGCAACAAGCTCACATATCAATTCTCCTGTGTTGGCCAAAACATTCACTCCTGTAAAATAAAATAAAGAATTATACAAATTATGAAACTGCATTTCTTCTTTTACGCATGTAAATATAGAATATTAAAGAAAATCTATTCTCTTTTCAGTTTTTTATCTAGAACAAAATAATGAGTTTCTGTAAACGGAAAGTTTTTATTTTATTTTATATAAATTTAAAGAAAAAATGTTTAAATTGTTGGTGATTTATTTAACATAAAAACAATGACACTATGACAAGGTCCTTCTCATATACTGAAGTATTGTGCCAAGTTACATGAAAACTGTCACTTGTTTGGTTTGACATATGTGGATATCATCTTTTTAGAAATAAATGACTATTTATTTTAGCAAGGATAGTATATTCATAAACATAAATAAATTAGAATTACTTTATTTGATATCAATCTACTTCATAAGTCGAATTATTCCACTGAATTTATAATTATTCTTAAAACAAAACATGGACAGATAAATTATTTTTAAATTAATTTTTTTTTTAGATTTCCAAAGAATATTGGAAAAAAATTGTTATAAGTAATTACTATTTATAAGTTCAATTTAACATATAAATTTGTGTTGAGCAAAACAGATAATATACCACTATAAATGGCTTAGCAAACCACCAGTAAATAGAGAGTATAACAGCATTCAGCCAATATTTATACTTCTCACCTGTAAGAGGATGTGTGTAGTTTCAACAATGAAATTTTTAAATTCAAAAAAAAACTAAATACACTTTCATAGATTTATTTTTCCAGGTGACTGTTTTGACAGTACATTTATTTGTAAAGTACACAAACAAAATATGAGAACGTAAAAAAAATTCATACAATTAGCTCAAGCAGTATGTAAATCCTTATGAAGAATCCTTTGAACACTTTGTTTGACAAGCTAAGTGAAACTGAGTGACAACCGGTAGACCATTTAAGGCTTTGTAGAACTGCAGTTCTTATAGTGACTATATATTTGCAGGTATACAGACATTGTTTATTAGGATGCTTCTTGTGCAATACTGAACCAGTTTCATCAAAATTCTGGATCTAGATTTTAATGGCACTAGTGACAGTACTACATTATCTGATGGATATTGAAATGGTTTCATAACAAATGTTGTGCTGTTGTAAAATAATCATCATTTTTGTAGAATGCTTTAATCACACATAGATTCAACCTATTCAAAAATTCAATGCTCCCCATCATAACTAAATCTTACAGAAAAAATATCTACTACCATAGATTCAGTTACCACTGAATATTATCAAACTTACCTGAATGTTATTGGAAAAAGAGTTTATAATAGCCTGTTTCAATAGATCACTACATAAACTAACCACATTATACTTAAATTGTATGTAATTAAACTAAATATAGTTAAACTATATAGATTCAAACTTAAAAAAGAAGTAAAGAAAGAAACTAGAAATGAACTCCACTATAACGTAATAGAAACTTTTTTCTTTCTTTTTCCTGTTTAGCCTCCGGTAACTAACGTTTAGATAATTCTTCAGAGGATGAATGAGGATGATATGTATGAGTGTAAATGAAGTGTTAGTCTTGTACATTCTCAGGTCGACCATTCCTGAGATGTGTGGTTAATTGAAACCCAACCACCAAAGAACACCGGTATCCATGATCTAGTATTCAAATCCAAACGTAATAGAAACTGTTCTTAGTGAACTTAACAAAAAAGCGTTTAAATTTATGTGATATGCAAGCATATCATATCAGCAGATCAGTTAAATTCAAAAGATAAATGACAATATTAACAATGTAACATAAAAATAGTAGATGAAAACAAGAACACACCTGCAAAATAAGTGGTCTGTTGAAATTCTGGAGAATTATCATTTTCATCCAGAATAATTATTTGTACTCTAGCAACACTCGATGATTCCTTCAACGTTTTTGGTATTTCTTTGTCCTGCAATGAAAAAAAAACTACAATTCTTAAATTCAAAATTAAAATTATAATAATAAAAATATAGTGTGTAATAATAATATAATTCTAAGTTAAAAAATAGTCATATAAATTTTCATTATCAGCTAGTAACTGAAACCACTGAATAAGTACTAAAATATGTATTTATGAATGTTTTATTATAAATTTATATTTTACGTTATACGTGTTTTTAAAAAACAATCACTATAACTAATATTCAATTTTACTCCGACTAAATTATACTCCGTATAATTTAAAAATAGTATATAGAGCTCCAATTGTTCAATGTTAATTATAAAATTTTGAAATGTAAAATTTTCTATTAATTATACATATAAAATTTTGAATTTGACAGAGCCTTCAAATTTTGTTTTTAATTAAGTCACTAATTTTCAAATGCTGTAAATGCAATATTTGTCAATTTCTTTGTACATTTTGTGTATAATTTAGTATAGTAAACCCTCCCCCCACAACATTACAATTTTTTTTCGGATAAAAACTGATTCATTGCAATTTAATATCCATTTATTTCAAATTAGTTACATAGATTTATAGGCAATTTAATTTTTTTAGCTATTTATTTAGTAGGGTCAATTTTTTGAGAATTTTTTAAATTAATTTTTAAAGTCCTTTTTTTAACAGGATTTTAGTTTTTATTGAAAAACTATTAAAAGTTTAAACCTTGGACAATCTTATCTAAATTTCTCCCTAACATGGCAGTTATTCCAAAAGTTTTAAAATCCATTTTATTTTTAAAACTATCTATATGTATCTTTTCTCTTACTCTACTGGTAGAACATGTTCCTAAATATTTCTGTCACTTAGTGATACTCTCAGATAACATATATATGAGTATAAAGCTACAATCCAACTTACAGTGTATTTTCCAACTGCCTAATAAGAAAATTTGAAGCAATCAGAAAATACATTGTTGATGCCACTTTAGAAGCCAATCAATTGATTGCTCTCATATACACAACTTCAAAAAATACCTTACAGTAATGAATTTACAGCCTGTTCATTTGCTTCTGTTTTAATATGTCTGTTATTGAAAATCATGTTATTTTGCTATGTGATTTAATACAAAATTTACTTAAAATTTATTTAAATCTTTACAAAAATTTTTCATAATAAATTGTCTTGCAAATCTTGATTTGTATGTCATTTACTTATTACTATTCTGTAGATGAAATAAAAATGTTAGTAATAATAATAATTGAATAAAGTATGAAAAGAAATAGATAAGTCAATTTTTTTATACAATGTTCAGAAATAAAGATATTAATATTTATAGTTAGAATTTACTATCTCCACCTTAATAATAGTATTATTTCAAACATAAAAAACAATATCAGACAATCTACACATTTATCTGTCAGATAAGTTATACATTAATAAATTTACTATTCAGAATAATAATAGAAATATGAGATAAAAAGTTTCTATGTCCTTCATTTATAGTCTGCTTGCTACAGTCAACAAATGTGAACCTGCTGTCTACCACTAGTGCATGACAAAACAACTGTTAGTACTATACATCGAGAAAAACTATGTCATGGATCTAAACTTACTGAAGTATTGTCATTATATAACAATACAATTACAGCCTGATTTCATTTTAACGATACTTCTATAAAACAATGAAGTATCTGTTTAGTAATCTGAATTTGAGAAAAATTAGCCAATCTTCTTAATATGAAATTTTATGTCATATAATATAACACATATTTTTACAAGTAAAATTACAACAAGAGTGTTGTAATTACCTTAGCAGTATAATAATCTGGATCATTTGTAGCTTTAATAAATAATTCATAAAAGTCTCGTTTCTCTCTATCTAAAGAGCCATTAGTCGTAATAATTCCATCTAATCGGTCGACTGAAAATTTCCTTTCTTCATTACCTCCAATTACATAATAATATACTTTAGCATTTTCACCTTCATCAATATCTTTCGCTTCGACTCTACCTATAAATAGTTGGAACACATGAAATAAATAAATACATATTTTTATATAAAAGTTAAAAAGCACAATAAAAATTGTATTAACATTGTCAATAATGTAAGAAATAAGAAAAATATTAAAAAAAAACTACTTTGCAAAATAAAAATGGTACAATAATAAAAAATTCAGAGTTATTTTAAAAATTAAAAGATGAAAAAAATTTGGACTAAATATTAAAAGTTTAAATGAAACATTTTCATATATTAAAATGTTGCCACAAAAAAATTATCTTAACGCTAAAAATAAATATTCAAAAATTTAGATATAACATTTAAATTGTACAATACACTAAAATAAAGCAGATTCTAAGTAATATTTAAAGTAAACTTACCTATCCTTCGATGAGGTGGTGTATTTTCTATAACTTGAAATATATAAGTACTATTATTTTCTGCTGGATATTCAGGAACATTATCATCAACATCTTTTAAAACTATAGTCAGAAACTGTAAAGCTTCATACCATGTAGGTGTTGCATGATCACGTGCAACTAAAACAAGCTGAAAGGTAAATGAACTGTGTAAGATTTTTAGAATATCTACCATTTCAGTATCATTCATACATTTAAAAGTAACACAACAAAAGGAAGGTAACAATTATAACAAAAAGTAAAAATGCACAGAAAAGCAAACAAAATAAATAATACATGAAAATAATTTGAAACACTTTTAAGTAATCTTAAATAATTTTTTTTTTTTTTTTAATTTTTCACAAATCAAAATAAAATATTCTACTTGTACACTTCCTAATGTTACTGCACACTCACTTTTAATATTATCACACGCTGTCTCATTTGTTGACCCCTGACATAATTTACACCTTCCGGGCCTATGGCCTGTCCTGAAATAACACTAGCCAACCCATCCTCTTGTTCATTCAAGAGAATGGATTCAATCTATTATCCAAATCTTCTTTACTATAATAGAAATACTTTCCATTTTCCTTCTTTGTTGTTATTTCTGGAGTTTTTCTTTTTTTAAATTTTGTTGGTTTACATTCTTCATTTTCTCTTTCTTTCTTATTCTTTCACTTACCATTAAAGAAGCTTCTCTACTTGTCATAATATTTTTAGTTTGCACCCAAAAGGCAAGTTTAAACTACATTAATGCCTATCAATAGATATTGTTTAAAAACAACTTTGTATTAGACGTAACAAGCCAAGAATTATGGATAATGAATGGTATATTTTTTACGTGTTACTAGATACATTCAATTATTTTGAAAAACAATACATTAACAAATTAATACTTCTTTCTCACAGGATTATGTCCAGCCACTAATTATAGCTAGGTTCATAGGTGCAAGTGATAATATCTCAGTAATGAAGTAAATTATTGAAACCATAAGTAAGTACTGTAAGTACAAATACTTCAAATATAAAATAATAAGTATAAATAATTATATTTGTACTGATAAATTTGTACAAATAAGCAAGTTTAAATACTTATTTACTGGGGTATAAATAAGTAAGTATTGAAGTAAAAAATTAAATCAACTCCTATTCAAACCAAAACCTTCCTAGAGAATTATTTTTTTTATACAAATCACACTGATAATATTTTCTAATTTCATCTTTGGAGTTTCTCTTTTTCTCTCTCTCTTCATTTGTTTTTTGTAATGCATTTGCTATCTCCTTAAGACCTCTGTTAATCTGTGGTTCTTCCAACTTTCTCTGAGAGCTTTCCATGACCAATTCAGTGACTTTATCGCTTACACAATATTAGTCACTTTGAGAATAAATTATAAATAGGCCTTGTTTGAGATTTTGGTGATTGCAAATTTATTTTATATCAACATAAATGTTTTTTTTTAATTTTACATAAATTGTACACACCAGAAATGTATATTTATTTAGTTAATTTTAACTAAAATTCAACTGTAACTTAGTTGAATCCCTGCAACAACCTGAAACTCTATAACTTCAGTAGCAGAAGTATTCAACTAAAGACTTGTTCAACATTCAGCAACAGTTAGATTATAACATTTTGACAGGAAAAATTAACATTTACTGACCATGCATTTGACACTAAAATAACTAAATGTATTAATTAGAATTTTATAAATATTAAAATTTTTTGCAATCAATTGGTTAAAAAAAGTTACAGAGTAGTGTGTAGTGAAGATAACATGATCCAAATGCTAGTAATTTTTATTTTTTATTCTGCCATCTGAAAAGAAAAATTATTGAAAGGTTAGACTGCACTGTTGTTATGAGCCAAGAAAAACCAGACTTTTAATTCTCATTTACATATATTTACATTTTTCTGCCAAAATAATACTGTTAATAATTTTTTTTTATGATGACTGAATAAAATTTTTAAAAAATATCCGGCTCCTACTGCAAATTGAACCTATAACTCGAATGAAAAGCCATTCTACTGACCACTGAACCAGCAGACCAGAGTTGGAGTAATATATCATAAAACTTTTTAAAATATTATGAAAGATATTAAGCTAAGCTTCAGAACATGAAAAAAAATGTAATTAAAGGCAATTACAAATAAATCAACTGGGGGAAAAAAAAAAAAATGTATATATATACAAAAAGAGTGATTCTAAATTGCACTGCAATCTCTCCAGAAATGATTCTTTGGCTAAAAATAAGAAAAAAAGTTTGAATAAACATAGGTCTAAAAACGCTTCATTAGTAAGTTGCGGCTAGCAAAGATTTTTTGTTGACCAGTTTCTGTATATCTTGAAATAAGTGTACCTGTTTCTCCGAGAGGTCTTTTGACTGTTTCACATGTCTTTTTCTATTAGGATATTTCTCCGAGTATTCTCAAACTGCAGCCATACTGTTACAATTTACTCTTCCGTAAATTAATAATGTATGTAAATTCTGCGAATGTATAAGTAAATTTGAAGTGTCTTCCATATTTATAACCGAATAAATAATCTGTTATTAATAAGTTGATAACTCTCGTAAGCTCATACACCAATACAAAAATATTTTCTAAACTATTCAAATACTGTAAAGTAGACAATCAAATAATGTTATTGAGCAGTTTATTATAATCAGCTGTTACTCTGAAGCTGACTGTTGCTATTGCCAACTTATGAAATGAAAAAAGAAATAAAATGAAAATTTCTTCCACAATTTATAGCTTACTTGTAACCTGCTTAGTTATTGCTTTTCAATTTTAATGCATCTGATAACTGTATTTAAGAAAGACAAGTGATATGTTTGTTCTTCCTTTGCTACTCATTATAAAATGAAAAATATTATGTAAATTTTAAAAGGTATTTAAAGTAATAAAATAGAAGCAAAATTTCATTCCACTGAACAAATTATAATTATTCACAGTTTTTTTTTGTGTTGTTATTCATTCAATAAGATTAATTTTTCTTGAAGTTTTTTTTTTTATTGGGTTTATTCACATCAATTAACTCAGATTTAAATTTTTTATAAATCATGTAAATATATACTGAACACTTAATTGCCCCATTTAACAAAGTTATTTACGTCAAACCTAAACAGTTGTGTTTTTTGGGTTTTACAATAATTTTCTCAACAACTACAAGAAATACAGTTCTGGGACCATGAAATTCAATGCGGCTACATATCACTCACTGGTGGGTCAGAAATCCAAGCAAAATCTTTCGCTAGCCATAACTCGCTAACAGTGTTTTTGGACTTATATTTATTTGTACTTTTTTCTAATTTTTAGCTATAGAATTATTTCTCAAGAGATTGCTGTGCAGTTCAGAATCACCTGCATATAATATATACAGGTGTATCATGACGTTTTCCTGGAACTTTCATAACCTTTTCTACTCGTGAACGTAATGGAAAAAGTTCATATAAACATATATACTAAATTCTTTGTTAACAAGTTACAGCTGGTGAAAAACCTTTTTAGGTGCACAATGAAATATCACATCAATACCCAGTCATGGTATTTATATACGTAAATAAATAAATAAGTATTAGAAATAATTAATAATTAAATTAAAAACTAGAAACCAGTAATATAAAAACACAGCATAAATGGAAAACACCTATGATGCATGCTAAAAGTGACATAAAATCACAATGGAATGTTACATTGATTACCTACATTAAAACAATAAAATTATCATCTGCCACAGCCAAATGACATAAATAGCAGAAACATACAACAGAAAACTCAAATACTTGAATATAAATGGGCAGTCCTAAGAGATAAAACATTTGATAACATTTTCTCCTAAGATATTTCGGAAGTTAGCCCCTACTTTAAACTTTTGACACAATGCCACATAATCCACAATGGTGTGGTGTACAGTTAGTTGGCAGTTGAAGTGAATACAAATGAGAACACTGGTTCTGAGTCATGAGATATCCATGAGTGAGCCTAATGTGACCTATATGCAAACAGCAAATAATAATCTCCTCTAGATGGTTACTCCTGCATGAGGAGCTCTATGATGATACAGTATTCTTAACAGGATGAAGATTATTGTTGATAGTAGCATTCCATTTACTTTGCCACACCCATGGGTCACTTTGCCACGTATTCACTTTGCCACCATGGATCACCCTCTTCAGAAAACGGGCAAGATCAACAGAAACAACACAATTAGTGAAAGAAAGCTGGAAACAAGCCTCTTTTGCTGCACTACCAACATGCTCATTGCCTGAAATTCCAATATAGCTGGGGATCCAGCAGAAGCTCACAGTTGTGTTATGCTGAGCCATTTCAGAAATAACAAACTGTATATCATACACGACAGGGTGTCTGGAGTACATATCTCTAACTGTCTGTAAGGCAGTCATGGAATCTGAACAGACAAGTACATGTCAAAATGTTGAGTTATTTATATTTAAGACCTTATTAATGGCATACAGGTCTGCAATGAAAACAGTGACAAAGCTGGGAGGGCAAAACATGTATATTCTAAGGCCAATCACAAAAGCACAAAGGTGAAATTTTTAGGAATTAATTGAAGGGTAGAATTAGTGATTTCCTATGATTTTTGACCTGAAAATCAAATAAAATAGATCTCAGAACTATAACTGAGATAGTTTTCATCTGGGATGAAAACCAATAAATTGGGTTAAAAAACCTGTTTTTCTATGTTGACGCAAAATAACTTTGTTAAATGGGTAACAAGCACAAAGCATTAAAAACTTGTAAAAAATTTTATCCTGAACAAAATGGTGTAAGATAAGTTGAATAAAATAAAAAAAAGTTAGAAAAAACAATACATCATTATATTTGCCTGAAAAGTATTTATTTAATTTAAACAAAAAAGAAATTCTTTTTTTGTTATTTAAAAGAATTGTAAAAATAAAAATTGGTGTTAAAAAAGAAAAAAAAAGAAATGGAAATTACACAATTGTAAAGTAAAAATTATTTTGATAATAATTTTATTATTAATGACAGAAATACAAAAAAAATTATTTGAAAAGTAATAGTAAGTAGTAGGTTTCAAAGTTGGCAATAAAATAACAACAGCTAATCAACAATGTGCAATTATTGTATTAGGGTTTCAATCATTCTGTAACAGTATGTTAAGTATATCGGGTACTGTGCTGTCATTAGTGAAGGATTTCTGTAAATTTTAATTTGAATGTGACTGATTTGCATTGAAGTAATGCCGTACTTATTTAAACAGAAGAATATGCTGATATGGAATTCTTTTGGGTATGTGTAATGGTAACAGTACAGCTGCTGCAGTAGAATATGAAATACTTTTTTGAACTGCAGGGTTCCAGATCCACAACAATTAGCATGCTTTTTGCAGTGTTCAGGAAAAAGGTTCACTACGTAGAATTCATACCAGCAACAAATGATCTGCCCAACATGAAGCTGCTATTGATGAAATTATTATTGATTTAGTCAAAGGGTTAGTACACGACATCTTTCTAAGTGGATTAGAGTTTTGCATTTGATGGTTTGGAGGACACTTAAACAAAACAAATTTTATCTTTACCATATAAATAGGTTCAACATCTAAACCCACGACATGATTTGCTGCACTTGGAGTTCTGCAACTGGTGAAATACTAACTGACAACTCTACAATTATTTTTTGTTTACTGATGAGGCAAATTTCACTTGAGATGGCATCAACAACTTACGCAATTTGCATACTGGGGCAGCAGTAAATCCTCATGAAACAGTTACAGGCAATTTTCAACACTGATTTAGCGTCAAAGTATGGTGCAGCCTTCTTCACAATCAGCTGATTGAATCTCATATTACCAGGCCACTTAAATGCTGAGGTCTGCTTGCACTTTCTTCAAGAAGGATTGCCATAGCTGCTTGAAGATGTTCCTGTAGCACTGAGACACAAAGTATACTTCCAGCACAATGGTGTGCCTTCCTACTTTTCTTGTGCTGTTTCCACTCACTTAAATCATCATTTCCCTCAAAAATGTTTCAGTCATGGAGCTCCATATTCCTGGCCACCAAGATCGCCTGATCTAACACCTTTAATTTTTCCATCTGGGGATGAATAAAAAGTACTGTATATAAAACAAAAAATACATTATTGTGAGAAATTAATTGTCTGCATTTTGGATGCGGCTGAGCAACTTAAGAAAAACCCTGAAAAATGAAAAAGAGCAACAAAAATAGGACAGAAGCGTGCCAAGAAATGTGTTGGAAATGACGGTCTCATTTTTGAACATCTATTATAAACTGGTATGTATAATACACTTTGGTCAAGTGTACTGTTTTTAAATAAAATTCAAATTTTTTTTATTTTATTTAACTTATCTTACACCATTTTGTTCAGAATTAAATTCTCTCAAGTTTTCAATGCTTTGTGTTTATTGTCCATTTAAAAAAGTTATTGTACGTCAACATAAAAAACAGGACTTTTTTTCACAATTTATTAGTTTCAATGCAATTTTTCAAAAAATACTACAGATACGTACGATTCTGGGACCTATTTTATTCAACTTTTCAGGTCAAAAACCATAATAAATCACTAATTTTCCTGCTTAATTAACGTCCTAAAAATTTCAGTATAACTTCATTTCACCACGGTAGCTGAAATCCGAGCTAAATCTTTTACTAGCTGTAACTCACAAAAGAAGCATTTAAGGACATGGTTTAAATGAACTTTCTCTATTATTTTCATGAGTAGAATAGGTTATAAAAGTCACAGAAGAACCTTGTGATACACTGTGTTTGTGTATGTGTGCGCGCACGCGTGTGTGTTACGAGGGTAAGTCAATTATTATCCGCAATTTAGTTATATTTTTGTTTATGTTGGTAGTAAGCAACAAGACAGTGTTGAGTAGATGACGCATGCGTGGTTTAATTGTTGTTATGTCTGTGCAGGTTTGATGCTGCTAAGTTAGTTCTATTATCACTACCCTGCTGTTAACCATGGCTGCTCCGCTTTCTGTTCGCACCAAAGAAGAGCAATGTTCAGTAATCCATTTTTTGTGGTTGGAAGGTGTATCAGGGGCCAAAATTCATCAAAGACTTTCGGTACAGTATGGGAACAGTGTGTTGCCATAATGGAGTGTCTACGAATGGATTGAGAAATCCAAAAATGGTCGCACAAGAGTTATGCATGACGAAGGAGCCGGAAAACCATTTACCACCACAAATGAGGAAAACATTGAGCATGCACATGACATGGTTTTCATAGACAGACGAGTAACTATTGATGAAGTGGCACATTGTCTGCAAATTAGTCTGTAAAAGATGGTTCCTAAAACAACTCACACAGTTGCATAAACAAATGCGCTTGGACATCTGCCAAAAACATTTGGATCACTATGGTAATGAACAGGATATCTTCTTAGACAGAATCATCACTGGTGACGAAACATGGATCCATCATTATGAGCCAGAGAGTAAACGGCAGAGTATGAATGGAAACATCCAAATTCACTTTCAAAAAAAGTTCAAGACCCAACCATTCGCAGGGAAACTGATGCTTATGGTTTATTGGGTCCCACAGGGCCCAGTACTGTAAGGTTATGAGGAAAGGGGCAACAATAAACAGTGTGCGTTAGAATGAGATGCTTACTGCCAAGCTGAAGCTCGCAATTCAAAGCAAACACCGAGGACTGCTGTCGTGCATTGTTGTTGCACAACAATGCTCGTCCACATACTGCTGAAATACTCCAGAAACTCAACTTTGAAGTACTGGCTCGTCCTCTGTATAGTCCTTATCTTGCCCCTTCTGACTACCACTTGTTTGGTCCACTCAGAGCCATTAAGGTTGATTTACCTCGGACAAAACAGTACCTCGGACAACCGAAAACCTTCTTTTATAAGGGCATCAGGAAGCTTGGGCAACGATGGACCAAATGCGTTGAAATACAAGGGGACTATGTTGAAAAATTATGTACATGTAAGTTTCCATTTGTATTGCAAAAAAATTTATAACTAGATTTCAAATAATAATTGACATGTGTGTGTGTGTGTGTGTGTGTGTGTGTGTGTGTGTGTATATATATATATATATATATATATATATATATGAGAAAAGTTCAGATATGCATACGTCCTAAAGTGCATCATTAAAGAGTTTTGGCTTGCGAAACATTTAGCCCTGCTTTCTGTCCCCTCTGTGAAGTTAAACCGTATTAAAATTCTTGAGGTACAAATGGAGGGGTAAATTTGTTGCTTCCTTATGGTTTTTAATCTAAGAAATTGAATAAATGTAGTCCCAGACCTCTATCTCACTTACGTTTTAAGAAAACTATGTAAAACATGAAATGGTTTCGTCGAAAATGCACTTTTTAGGTTTGGAATAAAATAATTTTATTAATTTACCAATGAACAAATAAAAATTTCTAGTTAGTTAACTTTGTACAGAATTTAATTCTGAAAAAGTTGATGTAAATGATTTTTTTAAAAATTATATACAAATTTGAAAAGTACAACTTTAATAAAAAAACAAGACACAAACTGGATCGGAAAAGTGATATGATTTTAGACAGAATACACACTTTCCATCAGTTCTGACTAAAAATTTTAACTTTTATGATTAATGAAATTTAAAAAAATGTTTCTTTTGAAATGCATTCTTGGATGTAGGTTTACAGATATGTTATAAGTATGAAAAAAGATAAATAAAATTATTGATAATAAAAAATACGCTGGCTAGAAAATGGACCTAATATAATAATTAATTAAATATAACAGCAAAATTTAAAAAAATAAAATAACTACATCTCAATAATAACTTTGCTGAATACCTGATAAGATGGTTTTGTTTCTCTATCAAGAATAATTTTAGCTCTTAATTCACCAGTGTCTGCATCAATAGAGAATTCATCTGTTTCTTGAACATTAGAATCATTTACTTTGAAGTGGTATGTAACCCGTCCATTTTCACCAGTATCCTCATCCAAAGCGTTTACAGTCATAACCAACATATCAGCAACATCATTCTGCAAAGAGATTATGTCATCAGAATCATAAAGTACAAATTATATTACTGAAATGAATCTCAAGTGTTAAAAATAACTTTCATAAAATAAAAAATATATTTTTGAAAGTATATAAATAATACAAAATTATCATAGGTTCAGTTTACCAAAAAATCCTCTAGACAAGTATCATAAAAATACTGAAAGAAATAAGCCGATGACCAATTGTTACCTTTTACCTGAATCTATCAAACAATATAATTAAATTTCTAACTAATTAAAGAAATTGTATCAAAATAACAGATATCCATTCTAATTAAATTTAATATACAAGCAACTAACAAATATAAACAGAAAAATAAAATAAGTAGACCTCTGAAATATGTATAGTAGCATTTTGAGATGGAGGAGGCTCAATGAACGTAGGCTGATTCTGATTGACATTCAAAATTGTAATGTCAACTTTTGCTGTATCTGTGAAAGTACCATCTGAAACTTCTACCATCAATGTAAAATGCTGAGGTTTACCAACAAGTGATACAGCAGGTGTTAAAATGCCAGTTACTGGATCCAATTTGAACACATCTGTAACCAAATAATAAATATTTTACTAAAGATAAAATAGTCCAAAAGATTTATTATTAAAAAAAAATCTCAACTATATTTATATTATATAAAAATTAAATAAAACTTATTTATAAACTGCTATAATATAGGGTGGATGAGATCACATAAAATCACTTTCAGATATACGATTAAAAAAGCAAGGTTAAATTTATTACTGGAGGGTATTTATTATTCTGTGACAAGAGTTCATGTCACTTGACTGTAATAAAAATTAACCTACAGTAATTAATTTTTTTTGATGTTTTATTTTAATTTCCTGATTATAAATTGTGTTTGTTATCAAAAGTACTGTATCTAGAATATTAAATTTCTCTAGCATTTAGTCTTAAACTGTAACTTTAAATTGTGGAAAAATTTTACTGTTATAGTTTGTTTTATTTAGCTACATGATTATTTATTTTATATATACTATGCGTACCTTAAACAGAAAAATAAATTGAATTGGATGACTACTATAATACAGGAATTGGGAAACAACTGTTTCTGTTAAAGACAACTTATCTCAGTTATAAATAAAAACTAGCCTAAAATACCAATAGAATCGCATTAAAAAATATTTTTTTAATGTTGTTCCTTCATGATAAAATGTAAATACTACGGTATTAAAATTAATAATAATTCTAATTCTAGGTAACTGAAAATCAAGATCAAGGTCAAAAATTACTTTCAATTTGTAATCTATTTAAAAAAATGAAAATAGACAGCAACAATTTATTTAAAGATGTTAAATTGTTTGACCAGAACTTAGCAATTAACTACGTACACAACTAGTGAATTAATGTACAAATAAATTTTATAAGGGCATAAACTGTTGAAAAACAGTAACTGAGCCATATATGTAAAATTTGATGATTTGGCTGACATTCATTCATTACAAAGAGCAAAGAAAAAATCTGGGAATGATGTTAACACTTGCAATATGGTTTTTATGACATTTGCAAATGAGTTTAAAATTTAATCCTGCTACACCAATAAACATGAATTCAACTCAAAATATAAGACAAAATAATAAATTCATATATTATTATTATTTTTTATTTTGCTTGATGAACTAATTTACCAAAGAAGCTTGGGTGCTGGACTATAGAAACTGAGTTTTGTAGCTTACAAGAATACCTGACCAGAATTCAAACCAGGGACCCCCAGATGAAAGGCCAAGATGCTACCACACCATCACGAAGATCAGTTATATTTTATAATTAATATTATTTATCCCATTCGATCTTAATTACCTACTACCCTTGAATCTGGGTTTGATCAAATCATATCTTATACTCCAATTCCCCAAAACAGGAAATGCATTTTATTGAGATTTTTTTCAATAAAACTAAATAAAATTTACACAAAAATGAACTGTTTTAAAAAAGAAGCCTTTTATACTTATAGTGAATATGAGCAAGGTCAGAGAGACAGGTTGACTTGCAAATAACTGGGTAAATAAGAAATTAATAAATTAGTTTTGTTGTTAATTATTTTAAGGAATTCAAATAATTTTATAACACCTAATATTCAACATTAAAATGACAAATTTCTGTGCGTGAATAACTAGTGACAATTTTATATACCAGAGATTATAGTGCCTCATCTTTTAATTCTTTTACTTAATTTGTTTGGTGAATATTACCGTATTACTTAACAAGATGACAAAAAATTATAATAATTAAAAAACTATATAATAAACTCACAGTAGATAATGCAAAACATAGTCATTCAAAGATCAATAAAGACTTTAGCATATATAAACATTACATATTTGGATATATTGAAAAATTGTATTACATGTCCAAAAAAAGTCAGCCAAAGCAGAAAAAAATATTCATATTGCCTAATACAACAGGTATAAAAGAATATTTTCACCATTGGTATTTAAAAGAAAACAGTTAATTTTTATTCTTGCAAAAATTCACAACTTGATCACTCTAAGAACCTCTTTAAGAATCTCTCTTAGAACACTCTAAGTTAGTTTAAATACTGCTAAAAAAGGTAAGAATCACTTTAATACTAAAATAATATATATCCTGTTTTTTTTTTTCGATGCACTTTCATTGCAATGAAATATAATGAGCAAGTCCTTTGCCCTCCAGATCTACGTTTTATCAAGAGTTGTATAGCAGTTTACCTAATTTTATTTTATATTTAATAAATTTTATTTCTTTTACGACATGGTTTAATCTACATTAAAAACAGATTGACAGCATACAATGGATTCTTAATATACTAACTGTAAAAAAAATATATATTAATAAAAATTTAATCATAGTGAAATATTGTGTGTACTTATAACACCAATGAATTAAGTTATATGAACTATAACATAAAAGAAACAAGAGAGACTACAAAAATATTGACTAACATATTTAAAATTAATGCAGAGTTACTGATTTCACAACCAGCAAACTGATATGAATGAGGAAAATATTTTTCAAATTTAATTGTATGGTCATAATAATTATTAAGACCAATATTCTAAAAACTTCTCTTTACCTTGAAATCAAGCATTGATAACACCAGCCTTTTTTTTAAACAAATGTGCCACTTCATGAGATTTTTCAAGTGTATTAGAAATTTAAATACAATCTAGTTAAAATTTAAATTCATAGATCTAAATACTAGTTCAAACAATCTTTTTAAATAATTTTAATTGATGCTTTAAGTTATCTTTTTATATCTTGAAAATTCAAAGAAGTAATTATTCAACATTAATCATTATAAACTGTACTGCGATGAATTTATTCAGCTCATTACAGAATCTCATTTGTGGTCTGTATATATTAACAGAAAAATAATTTAATTTCGCAGTCTTTATAAAATTACCTCCATCATTGCCTGAAATGATTCTAAAGCGAAGCTGACTAGTAAGATCTTTGTCCTGTGCTCTTAATTGAACTATAGGTGAAGGCGGTGAGAGCAGTATACTTTCAACAATTGACGCAACATAATTATGTTGAGTAAATGTAGGTGCATTATCATTCACATCAGTTAATTTTACTGAAACCTGCACAAAAAATAAATATATATATAAATTAATTAAGCAAATTATGTCTGATAACAATCATAAAGCTGGCTTATAAATCATGGTCATGTTTGACATTTTTCACAATATGAATTGTTTGTACCAAATATTTTTATATTCAGGACTTCAGGGCTTCCGAAGGTTCTCAAAAAACTGATTTAGCTAATATTTTTAGTTTAGTTTAATTATTTTCCTCAATAATGTAAGCATCTGTTTTTAATATGTACCTAAAACAATAAAAATGACAACTATATATATTTTATGATGCTATACATTATTAAGATGTTAATTGTTTTGAGGTTATGAAACATGTATGAATCCATTTCAAACTATCTCACAAAAATATCATTAAATCTGTTTCTGCAATTGCAAACGAACCAAAATTCACATTTTAAAAATCATAAAATAGCTTTCTAACAAAAAATGATAATGCCCAGTCTAATCTGGGGCCTGCTTGTATTTTAGATTTTGGACAAAATTAGTTCTACAAAGATATTGGTGGCATGAAAAAAATCAAATGTGGATACCACATGACTTCCTTGTATTACTACTATTAAATTACATATACACATCTTTAGCTGCATTTCATTTAAACTTATTTCATTTGAAAGTGAGATATGATCCTCCAATTCTTTAATAAAGTGGACAGTTACACAATTGCTAAAATATTACTTTTTATTAATATCAAATATTTATACAATTATTAATTCAACAATCTTACCTGAAATATTATGGTAGAGTAAAAGTCCCTTTATTACTCTTTAAATAAATGTAAGTCTTATATCTATCTATTACTATGTTTTTTAAATTATTATGATGTAACCATCAACAAAATGAAAACAAAAACGAATCAGATGTTTTACCAAATCTGATGTGGACACCACATAACTTACTTGTACACCTATTAAATTACATATATACATTTTTTTTAAATGTATAAAATTTTATTTCATTAATAACTTCTGATATTTTTTAATATTTTTTTTTTATTATTGATAATTATTTATTATAATTTTTTTTTACAATCAGAGGTTAATAATTATTAATAAATCAATATATTATTAAAATTAAAAAAAAAATTAAAAAGAAAATGGGAGATGAATCCTTCCCCTTGCATACCTTCAAATTCATTTTATTATAAATAAGAATGATTTTACATATATGAATTGTATTTTAAAAATCCTGAATAAAAATGTAATCTTATGCCCAAAACAGTATTTTGATTAGCGTTCTTTTTTTATTGGATTGTTGTACTTTTATTTATGCTCTTTATTATTTCTATATTTAATACTGCTTACCTTTATTAGCTGCATTCTTTTGTCTCTTGTTGACATGTTTTGAAACACTCCATTGTCAAAACTTATTGTATTAATATTTTATATTTCTGTTAATTTTTTTATAGCATTTACTCACTGAACCTCCCTATATTTGACGTCAGGCCTTATCTGGCCTTCTTCTTGTTTATTGGTTATTAATGCTTATTCTTATCTTTTAACAATTATTAACAAATAAACAAGAAGAAGGCCAGAGTGGACATAACATCAAATATAGTGAGGGATGTTGACTGAACACTATATAAAGATTAACAGAAATATAAAATATCAGTACAATATGTTTTGACAATGGAGTGGTTCCAAAACACGTCAACAAGAAACAAAAGAATTAAGCTAAGAAAGCTAAGCAGAACGAAATATAGAAGCTATAGTGATCTTAGCAGAAAATATAATAGTAACTCTTACATTAACAATTTTAACTCTTTTATTTTATTGCTGTTTTCATGTTATTTATTAGTTGCAATTCATTATTACATAATTAGTAGTGATTACACTAAATCAAATGTACAATGCTTTTGTACAATTTTTGTTTAACATTTTTTATTATTTAGAATTATAAATTCTTTTCTTTTCTTTTTCTTCAATTGTTTGCATTGTTTATTGTACTATTATTATTACTAATAACACTAACTCAAAATCGGCATTACATGTCCAGTTCCTGGACAAGTTCACAATTTCCTGTATCTTCATTGAAACAGTCACTTTCACTATCACTGTCTAGATCAGAGGTTCCCAAACTTATTTTTCTCATAGACCACTTTCAAAATTTTGCTGGTTCTGGTGGACCCCCTGCAACTACATTTCTACCATATTTCCAGTCGACGGAAAATGTGAAGATTAGATCTAACTATGAAAATTTGCGTTACGGCTGAGTTCCATGAACTAACAGCTTCCAAAAAAAAGTGAGAATTGATTGGTTAATTTTTGATTGACTGTGCTGTGAGTGGATGTCAAAAAAGTAAAGATGGCCAATCAAAAAAAATGCTTCCATCCAACTTTACATTTTTGACATCT
Source organism: Lycorma delicatula (assembly GCF_047948215.1). NCBI lineage: Eukaryota > Metazoa > Arthropoda > Insecta > Hemiptera > Fulgoridae > Lycorma > Lycorma delicatula. The sequence goes on along the minus strand of NC_134457.1, from coordinate 184,867,370 downwards.
ACTCACAGCACAAGAAAGCAATCAATTCTCACTTATTTTATTTAGAAAACTTCTCATTCAGAGTGGTAAAAAGCAAAAGAAAAATAGTATATTTTTTTGTGTTGCATTTATTCAAATATGTAATCATTACACTATTAATTATTATTGTTATCATATTGCAATGTAATATAATAAAATTATTGTAATATAATTAAAATTAAACATTAATAACGTAATGTAACTTCTACAATGACAATCACAAAATAGTTACAATTTTAATGGGAGGGATGTACTTGATAGATTGACAGCAAATTATCAATATTTGGCTTCAGTTTTGTTAGGAATAAGCGAAAATCTCCCCGTTCTGTGATATTGAAGTTTTTACAAGTAACAGTCGCTGAGCTTCTTAAAACATTATCTGCCTAGATTGATACGCAAAGTCAAGCCAACATTTTAGTACTTCACTATCGAAACCAGAGGAATTTTCATGGAGCCTTGCTTATGAATTGTGAACCCCCATTTTTTTGTCACGCCAATGTAGACCCCCGTCGAGTCTCCCGTGGACCCCTGGGGGTCCACCTGGACCACTTTGGGAATCAATGGTCTAGATGTATGATAAATTTAACCTTTATTTCGTTGATTAGCTGTAACATCGTCTTTTACTAAGTTTAACCTTTTTTTACAGGTTCGTAATATTGTTTCCAGCCATCCTTCATTCAATTTTTCCTAAGCTAATTTTTTAATATGTGACATAGAAAATGTTGTATATGGTTTATTACTACCAACATGTGTTTTCAGAGCCAACCATACCGTCCCGATCGCATTTAAATAGGGATGGTAAGGTGAAATAAAAAAAAAGTCTAATACAAATATGGCCAAAAAATGACAAACACGAAAAAACTTCTTTCACATATAAATTTTACATGAAAGGTGGAAGTACATTTCATGAATCACTAATAAACAGAACAAATAAAACACACTGTTAATACAAAAATTAAAAACATAATATAATCTCAAACAGTGCAATAAAGTAAAGATTTATTTAATATAACAAAATTATTATAATTACCGGAACTGCTGTCGTCCGTCTCGTTTCTGGAGGTGCTCCATCACTAGCCATAACTTGTACTATTATCTCCTCACGCTCTTCTCTATCAAGAGCTGTAGATTTAGCAACACTTATTTCTCCAGTTTCATAATCAACATTAAATTCTGAACTGTGTTCTCCTATTAAACTATATGTTACTTTACCAAAAACTCCACTATCCTTATCTGTAGCTTGCACTTGTGCAACTACAGTACCTTGTGGTGCATTTTCATGTATTGTAGCTGTATATGAATTCTGTAAAAAGTTAAATATACAGTTATAAAAAGAAAATTGAAAATTGCTTAAATAAATCAAATTTAAATAAATTAAAAGTTTCTCAATATTTTTTTTACAGCACTGTTTATTAAATTAATACTTGATATAAAAATTGAAACATACCTGGTTAAATACAGGATCCATATCATTTATATTAGTAACATTAACAAGAACTAAAGCTGAGGCAGAAAGTTGGGGTACCCCTGAATCATATGCAACTACTGTAAAATTTAAAGAAGGAGTTTCTTCATAATCAATTCTATGAACTGTTCTAACAGCCCCTGAAAATTAAAAAAAAAAATGAATCATTATGAGCTAAAATGGCATAAGCCAAAGGACAAAGAAAAAATATACACATCAAATTTAAGCAAAACAAACAGTATTACAAGAATTAACTGCAACAATTTTTTTCTTCCTTGACTTATGATATAGTTTTTATCTTTATTTTATTTTTGTATGATATATATATATATATATATATACAAAAGTTTAAATCATTATTTAAGATTATTTGTGTAGAAATACTAATAAATACTGCAAAGAGAGATTCTCAATTAGTTTGAATACTCATCAGAGTAAAACAACTGTTAATAAAAAGAAACTTGTTTACCTCTTATACAACTCCCAGTTTAAAAATATGTGCCTACTGCATAGGTTTTCAAAAACAACTCGATAAATTTGGATGAAATTGATAAAGTATGTGACTTCCCAACAGTTTTCGTCAAACGACTTTTTTTTAATTTACAGTGAATCTGTAGAAGTCTGTAAATGTTGTGTACAAAAGATCAGATATAAAAAAAGTTTGGCTGTCTACTTTTTTTAGCCAAAATATATAACTGAAATTTTGGATATTATTAAATATTATGTTCTTTCCAAGTATTTTACAGTCTCAATATTTCCAAATTGATAGGTTTTAAACATATTATATGAAAGTGTAAAAACAACAATTCATTGAATCAATGAAGATTTGATATAAACGATGAAAAAAGTTCTGATGTGTAAAAAATTAATATAGACAAAATATACTTTGTTAAATTTTTACAATAAAGCAGCTATTTGGTTTTAATCTACTGTTCTACTATTATTAAAAGATAAAAAAAGTTACAACAAATATATATTATATAAATATAAATATACACACACAAGTGTACCACAAAGTTTTCTCAAACTTTTATAACCTATTCTACTCGTGAAAATAATATAAAATGTGTATACAAACAAATATCATAAAATGTTTTGTTTGTGAGTTATAGCTAGTAAAATATTGGGTGCGCACATGCGCGCCCAATATTTACTCACACACACACACATTTTTTCCCAAACATTACCATCATGACAATTGAAATTTGCTCATGATGACCAATCCTGTCAATAAATTTGCATAAGGGCAAAAGCTCTTGATATAAGTAATAATCAACACGGTTCCTTTTTTTAAAGTAATACTTTATCTTTTAGTATTACTTTACCTTTTTTTAAAGTAATACTTTAAAAAAAGGAACCGTGGTATATAGGTATAAGTATAGGTATAAGGTATAAGGTATATATTTCAAAAAATATATACCTTTAAATACTCAAAGTGTGTCTGACAATAAAAGAACACATTTATAAAACTGCTAAAAGGAAATACACAAATGCATTAGCAGGCTATAAATATGGGCAGAGTTCTGATACATTCTAGTATCATTTGGGTAGATAAGGTTAAGATTTTAAATAATAAAAAAATCAAGCAATCAACTTAACAAGTAACAAGATTTTTGTTTAAAGATTTTTATAACGAAAAGCAAATAAGGGAAATATACACTATCCTAAACATAAGTGATAAGTCCAAAAAGTTATTTATAATCTTGAAAGCATGAAATCACTCTCAAAAACAATCTTTAAAAAAACATCAATTTGATCTCCAAAATTAACAATTTCTCCAAAATTGATCAATAACAATTATTTAACAATTAAAAAATTTGGAGTCTTACATGTATTTAAAAAAAATAAATAAATTTCAGTAAAAAAAAACCTAATTTGTTTTTCCATTAAAGTCCACCTTATAACAATTATTTTATAATTACAATTTGAAAGGCTTTACTGAATAATATTAAATGGATAATGTTATATTAAGTACTAGGTAGTAAACTACCTAGTTTTTAAAAATAACATAATAAAATTATTATATTAAAATCAACTAAAGTAAAACTACTTTACTATAAAAGGCATGACCACTATTCACAATTGTACTTCTCGAAAACAATTGTATGATTCTGATACAAATTTAATATGATTTCTTGTTACGTTGAATACTACACTTATAAACAATCTATGGCATCCATGAGTTATCTTTACAAAATTATCTCTTAACTTATATTTCTTAACAAAAATTCCAAATCTTATCTCTTAACTAAAACACTTCATAATTTGTTGAGTACTCTCTAGCAGCTGATAACATTAGTGACTATCAACTGCTGGTATGGTGATATTTGCCTACTACCAAACATGTAGTTTCCAGCTCCATTTCCAAATATCGCTCATGTAATATTATTACATGAGCAGTATTTGGCAATACGAATGGCAGTTTTAGTTGTGTTCACATACTAAAATATGATGATGGTTTAGTTTTTGACCAATGAACTGTTAGATAATGGCAATGTGATTTTAAAGTAGTTGACAAAAATAACTGGAATTTCTTTACTGTTGTTTTATCTAATATAAGTACTTATGTTAGATGAAAAAATAAACAAAATTAAAATTAATGATCTATTTGTTTAGAGTAATTATCTAACTGTACCTTTGATTCCTTCTTGAATTCAAACAGTAAAAATGGAATAATTCTGGAATAAACTCACCATCAGAACTCCTACAGAAATCATCGGTATACAGAAACACAGGAGCACTTTGCATCACATTAAAGTCATGAAAATTTCCTATACATGCATGAATGTTTTTATATACTTAAGTATCATTGAACATATGCAGTACTCATATGTGCACACACAAGTGCAATTTCAATTTTTTTGAGATCCAAGACAAAATAATCCTGTTGGATGGTGAACAGTGGTCATGCCTATAAATGTTAAAAATTATATATTAATGAATATGTTACCTGTAGCATTATTTATTTCAAAATATTCACTCATAGGTTCCAGCTCATATTTAGCAATATTTGAATCAAGGTCAGTTGCTGTGAAAGTTCCAACTAGAGTTCCCAGCGGTTGTTCTTCTAACAGGTCAACATTATAATATGGTTGCGATGTGCTCCAAGGTGGAGTAAAAACAGGTGCAAAATCATTTACATCAATTATCGTAACAACCAGTGTTCCTGAAGCATAATTACATAATAATTCATCATTATGTTTGTTATAGATGAATATATAAGCAGATATATAATATATCCAAATACCTATTAAAACCGAGTAATAGACATGAATTTGGACTAATTGAAAAATAAATCAAGATTAATCATTTAAATAATTAATGATCACTACACACCACTTCTACTCATACAGTATTAGTCAACAAAAATATATAATTCAGCCACTTTTTAATTAACAACCAATTTCAGCAGAACTATCATACAAATTAGAGTTAATATAATAATTTAATAACAATAAATAAAAAACCTCTACAATAAACTAAAATGAAATTATTAAATAAAGCAACAAAAATGGCAATAGTCTCACATGTATCTGCAATGATATTCATTCTAAGTCGACTATAGATAGCAGAATAAAACGCTTCAAAATGTTCCTGAATTTTCAGAGCCTTCTATTTGAAACAGTACTTATATCACAACCAAAAGATGTCCTCTGTTCAAGGAAATACAGATTAGTCGTAAATATTTATATATATGGCCAAAAAATTAAAGCGATTGTAAAATAATTATATAAATAATTACTAACTGAATAATAAACTACTATTCTGTAAATTCTAATATGACATATCAATAATAATTTGTAATTCTTATAGTAATTTTTTTCTGGGTGAAATATGCTTCAGCGTTATCATTGCCTGGACATGACACATATGTTACAATAAATAAACAGATTTTAACTCTTAATCAGAACATTTTACTTCTTAATTCATACAGTAGGTTGTTGTACATATTACACCACTAGCTTGGTGATCGTTTCTTTGTAACTTAATAATTTTATAACTCAGACTGTAATGATAACCAATAAATTTATTATTTCTTCAAAAAAATATATATTTTTTTATTTCTCATATATTTATACTACAATAATACTATGGGATACACTAATTTAATATAGAAATATTGCTTCTGATTTTAATGACCCAACTTCAAAAAGTTCTATCATGTAAGCCCTTTATTATCATTCATCAGAAAAAATAGAATTAAAAATTTTAAGAAACCATGAAGAAAAAATCTTAAAAAATGTGAAATAATTGTATTTTTACCTTATAATCCTCTGTACATTGTGGTATTATTTTTAAGACAATAAAATTTAAGATTTTGTGATTAACCATCATGCATGACTATGATGATAACTAAAACTTATCTATGTAATCTACAGGTCACGCAAGATAGTCAATCAAAATCTTAAATTTTATTGTCTAAAAAACAATTTCACAATGTCACAGAGGATTATACGGTAAAAATACAGTTATTTAATTATTTCACTTTTTTAACGGTTTTTTTTTTCATAGAGGGTTTATTCATTTTATCTTTATTTATTACTTTTTAAAGATTAGTAGGCATGAGCCCAACAGTGGGACGTTTATAGGCTAATGATGATGATGAAAATTCACTACACTTGACCAGCATAAATTATTTAATAATCCACACAATAATGTAGCCTTGCTGGAGTTAGAAAGACTTAGAACATCACAAGCCATCTTGAAGAAACATATCTTCTACAGCACCCCTTGGCAGCTTATAACCGTAAAAGTAATCTAAGAACCTGCTCTGAGATGATACCTACGAAATGCAAAACACAGCATCGAAATCGGCCCAGTAAATTTTGAGAAAAATGGTAACAGACATACAGACAAACACACACACATACACACACAATCTCTTACCCCTAACGCATATACCATCTCCATACCGTCACGAGTAAAAATAGATTCACATTGCTTTCATACCTGTACTTTACAACTCTATAACGAAAATCGTCTCAATAGTCAAAAAGATTTTGAGCCAGCCAGACAGACATAAAACATCAAGTGCTGACTGAGTATTGAATATTAACAACTCTCATCTAAATGCAATCACAAATAATACAGAAAAATTTAAAGGCAGCTAGAATTTACAGAAAGCTTTCTTTTAAGATCTAGTAATATTTTTCTCGCTATGTAATAAATTATTCTTGTATCCGATTTAAATGCAAAACTAATTTAATTTATTTTTTTATTAATTACCATTCAGATTAAAGAAATGTCAATAATTTTTAAGGTAAAAAAAAACTACTTTCACTAACTAAATTAAGACAAAAAGCTAGAAAAATAAAATAAAGTAATCAAATTTAAAGAACATCTATTTTGTCTAATGAACCTAATATATACATAGAGAAAAATTAAAATGTAAAAATAAAAGAAATTTATTTAGGAAATTTATACCTCTTCCTTGTTGTAATTTAGGAGCAGTGATATCAGACACAATAACAGTTATTCTTACAACAGATGCCACATCTCTTTGCAATGGTTGAGCTACAATTACATCACCTGTCATCTGATCAATTCTGAAGAAATCCTGTAATAATTTAAAGCATTTATTTATTAAAATGAAAAAGGTTATTGTTTTCTGTAATAAACATATGTTATTCTGTTCTGATAAATAGTGTTATAAAAGATAATAAAACTGATAGGCAATATCATTATGCTATGTTACACTGACTATAATTTAAATTCTTATTTCAAAAGAAGTACACGTACAGCAAAGCATAAATTGAAGTGGATCGATTAAGTATTTTAAAATGTAAGTAAAAATGTTGTTAAAGTTAAAAGAGCTATTAAATTATAATGTACCTTAAAAGAGTTATCACCAGTAACTTCTTTTCCGTTTTTATCAACAGCAGTAATAGGTTCATCAGAAAAATAGTTTAAGGCATCTGATGAATTAACATCTAGATCTTTAGCTATAAGGCGGTAAATAACTGTTTCAACAGCTGCATCTTCTCCTACCTAAAAAAAAAGCAAAGTAAGTTTTGATTAGTTATAAATTAATAAATGTTAAATTTAATATTATTAATAAAATAAAAATTACAACAAAGATGTTATACTTTTCTGGCACGGTTATTTACTTTTATATAGAGGGAAAATAATAATAATTGAAAGAAGTATAAAAATTCAAAAAATCAATATTTTTTTTCTACTCCCCAGCCTTAAAATCACCTACCAAAATTATTTTTTGATTTTTTTTATATTAATTATGTTAAATGGAAGAAACTAAAAATACTCCACTGAAAAATGTACACAACCAATAAAAGATTACCTAAGGTTTCCTTTTGGGGGTGGGGGTGAATTATAATGATTTTTTTATTGTAGTATTGTTATTAAAAGGTTAAATAAATCAACCATTTTTTTTTTTTTAGTTCTAAAAATTGATATTTTTTATTGGCTCGCCTAAAAAACTTTTTTGGGGGTCATTTGCACTACTACTATGTGTAGGAACAATTTGATTAAAAAACATACAATAAATAAAGATAGTTTTTTTAGTTCTGGGGAAAAGGAGAAAAAGTTTTTCAAAAATGGTAAAGTAAGTATGTACACATGTATGAGCTTAATATAAAGTTTGATTATGTTTGCAAAATTCTGAGAATACTGACCCCAAAGAAACTGTCTACACCACCCCCTGGAGATATTGACCTCAAATGTTTACCAACAAACTGCCCCACGTACATGTGTCTGTACGAAATTTCATCAAAATCAGTTTATCAGTTTATGGAGTCAAAAGTTATTATGCTTCAAACACGCCAACACACGTACATATGTATATATGTACGAACATTATCCCTCTCTTTTATTTTTATTTTATGGTGGGGGGGGGGGTCTTTGAGTCATGAAATAAGAAATAAAAAAAAAACCAATCCCATTTTTTTGACAGATTACAATACTTTCCTTCTCGTAGCATAGCTCTAGAGCTATGATGCCAGGAAAATAATACAATGTAGTGAAATTTTGTAAAAACATCAGTTGTCTAATAACTAAGAATTAACTTACCTTGCATGTAAGGCCTTAAAAAAATTTTGTTAACTGTCTTTTGTAATTTTTTGGAAAGAATTATTTTTTTATATTAACGCGAAGTTACAATTTTTATATATTAAATAGGCTTATAGCCAATATATTTGATGAAACAATAAAAATAATTGGTACTAAAAAAAATTATGGAAATTTCTATTGTTTCAATTTGAGAGAATTTTTACGAATTGTATCTTCAGATGTAAATTGTAGTTGTAACATTTTATCGGTAAACATTTCAATAAGCTGAACGTGAATTTCATCTGGTAACTTAGCAGCTGCAACATTTTCACTAAATGAATTTAATATCTATCTCTTCTAGAAATCATTTTTATCTTCTGGGAAATACTCCACCAACTGAATTTTTAGCTCATGCAAATGCATCTTCAAGCTATCCAAACTGTGATGAATAATAGTGTCTTCATCCAAATTTTTCTCAATATGATCAGAAGTGAATGGAAATCACGTCCTTGTAAATTCACATTCTAGTTGTTTCTGTGAAAATACATCAGCTCAGTAAGCCAACAGTAACGTATACTCATTATTCTGTAAAAAACATTGAGAATGGTGTTTGTTTATCCTGGAAAAATATTAACTCATCTCATACACGGGTTAACACTTTCCCTCATGATAACAATCTGACTTCTGTATGGAAAAGAAGAGGTTTCTTCTTTTCACCCATTTCATCGCATAGTTCATCAAACTGCCTATTCTGTATTGGTCAACTTTTATTAAAATTAACCATTTTTACAGCTTAACAAAGAATGTTTTTAGATTTTTCAGCATATTTTTTGGGGCAAAAGCATGTCTGTGAAGGAAGCAGTGCGTCCATTCCGCCCTTGATATAAGACGATCTTTTAATTTTTACAGAAATTCACTGTTTTTTCCTGTTATCACCTTTGCACCATCACTACATACTGCAATATATTTTGTCCATTCTGTTATAGTTTATAATAGTTTCATAAAAAGCATCTAAAAGACATTGTCCTGTAACATGACTAGGTATTGATTTGCAAAACAACATATTTTATTGGATTGATTTGTCCCTATTACATTTATATCTCATAAGAACCAACAAATGTTTCAAATTGAATCCATCAAAACCATCTGTGGATATATCAAATTAAATACTTAAAAATTCACTTGAACTCACTTGCTGAATTATCTGATCACAAACACTGGCAGTCATGTCATTGATTCCTCTTAATACTGTCGTTAGAAAGGAGAATTTAAAAAAAAATGTTTTGCTTCTTCCTTGCCTATTAAAACACTGACCATATCAATTGGAGCAGGCAATATGAGGTTTTCTGCAATTGTATGAGGTTTGGACATTTTAGTTATTCTTAATGCTATGAGATAAGATGCTTGAAGTATATAAGATGCACCAAGTGTATTTTTATCAGTATGGCTTGATTTACAGATAAAAGCTTGTTGATTTCTCAAAGTAAGTAATTTTCTTTCGAAACATTCCAAGGGTTTACTTTTATGATCCAGATGTTTAGTCTCTAAGTGTCAAATTAATTTTTGTGGCTTCATGCTTTGATCAGAAAGGACTTGAAAGCAAACAACGCACTGAGGCTTTCTATCCAATGAGGTAAAACCAAAATTTAAATAACTGTCAAGTACAACCTTGTCTTTTTACCAATCAATTCACTGGATGTAGATGGCTCTCTTCATTTTTAAAAAATTTTATCCATTTTCCATAAGAATCTAATTGAAAAAAAATACAGTTACACTGTTTGACTGCACACTAAAAAACCTAAACCTAAATTATTAATTTTAATGAAACTACGCTTTTAAAAACTTAAATAAAGGCACCGAACATAAGCTTGGCATTCAAAACTAAACTGATTTTCTGCAATCCCTTACGCCTCTTTATACTGCTCTCACAACAAATATTATACAAATAGACCAAATTACAAGGAGCATGTACAAATCAAGTTAAAACCTGCAAAATGCTCTTGTACACTTTATACATGTTGGTCATACCCATTGCTATCAACGCAGCTAAATATTTTTAACTAGGTGTCATTGGGTTGTGGTTGGGGATCACAAAATATTCATTATATATTTTTTTTAAATTTTTGTAGTTGATGGAGCAAAAACGGTTGAGAAACACTCATCTAGAAATATCTATTGGAGAATCTGTTGGAAAGGAATGCATCTAATCGGTACTAGCACACACATGGAGCTTTAAAAAATAACTGTCTAACTGAAGTAGCATAATGTAAGTAAAGCAATGAGAATAAAAGTAATTAACCAATCTAAAACAACTTATCAATTTACACCATTTGTCGTAGACTTTCTTGTGGCAGTAATGAAGGTATAGCACCTAGGGAACTAAGATCACTAATCAGTTTCACTTCCTTTGAGAATAACAAAATTCATTACACAACCAAGCCATGTGAAGTAGAGTGAGAGTGTCAAATCTAAAACTGAAAGTTTCTTGCGTTTTGATGGATTTGGCATGCTTAAGTGCAAAAGTATATTCTGTTTGGTGAATAATGAGAAAAGACTTCTTTGCTTTCCTAAGTAAGCCTGGCATAGAATACTTTTTATTTAATGAATAGCTACGCCACTGATATAAATGAGTTAGTTGGTTTTCATGTCAGGTTACTGCAATCTTTTTTATTATGGCACTTAACATGAGGAAAGTAAAGCAAATTTACAATATTTGAATGCTCACTGAACAAATGAAAAGAATAATGAAATAAGACACTCTTTAAACTTATTAAAATATTAAATGACTTGTTTTTATATGACAGGACATTTCTTCCAAAGTTCTCTCAGAGCTAATTAATGGTTTCCTCAGTGGAGTATCCAATAGCATTATTATCAATGACGTGCATCTTAAAACAGTTAGAAAAACCCTTAAGTATGTAATCAAATAATACGTTTGCTTTACATTTTGTAAAATTCATACTGTACAATTTCAAGTTTTGAATGATATGAAATTTGCAATCAAACTAAATTTATAAAAATAACATATTAAACAAACAACAAACATTAACAAGAATGTAATGTATTATTCAGTTACATAATTAAGAGATTTCCTAACCTCTTTACGGCAGGCAGGATTGACTACAGTGCTATCAGACACTTCTCTGTTGAAGGTGTTAATAATCATAATTAGCTCATTAAGAGCATTGAAAAAAAAGTTTTATAAATCTAAAAGCAAGTTATTTATTTGTAGCAACATCTATTATTTCTTAAATTAAAATATTTACCATTTTCATTAAGAAGGTGGTGTCAAACCTTCTTAGTGAAAAAAAAAATTTCTGAGATCTGCTTATTCTAGATGCATTTCTCAAAAAAATAAATAAATAAAATACAAGATCATGAAGTTAAACGTATTTCCTTTCAGTAAACTTTTTTTTAAAATTTATATGGTGAGGATGAAGTTTAGCAAGAAAGAGTTTCAAGAAATTAAAATTGAAGGAAAGAGATTATTTATAGCTTTCACAAAAACCTTTTTGAAATTTAAAATTTAGATTCATTTTCCCTTCTTACAAATCAATTCTCAGATGATTTTTGGTAAAAGATTTCAGGGGAACAAAAATAAAGTAAATAAAATTTAAAAGCATTTTCATAAAAAATATGTTTTAAAGAAAAATCACTATTATGAACACAGGTGTCTACATGCTCTGATCTAAATCTGGGTTTAATTATGGATTGAAAACAATAAGTTTGCTTACCTCTGCTCTTTGAGTAGGTGGAGAAAAGAATGGTACTTTATCATTACTGTTTTCAATATTCAATGATACTGTAGTTGTTCCAGTCAATGGAGGTGTACCTGAAATACAAGAATGAAATTAGGTACATGTGAAACATATAAATTTTACTAAGATATAACAAGATTTCCAATTTAAGTTCACCCACCAGTAACCAATAAAATATCAGTATCAGTATAGCCTTTGGCAAGTTACCAAAGCCTTTTTTCTAGATCTAAATTTTCTAAGTCTTAGATTTAACTTAAGGCTTGGCATTTTTACCAGATCACAAAAGTCATCTCTCATAACCAGCAGTTATGAGACAATTAAACTTTTTTTCAGTAGTAGCTTAAAAAAAAACTTTTGTGAACTTCACTATTGTACACACAAGTCGCTGACAAGTAACTAAATATTTTCAATTCACATATTCTAAATGAACAATAAAATCAGGATAATATGATAACATTGCACTTACACCTATTTAAAAGTTCTAGTTGAAAAATTCTAATAAGCTATTAAGGTAAATATTAAGATTTACAGTCCCTTAGACAGTTCAAGAACAAAAGTTGGAAAACAAAAATTTAATTAAAATAATATTTAGTTATAAAATGAATAATTATCATTTTTACAGCTTTTTTTTAACCTCTGGGAACAGGTATTACTTCAGAGGATGAGATGAATGACAATTTTGTAGCGTCGTAAAAATGCCATGCCTTACTGGGATTTGAACCCAGGACCTCCAGATGAAAGGCCAAGACCATTTTTATAGCTTAAAGTTACATAAATTACACCCAAAAAATGTAACTAACCTCCATCAACAGCAATGACTTGAATAGCATAAAATGACCTAAGATCATAATCAAGTTTTGATGAAACGCTGATTACACCAGTCATGTTATCTATAGAAAAATCATCAAAAGCACCTTTCTCAATTCGATAAACTACATTTGCATTTATACCAGAATCTGCATCCTCTGCTTTCACTTTTTCTACACTTGTACCTAAAAAAAATTAAAATTGACAAGAATTTAATCATACAATGCATTAAAAATAGAATTCTATGGTAAAGAATACCATCAATTATTGAAATCTTTTACAAATTTTTATTTCCTAAACTGCTTTTAGTAATAGTAGTTTATATTTAATCAAATTTTTCTGTAGCAGAACTCACTGAAAAGTATAAGAAAACTATTATAATAATATCCATTTAAAAAAAGATAATCAACAGATCCTGGAATAGAAAAATTTTAATAAACATATAAATTATACATTATTTTCAGATAACATTAGGCTGATACTGTTAATATTTATTTTTTATCTGTTAAAACATGGAACTATCCCTTTTCTCCATCAGGCACAATGGAACGTTGATTAATATGATTAAATACCCTATTACAAAATATACAACTGCGATAATAGTAATAGCAGCTTCAGCAGTAGTAGTAGTATTACTTTAGTATACTAATACTAATTAGTTTCCAAGTAAATACTTGTACTTTTGAGCTAATTACATAACAGGTCATTATAATCTCTTCTATTTTTATGCATGCCATATGAAAAACTTCCCTCCACTGAAGAATAATGTTTTATTCCAAGCTTTGAGAAGTTAAAATTAATGCTACAAGTTATACATTGGTGGCTGAGTGCATTTCTATTAATAGTGTTTTACTGGAACTGTTTGTAATAGACACTAATCAAACTGAAGAGGATGGGTAAATATCCATTTGAAATGCACTGCTATACACATGCCAGTAATTAGAAGCTGATTAGTTTTTTAATATGAGCAGTACTAGTTCTGATAGTAAACTAAAAACTTATACATCTGTTCAGAACTACAAAATCAGAAAAAACTAAAAAGAAAAAAAAAACAACTACATAATGCTAAATTCCATAAAATGAAATTATTTAATTTACTCTTACCTGGATCCTCCAATCCAGTTAAGACTAAATTAAGGAATTTAAAGGCTAATTTTATTTAATACTTTTTAATAAAAGTTAAATACAGTTTACTTCTTTACATCTCTGGTTTACTTTAAATAAAACTACTTACATTCTTTTAAAATTTAAAAAAAAATCCAAGTGAATTTATTTGTTTTTATTATTTAAGAATTGGAAATTAGTTAATTAGTTTTCATAAATATAGTTAGTTACATTCAGAAGTATTAAAAAAATAAACACAAGGGTGGAGTGTAAAGTTCCAGGCCTCACACAGAGATGGTATTAGTATGCTTAATTTCTCAATGGTATCACATGATTCCATTCTTCATTACTTTACGATAAGAGTTTCAATTACCTGCATCACTTAGTATAGTATTTACAGTCAATTAAAGTGGTTTTTTTTACAGTCCATCAAAGTGTACAAGTAGGATGTTTTTTTGCAAAATGGAAAAACGGGAAATTTGTGCAGAGATTAAATACTTTTTTCTGAATATCTATTTTTCTTTTTATATAAGTTCAAAGAAAATTAAAGAATAGATTGATACAACATCAATCTCCCAATTTGGGAGACTCTTCTCCATCAAATACAACAGTTATATGTTGGGTTGTAGAGTTTAAAATGGGTCAAACACATACTAGTGAGTGATAAACTACACAATGAACTATGACAGAAATGATTGAAAAAGTATGTAAAATCATTTTAACAGTTTGACAAGTGACAGTAAATGAGTTAGCAGAATCTGAAGGCATGCCAACAGAATGCGTGCACAATATTTTGCACAAACATTTGGACATGAACAAGTTGTGTGCTAGATGGGTGTCACATTTGCACATGCCCAAAACAGTGCCAAAAAACCATTCAAGTGATTGTCTCAAGCTCTTTCAGTACAATCCAGAGGAATTTTTATGTTGATTTATGATGATGAGACTTGGGTTCATCATGACACACCCAAGACAAAATAGCAGTCAAAACAATGGGTTTAAAAGGTCAACCTGTGCCAAAAAAAAGCAAAAAGCGTCTATGCTTGCCCAACCAGAAACAGTGCTGAAAAAACATTTCAAACAATTGTCTTGAGCTCCTTTGGCTCAATCCAGAGGAATTTTTACATCAATTTGTGATAGCTGATGAGACTAATCTGGCTCCCAGTGACTATACTTGTTCCTAACCTAAAAAATGGCTTGGATGAAAGAGAATTTCAACCAATAATGAAGCTACTACTGCTACCATAGATGGTTATTTTAAGGAGTTGGATAAATTGACGTACTGAACTGGCATAAGTACTTTTGTGGAACACTGGGCTAAATGTATAGACCTTAATGGTGACTTATGTTGAAAAAATAAAAAGGAATAGCTAAAGTCAAAACAGATACAACCCACAGGATATTGATATCGATATATTGTTTGTTGTTAAAGAATATTCTATTAAGCTGTCACACAAAAAGAGTAGAGATAAAATATTCTAACTGAAACAAAATAGTTTTTGTTCTCCATTAGTCAAAATTAAAAATTACTTCATTAAAATAAAAAACACACATCATATAAAGCAACTTATTACTCACCAATTGGTGTGTCTTCTTTAACTGTAGCTACATAACTTTCCCTTTCAAAAACTGGATGATTATTATTAACATCTAAAACTGTTATGTTAACAAGACATTTTGATGTAAAAACTCCATCACTTGCCTAAAATAATAAAGAAACTGTGTAATTTTTGATTATACATACATTCTTTAAAAACTGGAATGGAAAAATGATTGTTTTCAGTATCATGAAATCTTTAGGTTTAAGCACTGAAATATTACATTTTTCAATTACTTGAAAATTTAGCATACTGTCTATTACTACAAAACTTTTGCTTATGTAGAATTACAATCCCATTCGACTGTCAGTTCATGTGTTACAGCTCATTTCTTTAGTGAATTTACCAATGAAAAAGATAATCTTTTGACAATGATCCTCATCAGTATAGCAGAACCATTAATTTTTGTATGTTAAACCTTGAATTGAATTCATTATTTAAATCAAAATTACACAGTTCACAATTCTTTCAAAAGATTGTATAGATATGTCTTCATTATTTTCATTATGTATTTTTACTTTTATCACCCAAATCAATCATAAATGATAAAGACCTAACTAAGAATGTTTACTGTCTAAACACAGATGTTGCTAGATTATTGAGTCCTGTTAACAAACAGTTTAAAATGTATTTTTCTGATAGCACACGTATTAAAAGCTAACTTTGAAATCTTTTATTCTTGGGAGATCAGTTTATTTTTAATGTTCTAAACTAGTTATTTTTTTTTATCTACCAGACTTACAATTTCAAGAATGAATTACAAGACTTGATTTTTAGAGTGAAAAGTTTCTAGAAACATGAATTTGACTGTCATTTAACCTTATCATTTTTCTTAAACTAGCAAGTGCAAAATATGATCTAAATTCAAAAATATTAATAAATGATGAATTGAAAAATTAATCTGAATATTTTTTGTAAAAATTCAGAAATTAGAGTGATCTAACAAATTAGAGTATAAATAAACAATAAATTAACAACCATAATATTTAACTATGAGCTCTAGGTTATATCAGAAAAAATATGTTTGTAATAAAATATATGTATTATAGTTTTACTACCATTAGCAAATTTCACGAAAAGTGTTAAATACAATAAGAATATGCCTTACATAAAATTACAAGTATATTATAGCAACACAAAGAACAAAAGAATCTGAAGAAAATTATACGGCAACATGCTGCTTAATTTATATACTTTAAATCTAAATTTTTGATTTTGCAGATTTTAAGATTTCCAAAATGTAATGCAAATCTTAAGTATCATTTGCAAGAATAGTAAGTATTATTTTAAAACATGGTTTAGTATTATAATATTTTTGTTATTATTAGACTCTTATAAACATCTAATGAGACTCCAAAGTCCCATTGAATATTGAGGCTGAAGTTCAAGCCTAAAGCGAATGTTAAGTTTCATTCATTCACATAGCATCCCATACTCAGCTTTTATATGATCATCTACTGTAGAAATAGTAATTTAACATTTTTAAGCTAAAAAAATAAAAACAATAGATAGCAAAAATTTTCAAACACAAAAATGTAATTTATTCTAGTTCAGCTCAGATTAGTAAAAGTAAGCTGTTCTTGGCTAATTAATATGATTTATATTAAAGATAGAAAATAAAGGACTAACAAAAATGAAGATTTTAAGAGCCTACTTGAAAATTCTGTGATGCAATTTTTATACATTTAACTTTTAATTTTAACATTTGTAATTAAAATGACACTGAAGAACACTGATTTCTCTTCCTGTACTAGCAGGTGCAATTACAATACTACTTACAGTCTGAAATTTGAATACTTCATTGTTTGACCCAACTGGAGGAGGAGACCCCATTCTATATCAACACTTATTTTGATTCTTTGGACACCCAGAAGTGTATATTTTAATTCTTCCAGGATTTGGGTTAATTTCACACACTATTACAAATGAAAGAGGAAAAATAATAACATTTGGACACCCTTTTTTTGGGCATGGAACATATATGTGATCTTAATAGAGCTTTTCACGCTGAATTCAAACATGTAGATTTTCTCAATCACCAACATTTTTTTTGTGAAGGTAACTTTGAAGAAACTAAGAATTTACATGCATGCAGGACAA
This sequence comes from Lycorma delicatula, assembly GCF_047948215.1. NCBI lineage: Eukaryota > Metazoa > Arthropoda > Insecta > Hemiptera > Fulgoridae > Lycorma > Lycorma delicatula. The sequence continues at coordinate 184,849,515 of NC_134457.1, read as the reverse complement.
TATTCAAATTTTCTAAAATGTGATAGTTGTTTTCCTTTTGTGTTTGGCATCTGGAATATCCTTCTTTAATGCTTGACAGTAACCTGAGAACATTCTAGCATTTTAGTGTCATTGGTACCTGTTTTCCATGACTGAGATTTGCTAGTGAAAATGTTCCCCACACTTTTCCCTGGTAGTAGCAAGATTGTCCAGAAAGAAATCAAAGTGTGAATTCAAGAAATGAATTTTTGGGGACATATTACACCCCAGATGTTTGTATGACTGTAGTAATTCACCTACAATATCACGGTAATTGGGGGATATATGGTTTCCTAAAATGTTTTGCATAACACTTCTAAATGGTCTCAATGTTGACTTTTTGTCTTGGTTTAACAGTTCCTTGAATTGACCACCTTTAAATCAAAGTTTTTATTTGGGAACCTACAAAAATTCCTTCCTTGACTTTAACATCACTAATATGCGTAAATCTTTCTTTCAAATAATAAAATCAGGAACTATTTTTCTCCATCACCTAACAAAGTTTTTGAAAAGTCGTAATTTTACATGGATTGGAGGTAGTAGAGTCATTTCTGAATAAACTAGTGAGAGATGTCAACATTTTCTGTCCAGATGTAAGTAATTCACACTCTAGCCATTCTTACCTGATATAATGACTTATCTAGCTCCTACTATTATGTTGCTTAAAGAGCAACAAGATTTAGTGTAGCTGAGCTGCAAACACATTAACAACAAAATAACTTATAAATCACAACATATAGTCCAATGGTACTCGTACTTATTTTTTTAACAGGTTTTTCACATTATGATATGTTTCTTTCATGCTAATTGCATAAGCCAAAGGCACAGAAAGATATTTGTTATCAACTTGTTTTTCATGTCGAACTTCAGTAGCTACTCATATTCCAATGGCTGAAGTTAGTTGTGTTACAGTTAAGTTCTCAGCCTGAGGCACTGGTTTTATAGCAGATGGAAATTCAGATACATCACTGTGTATTTGGATTTATTAGTTTATTCCTTTTATCTTTGTAGTACAGAAACAACACCCCAACAAATGGTTTTATGGTTCATATGGGATGTAAAGATCCTACTTCTTATCTTGATCCCCAACTTTACAGCCAACATATAGTCAATAACATTTTTTTACTAGGGAGTCAAACGTTTTCATTGCTCTTTAAACATAAAATCCCCACATATGTAACAAATTTATCTGGATCATTTATACACTTCCTTGGCACATTTATTTAATTACACAACGTACTTAATATAATAACTGTAAATCACAAAACCAGAATGAAACCACAATATGTGCATACACAGCAAACATTTAAACCATACTGGTGTGTTAATTATAAGACTTAGAAGCTCTGTGCTGACATGTCAGAACCTACAGTAAATGATCATGATATATATGCAGCTACTGCCTTCATATTATTATATTTGTATCACAACATCTGTTAAAAATCATGTTTTTTATGTATTATAAGTTATCCCTGAAAAATTCTGCAAATGGAATAATTCAAAAATGTTATCGCATAAGAAAAAATACTAATTACATTTTTGATTTCAGGGTAAAACTTGCAATAAAACTTTCATATGCTAAAAATTTGTGTTTAGAGTAATTTTATAATTTTTAATTTTTTAATATTTCAAAATTGTTGATTCAAAAGTTGTATTTCTTAACTATTTAGCACTATCACAGTGACACAGAGACATCTGCTTAAAGAAAACCAGATAAAAACAGATACATAAATAAACAAGCAATGCTCTTAAAAATATCAAATGCTCTTTACATACGTTGACACAATTATAAAACTTCCAATGAATCTAAATCACAATTTTTTTATAGAATAAATTATAGTTGTTTAAATATAATCTCACGCGATATGTCTTATGTAACCCTAACAGTAAAAATTATTTCTTTAGTATGTTGAATTTAAATTTCATAAAAAGACTATTTAATGGAGGGCCTTTTGTAAATATACTACATATAAGAAAAATTCTGTGAGCGGTAAATTTTTGAACACATTTTGAAGACAGTATTCTTATTAAAGCAGCAGCAACCATCTATAGTAATATACGTGCATTATAAAATTAATCTAATCAAAATTTAATTATATCAAATGGACTAATGAATGATGTAGCCATAGTGAAAATATTTTTAATACATTTCATGTGTTTTTTAAAACTTTCAACCTTATGTTTCTTCAATCTATATTACAAATACCTACACAAGCTATAAGAAAAGACTAAATTCATCATATTAGTAACATTTTTGTGGTAAATATTTCATAAAAGAATTTTAAAACAAAACTTGGCTGGAAAGAAATGCATATATATATACCTGAATAACAAGATGAACATAATCTGTAGATACATTTGACATATCTAAACCCATAGGATCAACAACTGTTATTTCACCAGTATGAGAATTTACAGCAAATAAGTTTCCTTCATTGCCCTCTATAATTGAATATTCTAATTCTGTTACTTTGTCAGCATCTTTTGCCTGAAAAAAATATTTAAAAAAAATAAAGAATGAACAATCTCAATAAAGTAATAATGTACACTAGTAATTAGTTAATTAATAACTGTGATGAATTACTCATACAAAAGCTACTACACAACAAAAGAGTTTCCACAGATTTATTTACCAGATCCATTTAACAGTAAATGTGCATTTATTTATTTGTGTGTTAGCTGATATATCTGAGTTTGAGTTATATCAAGTTGTCCACGTTAGTTTTTAACTAAGATTAATTTTCACTCGCTAAGATTAAAAAAATCCTGATACAGTTAGAAATGTTAATAAGTCACATTAATTCATTTACTAAAAATATATAATCAGATAAGTATAGAAGTGACTAGACCCCTTCCCTCTTCTACTAAAACATTCTATAAAAATGAAAACAAATTAAAAATTCTGCTGGAGAAAATGAAAAAAAATTGTCATTTCATTAACTTCTTTATTTAAGATTAGAAAATTAAAACTCCTTTCAACCTTTATGATACTAAATTATCCATGCTAAATAAATTTAATAGCACATGAATGTAATTTTATATACTTCATAGATATACATACTTAAAGGTGTTCTACTTTCATGATTCACTACATACATTGATTCTTAAAAATGTACTATATACATCTTTTAAGAATGAAGATAAGGTGAATGAAATGATCTTTTCTGGGCTTGAACTCACAGCATAACCAGCTGATCTATGCATGCATGCTGTAAATTATTACAACTGGTTGTCACTATTCAAATTTGAAAAAACTCATAATAGTATCACTTCTTTTAGCATGATTACAATGAGGTGACCATAATTTAAACCATCCAAAATTTTAGTGGTAAGTTTGGCTGATAAAATAAAAATTTAAGAATATATATTCAATAGTCTACATATTTATAGGTTTCATATATTATTAAAAATGCCACAAAACCACTTAAGTTCCTTTAAAAACAGATAAAAAAAAATTGAAACTATTCTTGTGTTTTAATAAATCCCTCAAATGTTTGTAATGCTTAATTTATAAAACCACTGAAAGAATTGTGATCTTTTATACTGAAAAAACTAAAACTAATTATCAAACTCAATTTGAGAAGAATATGGTAAATACCATCAAATAATAAATGAATCGATTAATCTTTTTAATTCAATTCCAAGCTTTGAAGCTTCCAATTAGGAAGATGGAAATAAATGATACTGTTAAAACTATACACAAACTTTTATAAACAGACAAAATTATAAAGTTTTTCAGAAAAACTTATGCTAGTATGCTAGTAAGAGTGGTTCTAACCATGATGAAATCAGCCTACTCATACTGTAACTTTCATTGCATTAAATTCTTTGCTAGTTTGACTGTCAACTTGCATTTCTGATCCAACTACTTTTGTTAATTGCTGCAATTCTGCAGCATTTAAGTATTAAAAGTTAGTAATAGAAATTAGCAATTATTTCAAATATTTTTTCTGTGTTTGATAATCTGCTTAAAAATGTGTTTCAATTTTAAAACACCTTTTTTACCTTCTTTTCAGTACTTCTAGAATTTTCTTATAAATTAATGTGTTTATAAATGATTGTTATAATATTTATCTGCCAATTTTTATTCACTTAACAACAAAATACACAAATACAAATTACATATTTACTAACTTAGCTCAGTAATTCTAATGTTAATTTTCATATTCTATTATTTTGTTATTTGAATAAATTAGGTTCACAGATCTGAACAAATTGAAAATCCAACTGACTTCAGTGCCAGTTAGTCTGAATCTATGAATTTTTACTACAGTTAAATTTGTCTTATGCAAAATATAAAAGAATAGAATATAAAAATAAAGCAAGCAATTATAAAATAATTAGAATCACCACTAATCAGTATACAAATCACTAACAATTATTATCCAGAATCACTTGGTGATATTTTCAGCTGGTTGTCAAAAAATATATGGCATCAAGCACAGATCACTAAGGTAAAATGTCCATCTAATAGCTACCACAAATATAATTAAAATTTGGATTGCTTTACATCACCTACTATTGTTTCAGGTAGTGCTGCTCTTTTATTACTAATGCTGACTGCATTTCATGAAATAAATGTTCATAAAAAATATTGTTGGGTAGTTCATAACTGTTTTTCTTTTTTTTTTATAAGGTAAATATAATATTTCTTCTAATTGGATTATTTTCAATTGATAGCTGTTTAATTCTAAAATGCATAAATTTTTATATACGAGGGTGAATAAATATAAAACCGTATTTTTGCTGTCGTTAATGCATGGCTAATGGAGAAGGCGTGGCTTCTCAGTGTTGCACATAAGGATGTGCAGAAGGGATCCCATTCTTAGAAAGTCAGCTCACTTCTTTTTTCTAGTCAGAATCACAATGTCAAAGCAGGAGGTATCATCACGCATTGTGCAATGTATTATTAAATGACTCACGGTAGAGGGTGTGAAATTATCCAAAACTTTGAGAAGACTTCTGGCACAATTCAGGGACAAAAGATTCAAGTGAATGATTGGCATAAGCAGTTTTTGGAAGGATAAGAAGTAGTTGAAAATGAAGATCACCAACATCGCCCAAGGAGAAATGCTACTGTTGAAAATGTTCTTATAGTTCATTGCCTTAACGAGGACGACTGACAGTTAACAACTGCAGAAATTGCTTCTGAGACTGGAATAAATGGCAGTGCTCAGCATAAGTTAGTGCTCAGGCAATCATTACTGACGATTTTGGATTTAAAACAGTGGCAGCATGATGGGTCCCTCATCTCCTCACTGAAGGTCAGAAGCTGTATTGGCTAGAAGTGTGCCAAGTGGTTATTGAGTCATTACCAAGCTGAAGGAGAATTTTTTTGCAAGACATCATGATCTGCAATGAAACTTGGGTGCACCATTACACCCCAGAATCAAAACAAGCACATATGGAGTGGTAAAAAAAGGAGAAACTGCATCCATTAAAGCCAAAACCAGATTGTCAGCTGGAAAGGTTCTGGCTACAGTATTTTTTTATTTCAGAGGAGTTCTGCATGTTGATTTTCTCCATGAACATCGTACAATGAATTCTGCGTACTACTGCCAACTTTTAGGCAAAGCAAAACTCGCATATCATCAAAAAATTCATCAATTTTCAATCCCAGATGTCATTCTCCTTCACAACAACACTTGGCCCCATACCACAGCTTCAACACAAGAAAAAATTGCATCCTTATTCTGGACTACACTGGAGCACCCTCCATACAGTCCAGACTTATCACCCTGTGATTATCATTTGTTTGGACCACTAAAAGAAACTTATCACCCTGTGATTATCATTTGTTTGGACCACTAAAAGAACCACTTGGAAGACAGAAATTTGAAAACTATATTGGTGTTGCAGCATTTGTGCGCAATTGGTTGATGTCATGCCCATCTTAATTTTACATTAGTGGAATCAAAAAGCTACCTATTCGCTGGGAAAAATGTTTTCCAAAAGAGGAAATTATGCAGAAAAATAATATTATATGCATTTTTATTATCCTTCAATAAATTATAAAACAAAAATTCCGGTTTATATTTGATTTATCCTCATATATTATCGTCAATTAATACATTGATAAATAAGTTTTAATTTATTATATTTTTTATTCAATATTAAAAAAAAAATTTTCAATAAGCAATGATCCTAAAATCTGTTATTTAGTTGATAAGATTTTATATTAAAAAAAAGCCTAGCATATATGGCAGCAACAAAATTATGTTATGCAATCTCTACACCTTTACAAAAATAAAAAAGAATAACTAACCAGGATTACATTTTATAAATAATGAAATCAGTTTTTAAATGATTAACAATAACAATTAACTTTACTTTCCAATTTAGTTCTCTTAGCCATCAGCTACAAGCTAATGCCCAACAACAGCAACCCCATTTTTTTATTAAATAATCTTTTTTAAATAAATAAATTCTGTAGTTCATGAAATGTCAAACTTTCTAAACAAGGATTTTTCAAATTCAACTCAAAATTGTTCTTTAAATGAACTAAAAAAATGTTCTTTAATCAGCAAGCACTAAAACTTAAAATGGGCATAAAATTTATACATTTTTTTACAATGGGTTAGGTAACAATTTCTGAGCAAAATTTGGATTTGTATGTTTGGTACTGTATAGATGAAGGTGACATTATACAAGAAACCAGTTATTGATAAAATCAGTACTACCATTTTCAGGAATAAAAGGAATTCACACCAGATTTAGGATAGAAAAAGAATAATAGAATGGTTTCCCATCGGCTTTATCATAAGCCAAATATATTTTGATATATTACTATGGTTAGCCCACTGAAATATAGGTGATATTCTATTCTGCAAGCGATAACTTCACTCCACTTACCGCCACAGGAACTTAAGAAGTAAATCAATTGTTGGAAGTAAATAATAATTATGGAAATATCTGTCAAAGTAAGAAAAACTTTATCATAGTACTTTTGATCATTGTCACATGAATCTGATAACATATAAAAGAGAACTTATTGATCGTATAATACTATTAAATATTTTCAGTGTAGTGCGTGTAATACTTGAAAAATGATCTTTAGTACTGTGTCATTAATAATTTGATAAGTCAGTGGAAGAGATAACTAAATATAATTCACCTGTACTTGTAGAGGAGGCTCAAACTTGGTTGCACCTTCATCAATGACTGCTCTATATGAATCACTAGTAAACTCAGGAGCATTGTCATTGCTATCTAATAAAGAGATTTTTAATGGAACAACACTACTTAAACCATTTCCTTCATCATCCTTAGCCTGCAATAAAATTTAACAATAAATTTGAAAAATAAAATTATGATACATAATATATAGTCTATTTTATATAATTTTAATATAAAATAATCAGATTTAGGATAATAAAATTAAATAAATGAATCACTTACCTAGGAAAGAGTGACACTCTAATGACATTCTTGTAGAAATTATAATTTTAACACTTAGTAAATAAAGCATAGATAAAATAATAAAAGTTTAATTTCAACTGTTTTGTTGTTGTAAACCACAAAAGCATTTATAAGTTACTCTACCCATTTACAGTAGATGAAACAAAAATGACCCAAAGACCATCGATTTAAAAGCACTGCATGAGGGAAGGATTCATTTTGCATGCCAATCTTCAGAAACAACAATGAATATTAAATATAAAACAAAATAATGAACCAATGCACAGATTTTGAAAATGATAATCTGACTTAATTTGCTAAGTAAATAAAAATGATACTTGATTCAGTCAGACCATCACTGATATAAAAGCAATTAGATTTTATGAGTACATAAAAATTTATATTTTAATATTAATTGTCTATTTTTAAATATACTTAGAGGCTGATGTTGCTGCAAGATTATAACAAAAATATTTTTTATATCCTGCAAGTGACAAGATACACTTAACAATAATAATGCGTTTCCAGTCACATGTCTCACAAAAATTATAAAATTAATTAACTGATAAAATACAATTAGAATAGTCAATACAGCAATAATGCAATTAATAGCTGCATTATTGTTAAATGTACATAAAAATAAAATTAACATTAATAAATATTGTCAATAAATGATTCAAAAACACAAATATTCATGTTATGTTTAACATGAATAACCTCCTCAAATGGATGAAATCTATTCATCCATTTGAGGATTTATTCAGTCAATTAAGTAGTTAGTTATTCCACACAATATATATATAATTTCCTTTTAGGGCTCTTCATCTATCCTTTTAGTATCCTTTTTAGGACTCTTCATCTATCTGTACATTCATTTGTTAGTTCTGACTACATTTAAATACAGATAGATAAACCAGTTTCAATGAAGCATGCAAGATAATCTTAAATTAACATTATGTTTCATAACAAATTTTCTTGAAAGGTATCATCTCTCTACATAACAAAAATTAACCTTATAAAATTCAAAACAACTTGTGTCTAAGACTTTTATGGCCTCTCTTTGGGCAATAACTTCACATAAGAAGACTTGTGCCAGTCAAAGGTCCACAACTTCTGTTGTTGCAGACAAAATGGGAGATGATTTTGACCGTCCTTTTATAACTTGACATAATACCTAGAAACTATTAACTGTTTATGAAGTTGAAAAAGAACATCAATCAAGAAAATCTTTTTATGACGATAACAAGATTCAAGGCACAATTAAGAGACCAGGCTGAGGTATGATCTGAATTCAGAAACTCATTCCCAGGCTCATTTCACACAGTGGTCCCCATTATGACTATGATGAAAAGTAAATAAGATCTAATCTACAAATAAAAAAATGCTTAAACAATATTTTCTAGTCTTGTATTTCTATTTCCTGAATGATCACCATAATCGATGATCATTCATAATCGAATATGAAATAAAATAAATAGTAAAATTTTACAAAAAAGAATTATAGTATTCCCAATACATTTTTTTTTAATGGAAATTTAATTACAACTGTCAATTATAACATCTGCAATGTCTTTTGAGTAAAAATTACAAAAATTTGATTTATTTTAAAATTATGTATGCATTTTAGATATCTCAAACAAAAGGGTTAGAGATGATTTGACATAATGCTTGAAAATGACATAGGCATTCCCAAAAATAACCAGCATACCATGTCAGACCTATTAGAATGTGAAAAATACTAGTAGTTTTCTATTTCCTTCATCACTGAGCCAAATCAGCTTGCCAAGCTTACTGAAATGCAGGAGATATTTAATTCTTTAAGACACTCTATCACCACAAGGCTGGATGTATAATGAAAATCATAATTCTCCAAGAAAGCAGCTTTGACTAGTATTATTTATAACTCAAATGCATTACATTCATTATTTATCAGAATTGCTGATGGAAATATTGCAAAACAATAAATTAATGAATCTTCTTCTATGAAAAATAATGCATTAACAATTCACCTTGTAGAAGGTCAAATTTTGAAATAAATATTAGATGCTTGAAATTTCTGGACTTTACTGATTATAAGTTGTGCGAAACATTTATGCATAATACCATAGTCACACTGTAGTACTAGTAACTAAATTAAATATTCTATTTTAAAATCTCAAATGTATATCTGAGAGGCTACTGCAATTAACATGCAATATATGTTCATGTGATTTTAACCTTTGGTCAAAGCACCCTTAACTATAATTATTAACACAATGCTATTAAGACACTGGTGTGATTATAAAAAAAAATAAAATCCAAGGAAACAAGTTAATATAAGAAATATAAAAAAGATAATAAAATAATTAAAGTACACCATACACATTAAAAAAAAAAAACTAACCATATATGAAAGGAAATAAGTAGGCCTTGTTTCAAAATCAAGACATTGTGGAGCACCAGGCTTATCACAAGGAGCAACAGTAATTACTCCAGTCTTCTGGTTTACATCAAATCTGAAAAAAGATTCAATTATTAATTTGTTATTTTAATAGCAGCTAATATTTGATAATTATTTCCCACACAAATTTTTAAAAAGTTTAATTTATCATAATTAAAACTAACAATCTAAATTTTTCAACTTAAAAAAAAAATGGCAATACAAAAACTTACTTTTCAGCTCCATCGCCAACCAACTGGTAAACAATTCCATCTCCACCATACTTCCCTGAATCTCTGTCCATAGCGGTAAAATTAGCCACAACACTTCCTGGAGAAGCCGTCTCACTAACAACTGCAGAAAGCACTTCCTGATCAAACTGTGGTGCATTATCATTTTCATCAGTAATTTGTACTGTTACTGTAGCAGTAGAAGACAGTTTTGGGTTTGTTTCTGTTTCTTCAGCAACAACCTGAAATTTTAGAACACATCACAATAAAACAATTATATTAAATTTAACGATAAAAAATCAATACAACATACAAAGCACAACATTTCTTCTGATTTGTTTATCTAACTTCAGTTAACATTTTTTAGAAACAGCAGTGACTTTTCGTCTGGGACTGAATATAAGTGAAAATAGATGATCTTAGAAAAATTATGGTGTTTAATATTCAACATATAACAAGCAAAACGTAAGAAAAGATTATTGCCTATTTACAATTATTCATAGACAATTTACTTACAAGAACAATAAACTTCCTTGTATTAGGATTTTCATAATCCAGAGATCCATTTACTACACGTATTGAAACTGATGTAGATCCAGTGGCATTAGTAGGTTCAATAGCAAACGCACCAGACAGATCTACTAATCTCAATGAAAATGCAGAATTTGCTCCCTATAAGAAAAATAAACAAAATATTTATCAAAGATTATCTACAGTTAATAAAGGATATACAATATCAGTATAGATGAAATAAAAACATGATTTTCACAAACCCAATTAAAGCTACCATTATACAAATAAAAATAACACAAAAGATAAATTATCAACAATTTTTTATCAATACGTCATTTTATCAATGCATAAATTCACTATGTGTGTTACATCTATTTCTAGAAAATTTAATTTAACTTACAATATCAGGATCAGTAACAGTCATATCCAGATTCGGTATAGGTGTTCCATCAGGAATATTCTCTGGCAAACTAACAGTGTATTCACGTTCATTAAACATAGGAGGTTCATCATTAACATCTTTAATAGTAACAGAAGCAACAGCAGTTGTAGAGGTCATAAGTTCATTGCTAGGTTCACCATCCACAATTTCTCTAGCCTAAAATACAATAAAAATCAATTAAAACTAATTATTTTTAAATTTCTCTCCAACAGGATATCATACAAATTAACACCAGAGGCATAGCATGAAACAATTTTGTTAATGTAATCTAACAAAACTGAATTCAAATGAAAACATTACACTATGATTAAAAGTCATAAAAAAATAATTCAATTTTAAAACCACACTTCATTTTTAAGCTATCTATAAAACAATCCCATAATGAATTTGGTATAGAAATCAAAAGTAAAAAACTTTGACAATGTTCAATAATGACAAATCACTCACTTCAGGGATACTACAGTACTGAGCTCAGTGAATGAGAGAAATATAAATTAACCATTAACTTCCCTGGAAATGTTTAAGCCTCCAATACTCAACCTTGTAAAAATCATTAAGTCAGAGATGTCAACACATTACAGCCACAACTGTAAATTCCAGAAGAAATATTTAATAAATGATACTAAAAATAAATTTATTTATGAACTGTTAATGTTAATATAACAGTCAATCTAATAGTAAACTTCTTCATGATCTGAACCTTTCAAACTTTCCTCCCAATCATTATGAATCCTATTTTTTGGGAAAATGTCTGAAAAAAAAAATTAAAAGTAACTCTTAAATTTGGTTTTGTATTACAGTGAAAAACTACATATGACATTGCATATACTGAAAATCTTGTGTAAAAAGGTTGTTACTGCTTCTGTACTACTCAAAGTCTCCTTAAATTAGAATTTGTGTTAGTGAATGAGTGAGAGATGTAGCTTCATATTACATAAATTTGCTTCAAAAGCTGGAGACTAAGCCCCCAGATCCTGATCCTTGTAACCCAATTTTATTTGCTTGTATCCCTTTAACAAAAAAAATTCAAGTTTTTTTGCTACCATGGCATAGGATTATTGACTCATTGTCAACAATAACAGCATTTTTTTAGCAGCAGCTATTTTTAATGCTGTAATAAATATTGTTATGTAGGCAACAGTAAAATTATAGAAGTAACATGTCTGCAAAATATAACATAAATAATTTAATTTTGCGTTCTATTAACAACATAATTAAAGTGATAGACTAACAGGTATAATAGCAGGATTTTTAAACAATTTGAACATTATGTGTTTTATTCTGACCTTTTGATGCCATGAAACTATGTGATTAAAAATATAATTATACTATGTGATTAAAATTATAATACAGTTTTTGGAAAATTCCCATAGGTGAGTTACATCACAATTTTGTAATTTTTTTAATTTATTTCCTGCTCTGATTAACAGTAAAAGCTTTTATTTTTTGTATTTCAAGACATTCTTCTTTATTAATAGTTAAGGGATAATTAGCAAATAATTTTTAGGATCAAAATATTCTAACCCTAACTAAATAATTTTATATCTTCTTCTCACCCAAGATGTTAAAAATGCTGTTTTCATTTTTTATGTAAATTCATCCTCTTAATGAAAAATCAGCATTTTGAAGGCTAACCTCCCTTAAAGCATGCAGCATAATTTGAAGAACAAGTTTGGGAATGTAAGACATATGCCACAGTTGAGTATCTTCGAAGGAGAGAAAAATCTTTGAAGGTACTTTGCATCATAGAGAAAAGGTAATGTACTTATTTTTTTTTAATTTTCCTTTTAATTTTGAATGATGTGGATGAAAAAAGTCCATATCTTTTTTCACTACAAGACCTCCTTCTTATGCATTATTGCATCCGTTAGAATTATCAATTGTTTTTTTTTTTTTTTGCTCCTTGAATGGAACACAAGAGAGTGGGTTTGGTCTACTTTTTTTTTACTTTCTTTTCATTCCCACTTATGCAATATGCACTAGAACCTTCATCTACATTACTTAAAAACTTATGGAGATTTGACCTCCCAATGATTCTGATCTTATCAAATTTTCTCTTCATTTTACCTTATGGCAAAAAGAATGGAGGCTTAAATTTTTTTGCTATTTTCATCATTCAATTAAAAAACCATTTAGAGGATCAAGACCTCCTGGGTAAGAGAGTAGCCCAATCTATTTAACAACTCTATTAATTTTAAGATAAGTTGAAGTAAAAGGTTGTTAATTTTACTTCTGAAATTTTTTTACATATAAAAAATAAGTCTACAATTATTCAATACTTCATATACAGTCATATGATAAATTTGTGAATATTCTCATTGGATTTAGATGTTGCAGAAGGAAGTAGTTTCTGATATTTTTTTTTTTTACTTTGAATACTCTATATGTTAGAATTTATATCTATATTTCCTATCATATGCTCAGAAATCGCATAGTTAAGTTAAATACAAGTGTTTTTCTTTTGTTATTCTTCATTCCCAACAAATATGCTTTCATCAATTTTCTTATTGTTGGCCTGCTATTATGTAACTGTTTTGGAAGCTGTGACATGTAATGGTTACAGTCAAAATTATATTTGTGAGCATAATTATAATTTTTAATATTTCTTTTTAACCTAGCAGCCAAATGATTTTATATTACAATTCTTTCACTAGATTTTTATATGACATTTATTTTTTTTTTTTTAGTGAAAAACAATTTTAACTCCTCCATAGGGAGGATGCAGACTGATTTGTTCAGTAACCTTCTTTAAATATTTTGTTCCAATGTTTTCTAAATGACAAAAAATTTTACAGAGATGGTCCTTCCAAGGGATTTTGTATCCTAAATTCTTCTCCCATTTTATTCAAATAATCTTCAGAGCTAAGTAGCATTCCCAGGATGAGTATAAGCTGAATGAATTAATTTCTTCTATTCATGTCAACTTGTAGCAGATAAAGCTGTAGTTATAATTTCTCTGTCTGATATGCTTGTTAAGTGCAAAAACAATTTTTGAGTGTATGCCTTTCTAGGAGTTACACTAATCTGCCTAACAATTTTGAGAATTTAAATTTATGTAAGGCTACTATTCATTCCCTTCAAGTTTTCCTTCTATTTGTAAATCCTACTATAATACTGCACAATCATTAAATTTTTTTTTAATTATTTGAAATTTTACAAACTAATTCCTACATATCTCATGATGATAACTGTTAATGAAACAAGCATCTAATTTTTACATTTAAATTTTTTAAATGGTTTTTGACTATTTTATTGATTTTATATTTATTTCAATAGCTGTTTAAACTATGTTACAGATCTTTCTTTATAATGATAAATTAAAAATTTATTTAAATTAAAGCATTTAAAATTTGTTTAAAAACATATTTTTAGCATACATGGCAGAGAGGCATACATGCATAACTGAAACTATGGTTAAGAGTTAAAATCTAACCAGAAATCCATAACATATTATTGCCTAACCTATTTTAAATTGTGTTTACTGACAAGTACCTTAATTATTACAATTTTAAAAGAATTCTAAATTATTACAGTAGTATTAATCTCCCTTTAAAAATATGTATGGAAATTACTGCCTTAAATATTAAATGTTTAAAAAAAACAAAAACCCACAATAATAGTGAGTGAAATAACTCCTGTAGAATCCTTAAGTGCTTCTCTATCTAATGGTTTAGCTGTCCTGAGCTCTCCAGTTTCACTATCCAAAAGAAAATAGTCAAGAGGATCTGAAATAAAATATATTAACTTTAGCTATACAAGATATAATTAAAATGACTACTGATTTTGAAAAATATTATCTAATTAATGTAAAAAATACATTAAAATGTTTATTAAAGGTTACTACATAAAATAAATATTTTATATATTTTATTTATAATTGCTTAAATTTAAAATAGATTAAATATAATCACATTTAGAACTATAGCTGAGAAACTATTCAAAATGTAAGTCAACTTTTACTTCTAACAAAAAAAATGTATATTTTATACAAGGTATTTTGTCAAAGTTGCAGCGTAATACAAATCAAAGTGATGGAGGAAATATAGAAGTGACACAAAACCACATCTGTCTTGCGTGTATGTGGTTCATAGTTCAAAGCCTGTCCGGATCAATATTTTAATGTAAAACAAAAGAGAAGTAATAATATGACAGTTGAAAGCTGGCAAATAATGAAGCAAAATGGAATAGAAAAGTGTAATTTTTTATTATTTTTTCTCAACTTTTTATTATTTTTGCAGTTATTTATTTAGTCATAAATAAATAAAAAATCTTTTAAGTTTTTTTTTTAGATGATTAATTCAGTAGATAAGTTTAGAATTACTGTATTCTCAAAGAAAACTATGATATGGAAATTCTGGAATGTGTGAAAAATACAAAACCTGACCAGAATTCAAACCCATAATCCTCTGGGAGGGGATGTCAGAGACACTATCACTCCACCACAGAAATTAGCCAATCAGTTTGTTTTATTTTTAATTAGAACTGTAAGAGTTGATTTTATGAACAAGTAATCAATTTTACATAGTTAACTGTTTAATTTTTATACTTTTTTATAAAACAAAATATGAAAACAATCACTAAATTAAAAGAAGTTCAGCAATCAAGAAGCATTCAACTCAATAGTACACAAAAAAATTTGATTCTATATCAATATCCCATTTTAAAAATTTTAAAAACAAAGTGTATACAACTGATTAAGAGCAAAACAAAACATGCTTAAAACTGTTTTTATAATTGTTACTCATTTATCCTCTACACTGCTTTAAGATATCTGTAGCATATGATAAAATAATATTTTAAGCTCAGCACTTCAACCTCTTACACAGGTAGTAAACTCTCACAAGAAGAGATACCATTAAAAAAAAATTGCAGCAGCTTGGATAGATGTGAACTATTTATAACACATATTTTACAGCAACATTTTCAAATTTGTGGTGTAGGTAGTTGCTAAACATTAAAGGGTAACATTATATTATTAAATGCCATCGTAAAAGCACTGACCTCCTAGTATTTAATTACTTAATGTTTTTACAACTTTTTTTGCTGCTTTTGTCTGCTGCTACATCATTACAATAGTAACGACCTTAAAAAATTTGCATGCATTATATTGATGAGAAAACTGCACTTCTGTGAATAAATTTAACCTAAATAATAAAATGAAAATATGAGAATACTTAATGTAATAAAAAAAAAATAGAATCACTAAACCTTATCTTCCTAATAAAGTAATTCATTTTAAAGGAATATTGTATACAGGGAAATTTATCAACAATAATACATTTATATGGAATAACAACTTATTTTTAATAAATTACAGCAATGGTAGGTCACACAAAATTAGTATGTACAGATATGAAAAAGAGCACAGTAAAGTTTAGAGTTGTGCAAAATAGAAGGGTATTAATTACATAAATTTCTTTTTACATGTAGTAAAATCAGTAATCATAAATATAATTGACGTAAGTTTAAGTAATGTATACTGCATCTTTTGATTTTGTTGAGGTAACATATTTTTTTATGTGACTGAACAGCACAGAACCTCCTCATTCAGTTACAACAAGAGTCCTGCTCACCCATTTGTTTAAATTTTTTTTAGTTAGCGCCCCATAAGGAGGTTTTCCTGCATACATTCAATTAATAATTTATTACGTTCAGTAATAATATCAGTCTATAATTTATAATTTAATATTTTAATAATAAAATGAATTCCTTGTTAACAACTAACTTGTTAAAAGTTGATAATGAATTTTTCTAGGTTGACCCTTATCTCCATCCCTTGCCTGAACTGTCATAACCAAAGTTCCAATAGGATCATCTTCCTGTATAACACCAGTTAACGATCCTTGGAATACAGGTGGTGTATTCTGAATGTCTCCAACCTTTACTTCTAAACTTGTTGTTACACTATGTTCTCCATCCTGTTAATAAGGAAAACAACAGTTGTCTAGTCAGTTGACGTAACAGTTATCAATGTTGAGCAAAATACATTAAAAATAAAATATTAATCAAGATAAAAGCAAAACTCATAGAAGACCATTATTCAATTTAACTGAACAAACAATAAAATATAATAATAATAATAATGTATTTTTTATAACTTATAAACAATAAATCACTACATTACGGATTCTTCAGTAATATATTATCAAAGTGAAACTCAAAATAACACCACATTATTAATTTATCCATTGCGTAAAATACACAAACAAGATAGCATAAGCATTTGTGTCGCTCAGAAAAAATTATGCAAATTCATGCAGGCAAAAACTTTAATCATATATATAAATTTTTAGTCATATATTTTTTTTAAAAACTGAACACAATTATTATACTGTGTGAATGTGGAATGAAATAAAATATTTAAAATTTAAAAAATGTCAAACCTAAATATAGGGAAAAATGACTATCAGTACAGGAATCACTTAACAGTTATAAGAATAGAAGATAAAGAAAGTCTAGCTCTGATTCTCAACAATGTAAGAGAAAGATGTGGTCTGTCCCTGATGTTCTCAATTTGCATATAAAGCAATAGAAGAATGAAGGAAAAATTTAATAGCATAATAACAATCCTGGACAAAAAAAGAAGCTACAAGCGATATTTTTTACGTAAGGTCTGTTTTTTTTTAATATAAACAAAACTAGTAAAGATAAAGAATGTTTGTTTAAATATTTACGATAGCAATTTAGAAAATTGTTCATGCCGATGGCATAAAAATCAGTCACCTGTGAAGGCAACCATTATTTTCACTTCTTTATCAGTGTCAAACTGCTGACCGCCGAGAAACTGCTTCAGGTAGCAGAGCAGGTGGTAAATGCTCAGCAAAAGTTCCAGGCTGTATGGTGGATAGTCCATTTGTTCCCGTTCAAAAAATCTGATTAACTCTAGAGTTAGCAGAATCAGATCATGCATTGTCATGCAACAACAAAACTCCAGATGACAGTAGGCCACATCTCTTATTCTGTATAGCAATCCAAAGCTTCGTCAAGGTTTCACAATACGTAGCTGAGTTTATTGTTGTACCTTTGGGAATAAAATCGACTAACAGGACACCATGTCTATTCCAAAACAAAGTTGCCATAATCTTGCGTATTGACATCGTCTGCTTGATTTTCACTTTGACTGGAGATGTTGTGTGTCACCATTCCATTGACTGCTGCTTTGATGCTGGAGTGATGTAAGAAACCCCATATCTTATCCCCTGTGACAAAAGTTCATTTCCTTCCCCACCGTAATGGATCAAAAATGTTAAAGCCCCAGCAATTCCCCTTTTTTTGGTGTTCTTCAGAAAACAGCCTGGGAACCCATTGTAATAATAGTTTCTTGAACTGCAAGATTTCAGAAATTATTTTGTATAGAACTGACCTTGAAACTTGTGGGAATATCACTGACAAAGTGGAAACCATGAAATCACCAGTCTTCACAAACTTTTTTCACACACCAAATCATCTGTGCTTACAGAAGGTTGGCCCTTCAGTAAGAATTTGTGTTTATCATGGACACTGTCTGGCCCATCCTTTAACAGTCATATCCATTTACGCACTTTGCTGTCATTCACTGAATTAGGTCTGTAAACCTCACATATCTGGTGATGAATGTCTGCTGTTGATACATTCCTTGCATCAAGACTTGAATCACAGACCATATTTCACAATTGGTAGGCCACTCAATTATTTGAAACATTTTTACTTCACAATATAAAAACTATACACAGTGAAGTTACAACTGCAAATGGCATCACCATTTGCAAGGCATGCCAGGAGCCAGAGCATATGTGAGTTTCAACGGCAGCAAAAAATTTAAACAGCTGCAGCCAATCAGACCTTACTTAAAAAATAGCCCTAGTATAAAATTCACTAATGACATTGTTTTTTTGGCATAAACAAAAGATAAAGTGGAAGAAATTACTGAATAGAATGAATTTGTTGCTAGGAAAGAAATTTAGTTTGAAATTTATAAGAATTAACCGAACAATGAAATGTGTCAAAAAGGAAGGTAATTAATTAGTAATGAAATATAAAGGTATGGAAACAGTATACAAGGATCACTCTAATATTAACCAGACTTTTGACTTTACGACTTGCACATGAACATGAGTGATCTACTCAGAAGATGGGGGAGATGTGGGGAAGGGATGGACACTGCAGCCAGCACATCAATCTTGTCTCTCTGGTCAGTAGTGCTATGTCAAAGTGAGAGGTTCCATCATTGTTTGTACAACATGTTGTGAATTTGTCACAAATGAAGGCTTTAAACTCTCCAAAATTTTGATTAGACGGGCATGCAGCTTGTCAAAATGATGTTGTATACGCAGTCTACAACTGAGTCAGCAAATTTAAAGGGAAGCAAGAACCTGTAGAAAACGAGTCACAATAGAGGTCTACCAACAAGCTTTTCTTTTTTTGGTTGTTGCCTTGTTTATTTTTTTGTAATTTTTAATAATGAAATGATTTCTTGATTTACAATTATATAATGATTTTCTGTATAAATCATATATTATGACAAATAAATTAAATTCTAAGTGTGACATGATAACACTCAATTGATCTACGTAACCTCATTTTAAGTGCCCATTCCAGTGTCATTCACTCTTTCATGAAACTGCCCATTCCACTATCACAAATCACCTTCGGCTTCACAAAGTCTGTGTGAGGTAAGTTCCCAAGCTTTTGACTCAAAATCAGAAACAGGCCTGACACCAAATTTGTCAAAGGCTACTGAATCGATTTCGATGAGAGGGAAATAACTTTTTGCATCAAATGGTTACGTGTGATGAAACACTGTTTGTCTTGCACTACACTCCCAAGTTAAAATCAGCAATTGTGGAATAACATAAGATTGAAGACCCTTGCCCTATAAAGGTGAAAATGCATCCATCAGCTGGAAAAGTTCTCGTAATTGCCTTGTGGAACTGGAAAGGAGTCTTGCTCACTGATTTTCTCCATGAACATTGCACTGAGAATGCTGTATATACTACTGCCAGCTCTTGGACAAAGTAAATCCCATCTACAGGAACAAAAAGCACCATCAGCCAATTATTAGAGATGTGATTTCCCTTCATGACAATGCCAGACCTCACACAGCCATTAGAACTTTGGATAAACTGGATAAAATTTACTGGGAATCCTTAGAACATACCCCCAAAATACATACATACATTTTTCCCAAAATGTATGTACATTTTGGGAAAATAGACATACAGTCCATTTTTATCTCCACGTGATTTCTTTTTGGGAGGGAAAAGTTTGTTAGTAAAATAGAAAGGATAATGCAGATGTAAAAAGCAGACAGACACAGGCAATGAGAACATTCAAGAAAAAAGTAAGTCTATTATTATCAAATACAGATCTAAGAAAAACATTGAAAACACCTCTGTATTTAGAGTACTGTGCTTTATGGTAATGAAATACAAACAACATGAAAAACATAGAAGTATATAAAAGACTAGCATAGCACATAACAAAAAGAACATAAGAGAACTAGCACTGAGATTAGCACATAACTAGAGTTTAGCACTAATCAGTCAACTTAAAAAACCTACTTATTAAAATTTTTTATTAAAAAATAATAAAATACTTTTTAATAGTATATATAAATTACGACAATATCTGAGCTTACCTATTTCTTGATTACAAAATTAAGAACTGTTTTTAAAACTGTTATTCCTCCTGAAAGTGTTAATTAGAAAAAAATTATATAGTTAATAAGAATACTGAAACTTACTGACACACTCAAAGATATGAGCGATTGTATATTTTGAAGGGAAATTTTTACACTGAAAACTTCATAGTAGTATAGCAGTAAAGTCTCAAAGATCCCCAAATTGAAAAGTTGACAAAAAATCAGACACTTATCAATGTTCCTAAAAAACTTATTTAAAGTTTACTGTAAATGATAAAATACAGTATGGAACAACTATACATCTATTTTTTTGTAAATACACTAATGAAATATGTAATTCTAAAACCAGGCTTTATCTTTTACTGTTTTCAGATTATAGACAAATGTTTAAATAGCTTTTTTTGTATTTTTCATCAACTGTTACAGTTATAAATGCCAACAATACACACAGTGACCCATCCAAAAGATAAGTGCACCAGCTGTTAGTTATATTTAGTTATTTATGGAAGCCAACAAACAGAATGTGGATTTATCCATTCTCATTTATCTTTGCTTCCCCTTCTTTTATTTCAAATAAAAGATTAAGATGAAGGTATCATGCTTTTATATATCAGATGATACTATCAAATGGATTAATCTTTCTATAGCATTAACAAGATATGCTACAATGAATGAATTGATACAATATATCATCTTTATTGGCAAAAACTATAATGAAAAACTCATTTTTAAATAACAGTAACAGCAACAGAATGTACTTACTAGTCAATATAATTCCACTCATTATACTTCAAGCTTCTCTACAGCTTGTTTTGACTTAACCTCAACCCAACTAATATTGTAAATTTATATGACAAATGTTGTATTGAATACTGAATTAATACAAAACATTATAAATGCAAATTCAAAATTAATAAAATTGATACTTACAGTAGCAAGGAGTAAGACTTGGTAAAATGGGCGTTCAGAATAATCTAAAACTTGTTTTAAAACTACTCCACCATGGTAACTACGCTGACTTGCATTCCAAGCTTCAACTGCAAATTTGGCACATGTATTTGGAAACTGTAAGCGCAAAACAAAGTGAAATAAGCTATAAAAAAATAAGGATAAACAATTAATTACTAGTTTACTGCATTCATTTCTAAAAAAAATTAGCTACGAAACATTGATTAGTAATTGCCAACATCAAATATTATTATAAAAACAGATTAAAAAAATTTTTAGGGCAATATTAATATTAACCATATTACCATGTGAACTCAGTACTATAATTTAAATAACTGATTACTTTGTTTTAACCTTAGGTGAAAAATTATTTAAATCAACCATGGATATGAACTGTTGATAGTAAAACATTAACAAATATCTATGGGAAATGCTCAGAATTTTTGCCTATTTTCTAAGCTGAAGAGTTTTTGGGTGAAAAGTTTTAGAGGTGATGATAAATGCAGTTTGCAATCAGCAATGGTTGAATGGATGGTTGTGGATGACTATAATAACAGGATTTTAAAAATCTGAAACAGGCAGATAAATGCTTAATACTAGGTTATAGTAATGCTTAATAGTAGATTATAAGGAGAAATAAGGTTATAAAAAATAGTAGATTAAAAATAAGGTATAACGTGTGCTTAAGATTATAGCAAAATGAATAATAAAATTGTTTTATACTTTTAAATGTAAATTGTTATCACTTTCTGAATTACCCTTAAAAAACTTAGTGCTTAGAAAAATTCAATTAGAATTAGGTACTCAAAAGATAACTCAAAAAATATAATATTACATTAATAATATAACACAACAATATTTTAATTCTACTGTGTATATATATATATATATATATATATTTTTTTTTTTTTATCGCCTTCAATCGCTCACTATAATAAAAACTAATAACTGATAGCTTCTTATAAGATAAAATTTACAATGAAAAAAGTTAGAAAATACAATATTTTGCACTCTAAAAATTGAAAGAAAAGTTTTAGTGTCTTCAAACAAGTTTAAAAAAAGCATGAATCGTGTTTCAAAATTTATTCTAGTTAATTGTATACTTTATTAAGTTTAACTTTTAAAATATTTTTCACTAAAGTTACACAAATTGTTAAACTTTTAATCTTTTACAAAATAAATCTTAAGTTGATATAACCACTGCACTTATTTTGAAAACTAAAGGCCTGCTGCAGCTTATTAGTCTAATTAGACTAGCATTAAATCTAATTAAGAGTGACATAATTTTGTTAATCTGATATCTAATCTAATTTAGATACAATATCACAATAAACTTATAAAAGTATTCAAGGTTATGTGTACTGAAAAACAAATATTAGATCTGAAATGTATTTTTTTAATTTTTCTGTCTCATCAATGTTTAGTGTTGAATTTTTACAACGTAATGATATAATACACAGCCTAAAGTCATTGTGATATTCAAAGTACAGTTACACAAAATTTCAAGAAAATTAATTAGATAACTTATTTGAGTAAATAGTTTAATTAGATAATAAATTAATACATATTCCGGTCTTAAATGCAAACATACAATCACATATTCCTTCCATGCATTCCAGAGAGTCTTAGCACACACTCTGTGGCATTTTCTTTATCTGCACTTAACTGCATTTCTACCCTCATCAAGACAAAGTTTTTCCAACAGCTTGTTTTCAGAGAGTTAGCATTTTATAGGAGTATTTGTATTTTACACAAAAATAAAACTAAAAATGTCAAATAAACTATTTTTAAAAGATTAAAACAATCTAAATACTATAAAACGTAAAATAAATTTTTAGAGTTTCCTTTAAGTTTCTACTTTTTGAAGTTGACATCGAATTAAAGTTTGGTAAAATTTGTTGTTAATCTAGTCAAAACTTCAAAAATAATTGTAAAGTATATATTTTGCCTTTTATTTTTAGTGAATTTTTATTTATTTTAAAAAAGTTTATTCATATATTAATTACAAAGTCATGTAAAAATGATAGCATAAAACCATGCAAATTAAATTTATTATTTATTTTTTCCTACATTAAATTAAAAATTTGATTAAATACTACTTATCTAGTACTACTACCTAGGTGGAAAGTCCTTTTACACTGAAATAAATCCAGCTTAAGTGGCCTCTACTGCTGCCAATTCTCACCACTGATATCACTCACTGCTGCTAAAAATATGTGGAGGAAAAGCCGTAATGGGGGGATCATCCACTGTGTCAATTCATGGTGGGATGACCTTAATCTCAGTCAAGTGCAGAACGATGGTGGATACAAGTGCGTTCATTGTCAAAGAGCGTTTATTAGCTTGTGTGTGGGTCCTCAAACATCCACACACTGGTAAAGTATTGGAGAATATTATGAATGACTTCTTTGTGCATTGTGGGGAATTGACACAATCACGGCAAACGTTACTGACATGGGTTAAGAAAGCTTTAGCAATAGAAAGTGTTCTTGATACATGTGCACTGGGAGGCCAAGCACTCAAGCTGAGACGTGTGCTGCTAGCGACTGAACTAACACCAATGAAATCAATGCACAAACGTTCTGCAGAATTAGGTATTCCAAGACTAGGTATAATGCAAGACTATATTGTTTTTGACCAGCCACAGTAAATGAGATGAGTGACAAAGACCTTGATCAACATGATTATAGATGCTTGATGCTTTCCAAAAGCAAATGTTAAAAAGAATGTCATGTTCTCAGACAAGTGTGTGATTTATCATAGCTTCAACACTGAAATTTTTTTTCTGGGCGAAAGACAATCCTCATTTTTTTTTGAAGAAATTGAATACCACTCACCTCATGTTATGATATGGGCTGGGATGACAGTTGAACACCTCCTTGGTTCTTATTTTTTTAATGGAGCAGTTAATCAATACAATTATCTGAGAGCGATTGATGCGATGAGTGGTTGCTTCCAGAATTAACAGTAAAAGGGGTCACTGGCATCATTATGTTTCAGCAAGACTGCTCCGTATTTTGCTTTGAATGTCTGCAGATACTTCAATGAAATTTTTCCGAATTGCAAGATTGGATGTTGGTCAAAAGAGTTACCTGATCCATTGTCTTGGCCAACATGAAGCCCTGACAATGCACTCTGGGGTTTTGTAAAAGAAAAGAAGAGAGAGAAAAAGCAGATACTCCAAGATGCTATTCTGTCAGCATTTGAAATGATCACCCCTGATATATTGTTGGGGATGAACTGGACATGGAGGCATATACAGCTGTGCTTTGAACATGATGGAACCCGCACATATGGTTTAGAACCATGGAAGGGAAGGTCGGTAGCTGCACCTATTCAAATAATTTCATAACTTGCGCAACGGGACTTCCCGCTCACTCCACAATAAGATAAATATATTTAAAAACAATAAAAAATAACCAGAATAAATTTATGGATTAATTAAATAATCGTTTAGTTAATTTTCACATAACTCACCTGAGGATGCTCAGAACAACTGACTTCCAAGGTTTCTCCAAGTAAATCAGCATCTTCAACCATAATATTACTAAATATAGTTGAACCTATAGCAGTATCCTCTGGTACGGTTGTTTCATAAGGTGTCTGAAATAATATTAAATTATTTTAAAATATATAAAGAAAATGAAAAGATTTGCTAAATAAAAAGTAATATGTATGACATAACTTACATTCTTAAATGATGGAGGATTGTCATTTTCATCAGCAATTATGACAGATACTGGTACAGGTACAATATTGTTATTGACTCCATTTTCACCACTACCTACTTCATCCTCTATGGTTATAAAAAAATGTAATGTATCGTTTACCTAAAAACATAAAAATAGATTATTCATTAAAAATAAATTCAAGCATTACAGATGACAATAATAATAATAATAAAGTATCTGCTTAGGCTAAATAAAAGTTTATAATTATTATTGATAAGTCATGTTAGAGCTTATCTGTGACACTGCAATACTGGCATTCAATTTACTTAATCCTATTTACATAAATGTTATAGGCCTGAAAACAGATTTGATCGTATGAAGTAAACCTAGTTGTAGCATTTATCATTGGCTATTTAACAGATCCCAGATGGATTTTCAAAGTACAATTATCTAACATAATTCCACCCCCTCTCTTAAGGACACACTATTAAAAATTTATAAGACACAAAATATCTTGTTATACAAATATCCAAAATTGATATAATAAGATCAAAGGGTACTTTATACTACTTTATAGTATAGAAACCTCTTGGAAAAAGATTTCATGTACTGATTAGCAATTACTATCACATGCAAGCAAGGTTTTAAGAATAACTTAAAATAATAATTACTTTCAAAAGGATTATAATGACTCTCTTATTAGTGTGATTTTTTTTGCTGGGTTAAATCCTAAGTAAAAAATGAATGGATGGTCTGAGGCTGGACACATTGCTAATATTTACATTTTACTCCATATTTATTTACTCTTTACAAGTACAAGATTAAGCCCAATTACAAGCACTTATTTTTTTATAAAGATGAGAAATTAATTTTAATATGTATCGGAAAATTACAAGCTTAACTGAAGACTGGACCCAGAAACTTTCTGATAAAAGGCAAACAATATTTATAGATAAATATTAATTAATAATACCTATCATTTTTAAAGCCAGAAAACTGTTTTGAGAAGGCATAACTGAAAAACAATGGTGATAAATTCATATTTTTTTGCTGTTAATATTTTATTAAAAAAAATTTTATATCACAATTTTATGACAAAATTTTATTATAAAAAAATTATATTAATTACCTCACGATCAAGAGGTTTGACTAGAGTGACGACACCAGTATCCCTATCAACTTCCAGTCGATCAGTTCCACTGATACCATAATGTACACTTGAACCTTCAGGATCTGTTCCATTTAAAACTCCTATAACAGTTCCAACTTCAACACCCTCATTTATAACCTGGTTATTTAAATCCATCAATAGTATAGGAGGTTGGTTCCCAATTACACCTGAAAAAATAAACACTATTTAGTAAGTGACAGTAGAAATAACAATGATGATAATCATAAGACATAAGCTTCTTAATTTTTATCCCATTTTAAAACTACAATAATTAAAGAAAAACAATTACATGATTTTTCAAGGAGTGTATTAAAAATTTAATATCCATAAAGTCTAAACCTATGACTAGCAAGCTAAAAATAAAAATCTTACTTAAATTTAAATAAATAGAATAAGAATTCATAATATGAGATCTTAAAATAAATCCTTATTCGGCTACATTTAAAAAAAAATAAATAACAGATCCTTGTTACAGTAACTCTTGGTATAAATAATGTTTCTGTTAAAAGATTTTATGACTCAATTAAAGCGACCCAACTCCAGTTCATTAGATAAAAAGTTATTGTAAATTAGAATAACATTATAGTCAACATTTCTTAATAAGTCCTGATAAAGCGAAACAGAATGAAATTTATGTTATAAAAAATTCAATAAAGAAATATTAAGCATTTTATTTATCAGTTTTATCATTGTTTTCTTATGTACTATAGATTAAACACAATTCGTTCATTAAACTAAATTACAAAAGTGTGATTTTTATAACCTACATATACAGCCTTACAATAATTTCAACCTCTGAGGTTTTTGTCTGAACAGCAAACAGTTTTTTAAAAAATGTTGTGTGAAAAGAACACAATTAGGAATCTCAAAGTGAAACAAGATTTCATCAAATTGAGAAAACTATAATCACAATTTGATTGCATACTACTGCTTATGCTAAGTAAATACTAATAAGTATTTTTTATTTTTTATTTATTTATTACTTTATTATTATTAAAGGAGTTATAATTATTATTGATGTGATTTTTCATAATAATTATTTCAAATATTAATTAATTGATAATAATAATTTATTATTATTAATTATTCCATTGAGCTGGCCACGCTCGTTCAGGACTGGAAAGTCCTACAGGACTACACTGGCAGCATTCAACAATACATTTCGTTTACAGTCCTAGACGGTGCACGCAAACGCCCAGGGCCCCCCTGTTGGCGAAAAAATACGTCAATAAAATCGATGAAAGGAGATTCGCAGAAAAGATCCCCTCAGGGGCGGAAACCCCTGGGAACATAACCACCATGGCGGGGCGCTGTCACTGAAGCCTCGCTGGTTGCTTCGACCATGCGGCTGATCGCCTCTGCATGCAACGCCTCCATGCCCCACGGGGAGGCCAGGCACCGGAAGCGACCCGTCTATTGGTTGATACTGGATATTGTTGTGGAGTTGCGCCGAGAGTGTCTTCGGCTGAGACGAAAGGCGCAACGTGCAAGGAATCGCACGGACGCGAACGCCAAATCGGCTGAGCAAAGGAATCAAAGAAGCAGCTCCATCGAGCCATCAAAATGAGCAAGGCACGATGTTTTTTTGGAAAACGCTCTCGCGTTATCATCGCCCGGGACAAAATTATAAACAAAAAAAGCCCCGGATATCAAAAATATTAAAATAAGATTAAAACTATGATAATAACAAGATTAGAAGTAAAACAAAAAAAGAAACGTAGTAACCATTAGGATAAAGGATACGACAAATAACAAAATAAAATCAAAATTTATGGCTGCTTAACATTAAATCTTATGAAGAATATTGATACTTCTCAGAAGTGACAATACCCGGTCTAGTACATTCTTCGCTTAGGATGTGAAAGTCCCTCAGAAATTTAAATTTACGACGTAAGATCGCATAATATATGCAATCCACAAGGATGTTGTGTACAGTCAAGCGGCAGTCACGTCGAACGCATAGTGGTGCGTTTTTAGCTGACATCAGGTACCAGTAAGTAGCTCTGGTATGTCCTAAACGCAACCGACAGAGGATCACTTCCTCTCGGCGAATTTTTCTGCATGAAGAGTCCCATGGCAACACTGTATCTTTGATGTGTCGGAGTTTATTATTTACTGTAGCAGTCCAGCCACCTTGCCACCTTCATTGAAGTGTATGTTTAATATAATTAATAAAATCAGTAGTAGTAACAAGAGTGGTGTGAAAAACGGTTGGCTACATACATGTTTAGCAGCGAAATCCGCACGTTCATTACCCAGGATTCCCATATTGGCTAAGGATCCAGCAGAAACTATTTGTCTGCTGTATCGATTCAACTCGGCGATTGTATTATGAATTTCGGAGACGATAGTTTGCCTAGAATATAAATGTTCTAAAGCTTGGAGTGCACTACACGAATCGCGCTACAAATAAGGATGTGTCGATGTTTCGACTTAATGACTTTCAAAGCCATATTGATGGCATACAGTTTGGCATTGTAGACACTTGTAATACAAATTAGACCAAAAAACATAGGTTCTGTCAATTACAACAAAAACGCATCCAACGGTATCATTATGTTTCTACCCATCTGTGTATACTACTGCGTCTGGGTTTGTCTTGGATAGAAAATAGTAAAATATTCGTTGAAAAACTATAGGCCCCCACAAGGGTGATTGCGATGATGCTCCGGGATCTAAACAGCTGGAAGAGTGTGACCCGATTCGTCGAGGGCATTCTCATGGCCAAGAAGGCGACCTGGATAGTCCTGAGCCAGGTGCAAACTAGATGGCAACCTTCTCAGATTAGGATAGGAGGACTGGGCCCGAAGTAATGTTAAAACCGTTCCGGGTCACGTCCTGGTAGAAAGGGTGGTTTTAGCCGGTAGTCTGCTGATAGCGGTTTGATAATATCACCAGTGGGAACCCGGCTTTCCGTGCATAAATCCATTTCCACCTCCTCCCCCTCAAAAAAAAAATTATTATTATTATTATTACGAAATAAGATGTATTTTCTCAGCTTGAAGGAAATTATTGATGAATAAAGCTACAGCTCCACTTTTGGGGAACCAGTATACTATACTGCAAACGATCATAAAATTGATACTGCAATGAAATTACAATAATTTTTTTTTAATGTACAATAAACAAACAGGCTATGTACATATCAAAAATCTAAGTTTAGCTGCAAATTCTGTGGATCGATCATCAGAAAAATATAAAAGTGTGAAGAGGATTTCAACAAAATTCAAGATTAAGAATCAAACAAGGCTGATTAAATTTCAAAAAACTCTAGGTACTTATCATTCATTTAGAATAAGACATTAGTTCCATTGAACTGGAGGGTGCTAAAATATTGTAAGTACATGTGAGGTAACCATGCTTGATTACTAGCAGAAGATATTAATGTAATAACTTATATTTGTTCTGTTACGATTTCCTACAATTGTAGGAAATCTCTTTGGATGATAGTCTCATCCTCTACCCTTCCTTTGTTTTTCTTCATGATCCCTTCTTTTTTGGACAGATACTATAGAAATTTGGTCATCAGCCTCACTAGCTGACAGTAAGGTAGGATATAGTGGTGCAGCTGCCACTACCATGGAGTTAGGAGCAGAAGTAGTAACACTGCAGGAGGAATCAATTTAGATTCGCTTCTCCAAAGTAAAATATTGAACAATGAATATGAAATGCTTATAAAAGTATTTATTTTACAAATTTTTTTTAGCTTGAGAACACAAAAATTCTAGTATAAGAAGTTAAAAAATAAACATAAACATGATCCAAATATATTAAAATGAATACGTTAAACAATATGAGAACACTAATGAAATACTAAAAAGAAAAAGATGTTACATTATAAAAACTTAAAAACTTACTCATAAATTTAATATTTATATTTAATTACTTTTTTTTAGTTATTTGCTTTTTGAGAAGTTTTTATTTTCTTTTATACTTCAGAGTTTGTTTCCTTTTAAACATTAAACGGATAGATTTGTTGAAACAGTATCATTTCATCAATTCAATCTCTCTCTCTCTCTCTCTTGCACCATCCTTGGTTCTGTCCTACATCATCCAATTTATTTCACAACTATTTCATTTATATTACCATAGATAATATTATTTCCAATGTAAAAGTACATTTTTTTAATAGATGCTTCATTAAATGTGCATTTATTTTAAAAAATAAGGAACTATTCCTTTTTTTACTTTAACTTATTTTGCTTGGAATCAGAAACATTTTATTTCATCTATACTACCAATTTCTTGTTTGATTTATTTTCAGAACAGGTATATTTCATTCTTACTGACAATTATTTTTTAATTCTGGTAAGAAATCATTATATGATCTGCTACTACTGGTGTTTGTGCATGTGCTGGGGAATGTGTGAGGTGCATGCACCCACATACTCAGAAGAACGATACAGAAGGCAAATGCGATCAAGGTTTGCTGAATTCTAACAAATAAATTTAATAATAAATTAGATTTAGCGCTCAAATAATTATTGTACTGATAATTATAAATATTACAAGACTGAAATGTAAAATTTACCTCTCTGAGCTAGAATGGAAAGAAGTCCAGCCATTACACACAGGACTGCTCGATCCATTCCTGTGTCTCAACTGCAACAAACAATACTTCATCAATAGAAAGAACTCTCAGCATGCATGTTTTTTAAATATATAAAAATTTATAAAAATAATAAGCAAAAACACTAATTAACACAAAGCAACAAAGAAAAACACACACAACTACAAATTACTGATTCATTTACTTTTAAAATGATATATTTATATACGTATACATACTTTGTTTAATTTTTTATATATAAATATTAATTAGATTAAAAAATTCAGGAGAGTACTGATGTGAAGATTTACAGAGGAAGAACAACTACGAGGTCACAACCACAAACATAAAACAAAAACTTCAAACTTCAAACTACAAATAAATGACCATCAGCTATACAAAAACCACAACAATTTTTTCATAATAAGTCTGTGTGAACATTCACTTCTCACATTTCATACATACTACTTTACATCACAACATCGCTTTATTATTACTTTACATCACAATATAATGAAACAAATTTTTAGCAGAAAATATCTGAACTGAAATACCAGTATAGAATTACATAGAGTATATAAAATAAAATATTTTAAAACTTTTCAATTTCGTTACATTTTAAAATTATTACAAATACAAAATTAAGTAAATCTTATTTTAAATGATGCAAATTGTTTTTTGTATTTTATTACATTCAGCAACAATAACAGAAGATGAATAAAAGTAACCATATCAAGATTAATAATCACTAAAGTGCTATCATATCATGAACATTACAAATCGTAGGTTTTTATAAAAACTTTTATTTATTACAACAAAGAAAAAAGCATCAATTTCTCCAATTTCAGGGTTGAGCAGAAAAGAAAATTTGGGGTGAAAAAGTTTACTTACAGATACTTGGTACAGATACTAGGTTCTGCTAGCCTAGAAATATTAATTTTTTTTTCACATTTCATGGCCTGAACTAATCATAATATTCAGACAAAAATATTTACTTTGATATCATAATCGATAACAAAACAACATAGTAGCATCTCTACCTGTAGTAGCATTTTTTCTATGACAATATAGTAGCGTCTCTACCTTTCATCCAAATGGTTCTGGATTTAAATAGGATTCAGACTTAGAATTTCTCAAATATAACAAAATTCACTTCCTCGTCATAAAAAATGACTGTAATTTGACAACGGCCTGAATAAATGAATAAATAAACATTCTCAGAATGAAAATTCTTTCTCTTAATTCCATACTTCTTACAAATTTTGAAACAAAGAAAATTTGAACATCCTAATTTGTTTTCCTTTATGTACAACGTAATCTGATCGCACATCAAATTTCATATACAGAGAACCCTTTACAAAACGGAACCTCCAAAAAAAGGAAACCTCTTAAAAATGTACTGTTTCCCAAGTGCCGATATATTTTTATAGAAATTAATCTCTTGAAGACGGAAAACTCGGCAACACGGAAACGGAAAGGAAACAGATTTTACGTAATATTCTTGCCCCATAAGACTGAAAGGAAATTAAAAAAAAGACTATATTCCCACGATTTGCAAATTAGAAATCCAGTAGCTGATTATTACTGTATAATAGTACAGTACTGTTGTTTACCTAATTATACGCAATCACATTCTTGGCTCCAAACTTCCGGCATATAAGCCGACGGTCATTAATAAAATTTGATAACGGGCAGTATCTTATGTAAACAATCCATGTACGGTTCTGAGAATAATTTATTCAGTGCTTGAACACCGTGGTACGTAGCAGTATAATTTTCATTTTGTCGTAGAAGTAAATTGTTTGTTACGGTTTTATGTTCTGTTATCTGTTGACAGTTTAAATACAGTAACCCATCGGGTTGGTCTAGTGGTGAGCGCGTCTCTGATTTGGATGTCGAGAGTTCCAGCGTTGAAGTCCTAGTAAAATCAGTAATTTTTACACGGATTTGAATATTAGATCGTGGATACCGGTGTTCTTTGGTGGTTGGGTTTCAATTAACCACACATCTCAAGAATGGTCGAACTGCAAGACTACAGTTCATTTACACTCATATATCATCTTCATTCATCCTCTGATTTATTATCTGAACGGTAATTACCGGAGGCTAAACAGGAAAAAAGAAAGAAGAAAGTTTAAATACAGTACCTACGTCCCTTTATTTTGAATTTAATCTATCACTATAAAAACTAACTTATTTTAGTTTTAGTTACGTGCGTTTTTCTTCTTTTATAATTTTGATCGTAATTTACGACAGTTTAAAAAAATTAAGATAAAATCAAGGAAGAATGGTAGAAAGGTGAAAGGAATGCTAATAGTAGACGGCAGATTAAAAGCAAAAATGAAGAAATAAATTCAATTTTATTTAAATGGTTCACACATGCAAGATCAAAAATCTTCTTATTTCGGGACCTATCCTGCAACAACAGACGAAAGAAACAGCTGATAAGTTAGGAGTTACTACATTAACGCTTCTAACGGATGGCTAGAAAAATGTCGTGTGAGGCATTCTACTTCTTACAATCAAATTTCAGGTAAGGTTAAAGATGAAGACAAAGAAATAGTTATCGACTGGAAAAATAAAATTAAAGAAATAACCATAGGTTACGAACCAAAAAATATTGGTAATTGCGATGAAACCGGTTTATTTTTTCGAGCTTTACCAAACAAAACGCTGTGTTTCAAAAGTGATAAGAATATTGAAGGCAAACAATCCAAAGAAAGACTGGCCGTTCTGGTGTGCGGTTTTGCGGATGGCACGTTACTTAACCCGTTGGTGATAGGTAAATCTTGGAAGCCTCGCTGTTTCAAAAATTTCGTTGTTACCACTGGAATAGTACGCAAATGAAAAGCCTTGGATGACGTCTAACATAATGGAAAAATGGCTATATAATTTAAATGAAAGAATGGTTAGTGAAAACAGAAATATTCTACTGGTTTTAGACAATGCGTCGTGTCACCTTTATGAAAATTATTCTAATATAAAACTTGTGTTCTTTCCTCCAAACATAACTAGTCTAACTCAACCGATTGATCAGGGGGTTATTAAAAACATAAAAATTCATTATCGAAAAAACACATTCTGCAGTCGCAAGTCGCCAATATGAATTCAAGTTCATCTGTTCAAAAACTGACGCATAAAATTACTGTTCTGGATGCACTAAGGAGGTTCTCTTTATTGTGCAAACAGATTACAAATAACTGTGTTAAAAATGCGTTTAAAGAAGCCGGTTCCTACACGGAAACGGATAATGAGTATGTTCCCGATACTGTAATACTTTGCGCAATTCAACAATATTGCGTGAATTTCAATTTCTGTTGCAAGAAAGCGGTCAAACATCGGTCCATGCTGAATTTTACGTGGTATTGATAGTGATTTGGTAACCGAAGAAGGATTTCAGAATGTAGATGAAATTATTTTGTCTGAAACTAGCAAGATTAACGAAAGTTCGGAAGAAGAAGAAGACACAGGAAACGAAATTAACAGTATCCGAGAAACACTGGGTATGGTAGCACAGCTGGAAGAATTCGCGATTCGTATAACAGCGATGATTTGTGATAGAATATGTTAACCGCTAGAAATAATATCGAAAACGAAAATTCCAAGAGTAAATTATTGAAACAGAAAACTACTTGACTACTTTAGAAAATTATTTTATTTTAAAATTAGTGTTAAATCATGCTGTATTTTAGGCTAAGTGAATTTTTTTTTAATTACTTGTATTACTGAAGCGCATACTTGAATTAAAGTGTATGATTATCGAAAGCGAAAATTCCAAGGGTAAGTTACCAAAACAAAACTGTATTTGATTATTTTAGAAACTGATTTTATTTTAGAATTAGTGTTAAATCGTGTTGTGTTTTATGCTAAGAATATTTCTTCTAACTAAACGTAACTTTTAATTGAAAAATTACTAGCACTAAAATAAAAAACATCCTCTTAGAGTAAGTGAACATTTTTTTGAAAATTAATGTTCTCTATATGCAGTATAATTTCCGGATTATTCCAAACATTTATTCTTGTCTAACTTCATTTTACATTTGTATAACTGATAGCTCAGGACCTTAAGATAAATTAGCTCGATTTTTTAAAACTCTGCAAGACGGAAACCCCTTCAAAACGGAATTCTTACTCGGTCCCGTCAGATTCCGTTTTGGGGAGATTTTACTGTATTGTAAAACTAGTCTACTACTTCTTTACAACAGACAGCAACATGAATTTGACTCTTTTTACGGAAAAATGGGGTCTTAAAATTTAAAAAAACAAAAATGTTAAACACGCTGGTAGGATAAAGAAGAATCCATTAGAAATAAATACAGAGATATTCTACATCATATAATTTACTTTATATTGACAAAAAATTAAATAATAATAATGGAAAGTCTTCATTTCACAGTCTGAATTGACGATTCGACGTCACTTGAAATAGCAGTGTAATCTTTATTACTAATGCTAACTTAATCGCGGTTAATAGTTGTGTAACCAAAATAATTGGCATTTTTCTTCGCTCTTTAAATTGTAAAATCACGATGTAACGACTAATTTACTTCATAATCACATCCGTGTACAACACAATAGTTTATATCGACGTTAAATTCAATTCTGTAAAAAACATTATAACAAAAGAAGTAAAACGAAAATAATTAACATTACCAGAGAGGAACACAAATAATACTAATTAGGGTTAGTCGCCATTAACCAGAACGACCTATCTCTTGCTGAATAATAATACGATAGCATAAGAAAGGTGAACTTGAGAAAAAAAAGTAATATAAACAAGATGGTAACTTATAATGACAGAAGTAGATTTATTTTTATTTTATACCCGACTCAGACAAACACAATAATTACTATTTCAGACAGCAGCACCGTGGGCGTACCCTACGCAAGGACCACAAATACCCCTACCATCCACAGGTAAAATGAAAACATTTCAACACTACAGGCAAACAAATTTGCTATAAATAAAACCAGTTACGAGCCAGGACATCAATACCAAATTTTAAACATACAAATATACGCGTAATTATTTTAAACAAATTATTTTACACGCAAATACACTGATTGCAGAAAACTGCCTGTAAAACCTATTTGAAATCTAGAAAATAATAATCAACACTCCCCACCAAATAAAAATGTTTATTTTTACATATATCTCAAGTATTCGTTAACGTTTATTTGATATGGAACATTCCATAACAAGTTCCCGTAGAGGTCCGACTGTACGGTAACGGATCAGAGCGGTGATTCACCTGGATCTTCGGATAGTTAGTTACCTCTAGAGAAAAATAAATTTTTGTTACACCGCATTTTTAAGCTGATCAACGCCAAATTGATGAAATGTAGCGTTAATTTACGACCTTGCGTACAATCGGTTACATCTCCCGAAGACCTTAGCGTGGCTCGCTACGCGTTAGGCGACCAAGTTAACAGTAACCATTAAACTCAAAGGTAAATTTGAGCGCATGCGCACTAGGTCAGAGTCAGAAGCGACGCGAAGAACGTCCAGTGGATTGCATCGCTTACTTTTCTTCAGGTGAACTGCAATAACTAAAATCCTTATCTTTGCCACTTACTCACGATCTCGATGAAATTTAACAAATTATCAAATGATTTTTTATAGGCATTCTTACATATTTAAAAAAACGTATCTTCTTATTGTTTTGCATGTAAATAAAGTACTGTAAACATTCCTTTTTTCGGAGTTCTTCCGATAAATGATGAACCCACTACTATATTTTATTCTGTTTTTATTTTTTAAATATTTGTTAATAACTACATATTGTAGTTAAAAACTACATATTTGTTAATAACTTTTCCTCGACGTCCATTCTACTGACATTTACGCTAATCTGAGAAATTCTGTGTTGCCGATTTGATTTCCTATCCTGATTTTTCATTTTTGGTCCCTCCCAACTAAGTCCCCGGAAAATGATTCCATAGTGCGTAATGAGCTGTACCGATTACCACCTGGAAGAGTACTTGAAGCTATCTTCCATTTGAGTAAAGATAAATTAAGCAAAGATATTTTTTCTAATTATTTATGGATAAACGCGGATTGTGTGATGTGTTGGATCAAAAGAATCTGATATAAAATAATGCAGACTAAGCCTTATTGCTTTTTTTGTTTTTTTTTATTGCTGGCCGGACCCACACGTGTTGAACAAACTTATATTTTCATTGGATTATTGAACATACGTCATATATGTATTGAGGTTTTGTTTTATATTTCAATAAGTGCATTTACATTACAACGGAACCATTCAATAAAAAAAAAGAAGCAAACTGTCAATGTAAGTTTATGAAACTTAAAATAAGAAAATAACATGTGAACCGTACTCGGAAGGAGAATGCTGGGATTGAAATAATCATCGTTATTTGACTTTTCGTGAAATTGACGCCCTCTAGTAGATGGGTATTCTGATAAACTTTAAACAAAATAAACGATTAAATAAAATTTATTCTTATTGTAAACTTTTTAAATGTTTCATTATCTGACGATACTTACCGTATCACTGCTTGTAAAAGGAATATACAATATAAGTACGCATGCGATCTTAAATAACATGTTAATATCTGTTAAATACTTAGCCGGTTTTGTGTCTTAACACAGAAAATTTTCAAACCGCTCGATAGAATAATTCAAGCGCAGTCACTGTACTAGTACTAAAACCGCATATCATTTCTCTCTTCTATCGTTTTTTTCTTTCTCCAAAACCTGAAGGTAAGAAGTATACAAATCAATGTTTTAATTTTTGGCTGAATTATCTAGATATTTTACTGTTTCGGGACTCCAAATTTGCGAATGCGAATTAGTTTACAAGAACTGTGTTAGAAACTTATGATTCCTTGTGAATTGAGATTTGTTCCGTTAAACTGACAAATATTTTTATAATCCGAGTGTTTGCTGCCATCCAATCGACTGCCTTTCGAGACTTCGCCGCCTCCTTACCTTTCAGAGGATTTTAGAACGCTTTTTATTTCTAACTTCGGCTTCCGTTCTGTGAATATCTCAATCTGGCTGTCGAGTTAAGCGATACAGAGAAATCTGAATTATTCCATACGTTCTATATCTTTTTTCTCATGCGACAAGCATATTACAACTTAATTTTAAAAGGCTCAATCGGCTGAAAAACTAGCCGCAGATAATGCTTTTCCCCTTTCCATTTCGCATCTTGCCTCTAATTTAACTATTCGACGAGCTTGGTCCGATTACTTTCGTGTTTTCACTTATGTTACGATGTTCGTTCTAGATCTACACGCTCCAACTTACTATTTCTTCAGTTTCATAACCGTCGAACTCAGTTTTAAATGAGTTTTTAGAGAACTGAGGTACTCTCTATCCGAATATAAAACATTTTCTTCTTCCCGATTTTCGTTTATTGCAGAGCGTTCAAATATTTGTAAGAACATTCATCAGTTTTATTTTATTCTTATTTCAATTTATATTTTAATCGGGTGTCTACTACTATTTGCATTATTGCTTTAAATTAGTTTTGTCTTAAATGTTTAATATAATATTTCGTTAAGGATAAGTTTTGTTTTTTTTAACGCGTAATTTTATTCCATTTTTTAACGATTTTTTTTTTTAAATCGTACATTATGTAATAAAAATATGAACTTTAATGGTCGTAATCAAACGCTACTCATTCATCAGCAATAAAACACAAAAGTAAGAGATTCTTTGGCTTAATTTGCCGGAACGAGCGATAATCGCGCTAATAAATTCTTTTATTAAAAATTATAACTACTCTGTTAAAATAATCGTAAAATCATACTCGTTTAAAATTGCAATTCTAACAAATACAAAAAAGAAAGATGGCGGACTTTTAAAAATAACAGTACGGTAATTAAAATTAAAAATACAAAGGAAAAGATTTATTTATACAGTATCATAGTTTTAATGGTAATGTTTATATCGATTATTGGTAATGTCTTTTGTGTGTAACTTGCCGTTTTCCTGTGCATTTATTCAATCAAATTTATTATCACGTGTCTACCTTAAAGTGTAACAAAAAATGTTAAGTTCAAATTAAAAATAAATAGTTTTTATCATAAGGTTAGCTAAAATGTAAATAATGTACAATCGTTCAAAATTTACAAATTTTTCCAAAAAATAAGTAAATATTTGATAATTAAATTTTATATATATAACAAAAAAAAAATGTTTTTGGAATTTACCGGGAAGAATCAAGTAAAACGGTCGGAGAATCTCTATCAGAACAGAATTATAAAAACGAAAGCCTAATAAACAGGGTGACGTAGTTAAATTAGATATTAATAAATTAAAATATAATTATATGAAATAATAGTGGCAGAGCTACGTGAATAAAAATAAAAATTTGAACAGAATAAAACAACAACTTTGAAGACGTTAATATAAAAACGTATGAGCACGTATTTAAATATACGTTAAAAATATGGGTAGATGTTTAAAGTTCATTTAATTATATTATTTAAACGTTTTAAAGTTAAATTTAAATAAATTTGTGGAAAAATCTTTAAGGGTAGTTGATTTAAAATGGCAACGGAAATTGAGGTCGTTTGTTATAAGTTGAAATAATATGTTGCGTAATGCTAAAATATATTATGCTGCGAAAACTACTATTTGCTTCGAAAGGAAGTGAATATTATTATACTTCTTAGCAACGAATGGCTACTTTTTCATTTTTTTAACAGTGACAATAATTAGTAAATAGAAACGCATGAAATTATAATTTAATTACTATCGGGACAAATATATAATGTAACTTTTAAAGACAGAACAAAAAATGTTTACGATTAATTGTTTACGATTAGTTAACCTAGAACGTAACAAATAGAAAAAAATATAACCTAACCTAATACGTAGTTAATTTCGAGTAGATGTTTCTAGAAGAGTGTGGATGAAGTTCAGTAAGTTATTAAAAAGTAATAATTTCATTCGGAGGTCCCGGGTTCGAATCCCGGTCAGGCATGGAATTTTCACACGCTACATTGTCATCCATCTCATCCTCTGAAGCAATACATAACGATGGTCCCGAAGGACGAACAAAAAAAAATTATTACAAAGTATCCACCGGGTTGGTCTAATGGTGAACGCGTCTTTGTAAATCAGCTGATTTCGAAGTCGAGTGTTCCAACGTTCAAATCCTAGTAAAGGCAGTTTACATTTATACGGATTTGATACCGGCGTTCTTTGGCGGTTACGTTTCAATTAACCACACATCTCAGAAATGGTCGACCTGAGACTGTACAAGACTACACTTCACTTACACTCATACATATCATCCTCTGATTTAATACCTGACGGTGATTCCCGGAGACTAAACAGGAAAAGTTATTACAAAGTAGATAAACCGGATAACAATGTAGTTTCATCAGGAACGCTACTACTGACATAACTAAAATAATAATTCATAGCAACAAAAGTTTACAAAGGTCCACGTTACAAGGATTTACAAATTCAAGATCGAGCTGGAAATAAATGAAATATATTACATTAAATGTTAAAGATAAATTTAAAAATCGAAAAAAGGTATCCGAACTTTTTTAATGGATTATCAAAGTGTTCTTAAACACAATACAGTACTGAACAGAAAGAAAATAAAACACAGAATAGAAATGAAAAATTTGCACAGTTACTTGTCTGAATATAGGATTCAAATTCGAGTTGTTAGTAGCAATACACAGAACAAGCCAAACCGGATGCATTATAAGTAAAAGATGAATCTGGTAAGGCTTTTTCTCAAAGTATTCCACATGATCGCTCTCAAATTTTAGAAAAATAAAATATCAGACAATAAAATTACGCCCATTAATTATATAGGATTGGATCTGAATAAATACGAAATGTTTTTATAATCTACAACTACGATTTGTTAAAGAATTCATTTATAATTTAAAATGAAGTTCGTTCGACTGAAACTTTTAAATTTGAATAGACAGTAGCGCAAATAGACGC
This sequence comes from Lycorma delicatula, assembly GCF_047948215.1. Classification (NCBI taxonomy): domain Eukaryota; kingdom Metazoa; phylum Arthropoda; class Insecta; order Hemiptera; family Fulgoridae; genus Lycorma; species Lycorma delicatula. Next base: position 184,808,594 of record NC_134457.1, on the reverse strand, counting down.
TAAATAACAATCAGGTTAGAGGTAACTGCAGATAGATATTATTAAGGAGATACAAAAGAGAACGTAAACGATATTTTACGGAGCTTAGCCATAAAAACTAGAGTAAACATGAGAAGGCAAAACGAAACAAATGTCACATATAACCGGAACAACGAATATTAAATTAACTTATCCCCACCCTCCTCCAAGACCGGCTACATAGTCCATACTTCTGAAAACGACTTCCATTGTCCGACCGATGAAGAGGGCGGTAAGGTTAACCGGGCGAGGGCCTCCTTATTCGAGTACCGTACAGTGACGTCACAAGATGCGATGTCGCCTCCCGCTTGGTCAATGAACCTGGTAGACCTTTGGCCTGCCTGTACGTCCGTAAAATCCTTTCTCCGTGTAGTATACCTTGCCGCCTTCTATACAGCACGTTGTAGTTACCCGGTCCGGACAGATAACTCATGACTAGAATCTAGTTTATGAACACAGTCGATGATATCAACAGCGAATTTCTCCCGCATTGCATTTAAATTAGTAATTTATTTTTCACTATCTCCCGATGTACAAAGCCTTTAAACCCGATATAAAAAAGTAACGAACTCGTACAGTGCGCGCGCTCGACTGCGTTAAATAATTTTACTTTAAATATCTTATCGTTTACAATTACTATTACTACAGTCATGTTCTTAGCATACGCTTAGTACATAATCAAAACATTGCTGATTATGTAGCTACAACAATACTGGAATTTATCATATGGTGACTCACGCTTTCCATTCCTTTCTGTTCGTTGCTTATCTAACATATATAAAATATATACACAAAATCCTATATTCTGAATTACCTCCTTTTTTAGTACGACCTGGAACACTATTCTGTACCGTATCTTTGTATTCCCTACATTTTTAACCTTTTACAAAGTCCTCCATTAACAAATTATCCTTACTTCCAGCCCATCAGTCGACCTAGTTTTCAACCCCAAACTTTCTTCTAATTATTCAATGCGACAACTCTTATTTTAATAACAGTTACTTAATTTACAAATTTTTAACATTTGCCTTCCTTGTTCCGTCTTTTGTAATTGTACTCAATAAATAGCAAAATTCTGCAACTTTTGGCATTTCATGTTCTCGTTTTAATGATCAATTCCACTTTATCCTCTTTTCCTCTTGGATCTCAGTTTCAAACCTTTGATTTATTCTTATTTTCTTTCTTCTAACAATGTTAGAAGAAACAGTGGAAGAATACGTTTGAAAAAATAATTGGTGTTTCATCAAACGTACTAGTGGTTTCAATCATATTAACAAACTCCCATTAAAAAAAAGGTTATAATTTCAGAGGATCCAGTTTGTAGGCAAGGATGAAGAGCCATAAACAGTAACAATAACACAAATAAAAAAAGTCTGGCGTGGACGTCACATGACTTCCTTGTACGCCTATTAAATTGTATATATATATTTCATTATTATTTATTGTAATTTGTTTCCCTAATCAGAGGTTAATAATTATTAATAAATAAATATATTTAAATTAAACAAAGGAAATGAAGTCGAATTCGAACCGATGTGTCTTCCCGTTGTAGAATCCAAATATTTCATTAATTAAAATGTTATACGTCTATAATTCTGGAACCAATGAAAACAAGTACCACTTATGATATATTGTTGAAAAGCTCTTAATATCAGGGCTTATTACTGCAGTTAGAAAAAATCAAATAAGCATTTTTTTTTTTTGGGATTTAGGGCATTTTTGGTCAAGTCGATTGCAATTAAAAGGGTATGTGCATTACTATATGTTACAACAGTTCTAAATCCAAAATTTCAAAACCCTACGGCTAATCATTTTTGAGGTTTGCGGGATACATACGTACGTACAGATGTCACGCCGAAACTAGTCAAAATGGATTCAGGGATGGTCAAAATAGATATATCCACTGAAATCTTATAACCGAAATTTTTCGCGATCACAACACTTTCTTTTAATAAACAATCATACCTTTTACAAATTAAACTAGTAACTGCAGAACATTCATACGCGATGTTAACTTCCGGGGTTAAAAAATTCAAATACGAATTTAATTTAATTAAATGAGAATATTGGCGATTAAGAATTTATTTATAGTAAAATGTTGAATAAATCCAAAACAAATTTTTACATTGAAACTTTTTTTTTTTAGCTTACTCATAGAGTTGAAATATCCTTAAAAAATTCACGAGAGGTGATTCTTCCAATAGCAGCACTTAATAACAAAAAATAGAGGATAATAACAATAAACCAAGAAACAAATAACATGTCACGAATATAGCCGAGAAATTGATTAAATCATCATCATCAGTCTTTTAACATTTAAGCGACTACGTGAAATTTTTGAATCTACACTTCGTGACAAACAAAAACGCACAGCTGTTCACCTCGGCCGGCCGATTACAATAACCTTCACCATTCAAATGACGGTTGAATCTAATGTTAAAATTATTTGTTCCATACAAAGAAGTATAAAGCGATACGTTCGCAAAAATCGGTTTTAAACTTGCTTTCTCACTCCGTTGTTCAAGGTCCTATCTAGGAGGTCCTGATTGTTTAATATAACTGATAAGACAAAACTAAAAAAAAAAATTAATTATGTGAAAAAAATAAAAACACTTTTGTACTAACCAAATGAATAACTGTAATTTAGGTTTTTATAAATACAATAAAGTTAAATTAGAACATTAAAAAGGTAACTATGAATTTTTACGCGTAAATTAAATTAAATATCCCAAATTACGGATCAGTTTGATTACTACTTATTTTATAAAAGTAACTATAAAAAAAAGTATAAATCTCTATACATATTTTACGTTACTAATTTTTTTTTTTTTTTTTTTTTTTTTTTTTAATAATTAGATATTTTTAAAGTAATGTTCAACAAAGATATAAGATCTTTGTTGTAAAGTATTATAGTAAATAATGTCTATATTTTTTTTAAAAATACAAAAGTAATTAAAACAGAATCTTTTGCTTTTTTCCTCCTTACCTTCGTAAAGTAACATCTATTAACGTAACAACTAAATTGACTGATTTAAATAAATAAATAAATAAATAAATAAATATATATATATATATATATATATATATATATATATATATATATATATATATATATATATATATATATATATATATAATATTATTATCGTTCATGTATATTAGCCTATAAAAGTGGGTGATCGACAAAGTTTGTAATCAATAGCATAAGGGATAAATATATAGAAAAAAATTTAAAACTTAAAAAAAGTTCGGTAATACAAACATAACACCGCTTGGTGATACCATGCAATACCCTAAATCCCAGCTACGAATTAGTATTATGCCCTCCCAAGTAAATGATTTTGTCTTGAATTTTTAAATGGAATGAGTTAACTTATAGGGACTTCTGAAATGGTATTATACTGTAAACGTTACCCGATTATGTTATTTAACTTACATCGGCGAGTGTCAAGAAATAGTTTTCCATCTAATGGAAAACAATACATTTAAACATGTGCAATTTATTACATAATTTGAATAAATAAATAAATAAATTCGATTAAAAAACATATCAACTCTGTATGTTTTACGCGTTTAGGTACCCGCGAAAAAAGAGATAAACACAGATTATAAAAATATGCAATGTATTAGAAGAAGTTAATTAACAAAGGAACATTTCGACAAGTTTAAAGTGACTTTTACATTATACGTTCGTACTATTACATACAGTTACAATTCCTGAGACTTCAGTAACAGACTGCATTAAGATCCAAACTGCGCGTTATCTTCAGAGAATAAAAAGGGGAGAGATAATATACGAAATAATATTACAACGCGCGTTTCAATGTTGAACATTTTAGACGTAGATAGAAGTTGAAAAAAGATCAATAGCAGAGTGCAACTTGTTGGTTACATCACTTGCGAAAGATATACCCGGTAAAGTAAACTGTTATGAACTTCCTATAAACGTGTTATGAAACCGGTACGAAAGACAGAAACCAGGAGATGATAGAGAAAAGAATTAATGAAATAAAATAACAAATCTCAAATTTGGTTACGTACGTTTATTTGAAAAAGATGAAATAAGGAGTAACAAAATATCAGAATTTACCCGGAATAGAACCCAGTACAGTGCGCACAGAGTTTAGATTAAAGTAAAGGATTTACAAAAAAGTAAATATCACTATTCGTCTAATTAAGAAAAGAACTTGATAGAGGGGCGCTAAATCTACTACATTTTTAACTTGATTTTAACCACTGATGATTACCATTTTTAAACATGAGTTATTTTTTAGATAACCTTAAAAACGTTTTAAAAAGCGATTAGTCTATGCGATCAATACTATAGAAAATAATATCGTTTTGTTCGGAAAGATTTTTACATAATTCTTACTAATAAAAACGGAAATTTACCATTTAAAAAATACGATTTTATAAAATAAAAATCTAATGTGGACATCACATAACTTCCTTGTACGCCTATTAAATTACATATACACATTTTTTTACAATCAGAGATTAATAATTATTAATAAATAAATATATTTAATTAAAAAAAAAGTAAATGAAGTCGGATTCGAACCGATGTGCCTTCCCCTTGTAAGAACCAAATATTTCATTAATTAAAATTTTATTTCGCTGTAACTCTGGTAACAATGAAAATAAGTACTATTTATGATATATCGTTGAAAATCTTTCAATAAGGGCTTATTACTGCAATTAAGAAAAAGTAAAAAATCCAAATGTTTTGGATTTCGGACGTTTTTGGACATTTTTGGTGAAATCGATTATAATCAAAAAAGGAGGTGCACAACTAGATGTTACAACAGTCCTAAATCCAATATTTCAACATTCTACGGTTAACAGTTTTTGATTTATGCGAAATACATCCGTACGTATATACATAAGTCAGACCGAAACTAGTCAAAATGGATTCAGGGATGGTCAAAATGGATGTTTCCGTTGAAATCTGAAAACCGAAATTTTTCGCGATCACAATTATTACTTTACTTCGTACAAGGAAGTAAAAAGATTGCTTTTTTTGTTTGCTTTTATTTTAATTTAGATTATAGAATCAACAATCAGAATGCAGAAAACTTTCATATGAACATTCTTATATTGCATAAGGATCTAACTGATACGGATATTATCTAATAAACAAGTGTTGTTTTTTTTTTTGTTTAACCATTAGAACAGAGACGTTTCTTTCCGAATATGAGTTATCTTTTAAATTAATATTATTAAGGTAGCGTTAAAAAAATCGTATTATACGGAACTTTTTCTGTAATTTTTACTTACATGCAGAGTACAATTGTATTAAAAAATTTGATCTATTTTCCGTGAAAGATAGTTCAAATCTAGCGTTTCAAAATTTCGTTGAAAAATTCTAATTAAATGATTGCCGAAAACCAAACGATACACGTTTCTTCATCCTAAACTATATTTCCTACAATCCTTTTTCTGTCTGGCTTTGTTTTGAGATTAGTTGCATTTTGTTTCCGATGTAATGGAATAAAAAATCTTTGTGGGCCACGGTAGGGTTTACCAAAAAAATACTTTCAGACCCTCCAATTTTAGCAGTCGATTACCATATTTAATTTTTTTTTAGTTAAAATAATTTTTAAGAAAAAATTTATCTTTTTGTTTGTAACAAAACTAAAATTTTTATAAAAATCAAAATAACTTTTAACAGTTAAAACGATGTTAAAATTTTAGTGGAAAAAAAATTACTACTTTCGATTAGAAAAATGTACAATTTAATGGAATTTCAAAATAACTTTATAAAAATAAGCTTCTAAATAAACTGGTAGTACAGACCAGAATTGCACCCTTTCAAGAAATCCTTTTTTTCCTTAAACAGTAGTTGAAAAAACATCGACACGTAAAGTTGAAGAGAAGTCGATTAATTGCAAAAAGTTACGAATTCATGTATACGTATGAATAAACTCTAAAACGGTAATACGAATTTAAAAATTCTTAATCCGACCAAAAATAAAGTTGTGTATCATTACATGTTTTCATTTGAGAAGGCTAAATCGTAAAAAAAATGATTAAACACGTTCAAAATTAAAGAGGTTCAAAACTACCAATAAATGAATAAAAATAAATATCAAAAAAACTTAATAGCTTGCTGGAATGAAAACCCCGAAGAGAGAATAGATACATTATGAAAAACAAACATTTTCTCGTAGACGTATAATTTTAATTTGAAATAGTTATTAAATATCTGAGAGATTTTTACTCGGTTAAGAAAACAAAAACAAATAATTTCATTTTAATCACAAATTGTCAAATTAAGACGCAGTGTTCATCACAGGAAATCTTTTACCGTATCAGCAAAAAATACGCATATTTTCTGTAAAAAAATTTTATCCCCCTTAATTAACATTAGTTTATACATTTTTTTTCAAATGAATCAATACAGAGTTACTGGTAAAATAAAATATTAAAATTTGATTTTGATGATGTCTTTAACGATCGCAAGTATATAGTATTTAACTTCTAATTCGTTTATATAAAAAAACTGTCACCATTGACGATGAAGTTTCCCAATGTTTGCAGAGCTTGAAATTTAGAATATTTTTCATTATATGCCCCGTTCAAACAAATCATTGAAAACCTTAAGTAGCCTTGATTTAATCCGTACGTGTGATGGTTATTAATGTTATCAATACGTGTAACGGTTAATGGTTTTTACAGAACGACACCTTCTGTAATTATTGAAAATGTATAATTACATGACACAATTTTTAAACATAGGTAAGCTAACTTCTGTAGTATATCAGTATTTATAATTATTATTACCTTCAAGGATTTTTTATTAATCCTTTATCAACTGATATCCCTGAGTTATCTTTTAAATTAACAAAATCTCTTAAAATGTTTAAAGTTTAGTTTATCTCAGTCAGAAAGGCCACGATTAACGCCTAGAGTTTTAATACGATTCAATAATTATTGATGCCTAATAAATGTTGATATGTAGTCCTAATTATTTAACATTAATTAATATTAAAAATAATATTATTCTCATTATTATTAATAATAATAAGAATAACGTCCAAAGAATGCCAAACACCTCAACTGCTATCGGTAATAAAGATTTTATCGTTGCTTCCCAACATAATTTACAAATAGATTCCCAGAATAAAAAATTCATTTGTGGCTTGCACGCAGTCAATACCGACTCAGACGAGTCAGATAATTTACCAGATAATTCGGGAGCTACATTCGCTCAAACCTGTACTCCTTGGTACAAGATTATAAGCGGTTTAGTAGAAACCCATCCCGGCCATATATTATAATAATATACGTATATATTTATTTTAATAATATTACTTTTATGTACAGACAATTTCTAAAATGGTGGGCTAGCTATACTTTTTCGGATTTTACTTGTAAAACTAAACAAAAATATCCTACGGAAAAATGGCAATTTCTCATTCGTTCTCCCCCGTCCACCAATTTGTTATTTTTATATAAAAATTTATATCTCAAGTTCGGATAGATGAATCACATTAATATTTGGTAAGCTTTTTTTTTTAAACCCGGTTAACAAATAGCCGGGTTATGGCAGAAAATTGATGTAATTTTGTATCTGTTTCATGTCTTACACTTTACGTTCAATTCGATTAAATATTAATTATTTTTATTTACTGTTAATTCTAGTATCGTAAATTAGTATCACATTAAGCAATAATTTTTTCACAATAACTACCTAATAATTATGACAAAATTACAAACATCAATTTTCTCCCATAACTCAGGTATTTGTTAACCGGTTTTAAAAAATAAAACGGCATTTTTTTTCACGATAAAAAGCTTAATATTTTAGGAAATAACATAAATTTTGATAAAACTAATATTTATGGAGATATAACGAATTAATAAATAAACATGGCCGCCATTTTCTAATTTAGAAATTATTTAAGTCCTAATTTCTTGCTAATTTTAAAACTTTATTACCAAAATGCTTAATATTAATGTGATTCATCTATCCGAACTTGAGATACAAATTTTTATATAAAAATAACAAAATGGCGGACGGGGGAGAACGAATGAGAAATTGCCATTTTTCCGAAGGATATTTTTTGTTTAGTTTTATAAGTAGAATCCGAAAACTGATAGCCACCCCACCATTTTAGAAACACATTGTATATTTATATAAATAATATTGCCAAAAAACAAACTGGCCTTAGGGTAACTTCTTTCTTTTTCTGTTTAGCCTCCGGATCCACCGAAAGGAAGTATTACTTCAGAGAATGTGAGGATAATGTGTATGAGTGTAAATGATGGTAGTCTTGTACAGTTTCAAGTCGACCGTTCCTAACTGAGACTGTACAAGACTACACTTCATTTACACTCGTACATATCATCCTCTGAAGTAATACCTGCACGGTAATTCGCGGAGGCTAAACAGGAAAAAGAAAGAAAAAAGTCGACCGTTCCTGAGATGTGCAAGTTATTCAAGATTTAACTTAACTTCAAGATTTATCCCGATGATAAAATTGAGACTTGTTAATACCATAACAACCTTTCTATTTTTCTTATTTATTTATGACCTTATTTTTTTCCAAAAAGAAAATAATGAACTATTTTTTACATAAGTAACACGTTAAAAAATTTACAATTAATTCAATCCTTTACTAAGTTACACTGTCTACGGTTACCTTAAAAGCTAATTCAAAACAAATAAAAGGAGAACATTTTGTTGTAATTCCACAAAAAAAATTTAATTTTTAAAGTAGTCCAACAATTTACTTTCTTCTCTTTCGACAAAAATGATAAAATATGACACACTATTAAAACTCAATAAGAAATAACACTTACTAATGCTACTAAGCTTAGAAAAATAGTTAATAACATAATTTTAAATCAATGTGTGATTTGAGACAAAAAGATTTTAGAAGTTGAAAAAGATATATATATATATATATATATATATATATGTTAACATGCTACCCTCTGAATATCATTCCAACTCTTCATCTGACTTTTCCAAAGTATATTAAAAAATTTAATTTAATTTTACCCGCCGAGTTATTCTAATGGTTAGATTCGTCATCACAAAATCAGTTGATTTTTTTAAGTCGAGAGTTCTAAGTTCTAGTCCTGTAAAGGCAATTGCTTTTATATGGATTTGAATGCTAGACTGTGGATACCGGTGTTCTTTGGTGATTGGGCTTCAATTAACCTGACGTTTAAGGAGTGGTCGACCTGAGTCTATTCAAGACTGCATGTTTATCGGTACATTTACACTGCACTACGTCTGCAGCTACTTCAGGCCTGGCAAGCCGGTAGCGGTGATTGCAACTGCTAATCTAGCACACGCGCGCGCGCGCACACACACACAGAGACAGAAAGGGAGAGAGTGAGTGAGTGATTTAGAGACCCGGCAGTAGCTGGAAAATTGGATGGAGAGAACAAATATAATTAGAAAATTTAATATAAAATTAATAAACAAACTTTATTTCATAAGAAAACTAATTAATGAAAGCTGATTAAACCGTTTCTGAAATAAAAAGAAAAACCTACATCAATGGCTAATATTCATGCAAATACGCACCCAAATACACATAATTTTGTAAGCCAATTTCATTATTTTATATTATAAAACACAAGAGACTGTAAAATTTCGAAAAAATACAAAAATCCGTCGGACCATTTTTTAACCCAAAGTGATAATTTCCTTGTATATACGTAGATAATATAATAGTTGTAAAAACAAATATATTGAATCTTTTTTCAGTAAAATATTTCGTCGTATAACGTTTACTTACAGAACAGAATTATTGACGAAACATAATTTTTACGCCATTATAAAATAAAAAATTATTCCTCATTTCAGAAACTGAAAAAATCAATTTTTGATGAATCTGAGACCAAAATCGCATTTGGTATTTCTTCCAAATTTCGTTTGTGGACGTCAAACAGCTTACTTCGCGGAGGAAGCGATTTCATTAGGAGTTACAAAATATCCCTCTACATAAAAATTTTTTTAAAAAACCAAATGAAAGAAATTTTTAAAACACTGTTATTATAAGTAAATAGCTTGTTTTCTGTTATAAACTACTTGAATTAAAAAAACTGCTAAAAGAAATAACGGATAAAATTTTTCGGAGTTTGAGTCCGAGAATCGGTAGTTGTCTGCCGACACATTTTTTTACAAAATATATAATATCTTGAGCATTATATTTTGAAGAAGACTTAAATGAATAGTCTTGAAAACTATACTTAAGTATTTTTAAATAAAACTTATATTTTTCTCTGGTTTCAAAGCATGAGGCATCTAAAATGAGCAATTTCCAACAGTCATATGATACTTGAAATTTCATTTTTATTATTAAAACTCTTACGAATCATATAAAAAAAAGAAACTGCATCCCGAAGGATATAAAACAAAGTAGAAGCAAGGATATTTTTCAGGTGACAAAACCGGTTTCTCAGCTTATACTCTAGTGTCATTATTGGAAGGTCCAGCTGGTTATTATTTTCTTTCTTTTAAACTCAACCTTAAATCTACATTTTTTAAACTAATTAAAATCTCCATGTAACGAAATAAAAAATAAAATATATTAAAATAATAAGTGAACTTAAATCATAAACGTGCATAATAATGGGTTGAATTATCATATTCATTAAATATATATATGAAACACATGCCGTACTGTACATAAAAACAAATAATTGCATTTCCTATTAACAAACGTCGAACTCGGAAAAAACTTATTACACGTCAAAAAGCTACTATAAACTTAATAACCCATATTATTATGTAACGCTACTGAATCAAGATCATACAAAAAATATATGTTATGAGAACACACGAAACGGAAGACTAGATACAACCTACCGTTATAAACTATTATGCCATATAGGCGCGGAAACCAACTACAGCAGTATCGCAGAAATTCCGTTACGAAATGACAACTTATTCCCTTTGTTTTCAAATTCCTTACACCGCTTAAATCGTATTAGGAGAAGCAGAATAATTGTAGCGGTGAAAATTAGTAATTTGAAAAGAAATTAAGTTAACGCTTGTTTTACTAAAATTTTAACGGATGTTATTCTGTACAATCACGATAAATATTTCTTTCGTTTTGTATATTACTAAACAACTAAATATTTTACATTATAGCTCGTTATAATACATTAATATATCAGATAAAATTAAATAAGTATACGCGCGCACATACACTTAAATAAAAGTAAAGTATTTAATAAAAAAATTCGATATTTATAGATTTATACAGTCCTATGTAATAATAACCTTTATCCGTTATCATAAATCATACATAAAACTAAGAAAAAATCGACCACTGTAAGCACTCTACATAGTTGTTTATTTTTTCAAAATTAAAATTTAATTATTTACTTTATTTTATAGTCTTTTCTTTCACGCACAGAAAAAAAAATCATCTTCTTACACTTTATTAGTATAAAATAACAATTCTGATATAAAATCCTTTATTAAATGATAAGGCAGTTTAAATTGTTCACACTCCCGGCGCTACACTGGTTTTTCAATTTCTGTGAAACACCTGAGATACTAATTTTAACTATAATTTTCTTTTTTAAAAAAAAACAACCAATGAAAAGTAGACGACTTTTCGTTTATGTAAAAGAAACATTAGTTTATAACGGGTGTTCAAAAAGTGGCGCAACCTTACGAAAGAATATTTCCTTCTTTTTTGCAAGGTTTAATTGAGGAAAATTGGGTTACACGATGCAGCAGAGAATATTCATTGTCTCCTAATAGATTAGAAATCCCAGTTATACCCAGATCCAGAATACCTTCACAGAAACGTATGGTGTGGATGCACCAAACAAGTCCCTACATCAAGCGGCTGTACAAGTTCCAAGAGACAGGGAATATGGAAAATGCTGCCAAAAGTCGTCGACCGAAAGCGCTAACACCGGAAAAGTTGATCATCGTGCAAGCTGCATATTCTGTTACTTTCAAGAAGTCTGTGCAAAGCCTATCTAGTCGGTCTAGTCTCTCCGTCGGTAGTGCTCACACAGCATCGCGCAAGTGTTTAAAGATGCATCCGTACAGAATTGGCGTTCTTCACGAGTTGTTACCTGTAGACACTGAAAAACGTGTAGCTTTCTGTCAGTGGTTCATGTCATTTATAACGCCAGATAGGGAAGAACTCGATGACTGGTTTCGGTCTAACGAGGCACGGTTCCACCACGATGGATAAGTGAATGCAAAGATTTCGTGCCTTTAGCGTAAGGAAAATCCACATCAGCTGAATTAGTTTCCTCTACACGGACAAAAAGTGGTGTTAGGTGTGCAATTTCGCGTAGGCGAATGAATCTTCATGACATTCTTTCACGAAAGACTGAACGAACAGTGAGCGCTACATACAGACTGTGTTTTTGTGGTATTTCTACGTGTTGTGGTGTTTCTACTTTTTCTTGTGGGAATACCTTAACAATGCTGCTTACAAAATTCATCCTCTCACCGTTCCCGAATTGCAGAGCGAAATTGAACGATGTGTCGCTGCAATTAATTCGTCAACAAAAGTTACATGTGTTTTACACAACGGTCGTGTTCAATTTGGAGGTCACTTTCAACAACTATTGTACTCATTTTCTTATAAGGTTAAGTCATTTTTTGAACACTCATTGTTATACGTACAGTAAGTATGCATCTTGTTGCTTTAATTGATGCAAGAAAAATTTGATAAAAAAAGACATACTTAGTATAAACATTTATTTCTTTATTTACATATCCAACCAACTTAATTTTTGATGAACATCGTTGTCAAACCCGGAAAATTTCTTCATTTTTATTCAAAACATTACTTAACAACTTTATAAAAAACTGTAAAATAAATCATATATATTATTGAACAATATTCAGTGAAAAAATTAATACGGTAAAACAGTCTAATACTTTAGAACAGTGGGAAAAATCGAAGGTAGAAAGATGAAAAGAATGGATTATACTTTCCTATGGTAATTATATTTAAATGATAAGGTTATTTTAAGCGTGAAAAAATCAGAGAGCACACATATGCTCGTGCTTTGAAAATATAAACGAATTAAAATTTATGAAGTAAAAACTAAAAACGGAATGAAAACTAATTATTCTAACTAAATCTATACATCGATACAAAATTTAAAACGTTAAACGTTTCATAAAGCGAGATCCCCTTGAAAGAAAATCAAGGTAGATTGTAACAACACTTCAACAAAACAATTTGAAACTGAAAAAGGAGTGTTATATATAGTTTTTTATATGCTGAATATGAATATGTATTCCGAAACAATCCATCACTTAACGTTCTTAAGTTACAATCCCTTAAATGTATTTATTCAATCGTTCCTGGGACAAATACAAATAACTACGTCTCTATGATTGCTTATTCACATCCGATTCGATTTATATTGTGATGCATGCTGTAGACCTATATTTGATACATAAGAATCGAATTATGTCATTTTAGGTCAAGCCAGACATGTATATACGTAATAATAATTTATAAAAACCATTACCAACAACTTTTTTATATGTGTTCAAGTACCTTCGGGTACAAAATCCATCTACAGGAACTCAAAAAACTTTTATATTATTCTTAAAATAAAAAAAACGAAAAACTATTCATAGTATGTAAGTCTCAACGGTGGAAACTTTTATTGTGACTGGACGCTAAGTCGACATAATTTTTTTAAAACATGACGACCGCTGTTGTTCATTTTTACATTTTACGTAACGACTTACATACGATAAGTTTTAATTTTATTATCTTAAGAATAATATAAATGTTTTGAGTTCCGTAATATGGATTTGATATTCGTAAGTACTTGAACACATTTAAAAAAGTTGTTGGTAAGTGGTTTTTATAAATTATTATTATTGTATAATCATACCAACGGGCCATGTTTGATAAAATTATTATATGTATACACGTGTCAGTGAGTTTAGTAATGAGTAATTCAACATGAAATTTTCTTCTGTACGAGTTCACCTCTTGGTATGACTTGCTGTTTTCTTTAGTTGTGGTAGTGGCTTTATCATACACATATTATAAAGATTGTCTCATAAATGATGCCATAAATTTAGTGAAAAATTTTTATGACAGAACAACTTCTGGTGTTATTTTATTGAACATCATGATTTGTTGTGTGTGTGCGCGCGCGCGCGCGCGTGTGTGTGTATGTGTAAGTAATTAAGTATTTATAATTAAAACTTAATTTTATAATTAACTATTTCTGTAATATTTCAGTTTACTTTCATTCATTAAAACAATTTGAATTTTACAATGAATAATAATCGGGCTAGTAAAATTTCTCCTAATATTTTTTGTTACGTTTTCGGAGAAGTCACCATGAAAATTCAACAAAAACCAGCATCGAATCTGCTGAAAACTGCTTAGAAAACATTATTTTGGACTGTTCCTTGGGAAACCAAGAAAAAATCCTGGGCTCCACGTGTAGCATGCATCAAGCGCTACGTTAAACTAATCCAGTGATTAAAAGGAAAAAAGAGCATTTGCCTTTTGACGACGTACCTATGATTTGGCGAAAGCTTATTAATCATTTTGATGACTGCTATTTTTGCTTCACAAATGGTACTGGTTTCAATTCAAACAATAAAAGTAGTATTGCATACCCAAATGTTCGTTCAGCTATGAGACCAGTACTTCATGATGTTGATTTACCGATTCCGATCGCTCCAACTTCTTGGAAGGAAATTTCTGATTTCCCAAAAGGCTCAACCGATGAATCCTTAACTTCAATAGATATTAATTACATTCCAGAAGAATCAAAATACTGAACCTCACCTCATCACCCAAGCAGAACTGAGGGACCTAATTCGTGTCTTGTATTTGCAGAACTCTATGAACTCTAACTCGAAACAACATGCAGAACTCCTAGATTCAGGTCTTAAAGAATGGAATTTATTAAACAAGGATGCTAAAATTTCACTATATAGAAATTAAAACGAAAATTTACTAAAATAATTTAGGAGATTGTTTAATTTGTTCCTGCCATGATGTTTGGGGGCTAATGTCGGAACTGGACATTGAATATATTATTCATGATTAGCGTTTATTTATACTCTCATCAAAAGAAGCTTAAAGACAGTGTTGTTGCATAACTCAAATAAAAGTTTACTTCTAAGTTTGTTAAGTTTACTTGTATACCGGTAGCAGATGTTGTAGGAATGAAAGAAACGTATGAAAGTATGTCAAACATTTTAAAAGCTATTAAGTATGATGAACACTCATGGCGAATCATTGCTGACCTGAAAGCGATATGGCTTCTTTTCAGTTTCCAGAAGGGCTTTACAAAATATATGCGTTTTCTGTGTTTGTGGGATAGTCGGGCTACAGATAAACACTACGCAGTTTGTTTATCTGGCCAAAAAAATCAAAAAAAGAAAAAGAAACACCTTTCCTTACCCCCGGAAAGGAAAATGTTGTCAATATTTTCCTTGTCGAAGCAGATCGTATTATTTTACCACCTCAACACATAAATCTAGGCCTGATGAAAAATTTTGTAAAAGCATTAGATAAAGATGGAGATGGCTTAAAAAATTTAGCAGAGATTTTTTCACAATTAAGTGAAGCCAGATCAAAAGAGGGAATATTCATCGGGCCACAAATAAGAAGATTAATTCGTGAAAATATATTTTACAGCAAACTGAATCCTAAAGAACTAGCAACATGGTAGTTATTCAAAGACATCGTTATTGATTTTCTTGGAAACAAAAAAGCTGAAAACCACGATCAGCTTACAGATGAACTCTTAGTGAAGAACTACAAAAATTTACGCTGTAGAATGTCATTGAAAATTCATTATTTTACATTCTCCTTTGGACGTTTTCCCTTTAAACTTTAGTAACATCAGCGACGCACAAGGAGAAAGGTTCCACGAAGATATTGCGCAGGTGGAATAAAATTATCAAGGCAGATGGGATGATGGGATGAATCTATAATGAGTGACTCCTTTTTTGGGGAGGGGGTGGCGAAAAACGTTTTAAATTTATTATCGCCCGGAAGACAAAAATATAAAATTAAAACATAAAATCTAAACAGCAAAAATTAAATCAAAATAATAACTTGACTAGAATTAAAAAACAAAATTAAAATATTAAAATCAAAAAACAAAATACTGAACACGAAAACATAACTACTAGTGATAGTAGTTAACATACTAAAAAATTAATTTTAACTGTATAAAATAACTCTATAAAAACTCCTTGGAAAGTAGAATTACTAAAGATGGACGAAGCAGGAGCGATATAAAATGCCGAATAGCACAGGCAAAACGAGCCTTCAGTCAGAGATATAATTTTTTTACGTCAAAATTTAATTTAAACTTGAGGAAAAGATGTTTGAAAGTATATGTTTGGAGCGTAGCTTTATATGGAAGTGAAACTTGGGACGATCGGAGTACCTGAGAAGAAAAGATTAGAAGCTTTGGAAATGTAGTGCTATAGGAGAATGTTAAAAATCAGATGGGTGGATAAAGTGACAAATGAAGAAGTGTTGCGGCAAATCGATGAAGAAATAAGCATTTGGAAAAATATAGTTAAAAGAAGAGAAACTTATAGGCCACATATTAAGGCATCCTGGAATAATCGCTTTAATATTGGAGGGACAGGTAGAAGGGAAAAATTGTGCACGCAGGCAGGCAACGTTTGGAATATGTAAAAAAAATTGTTAGGGATGTAAAATGTAAGAGGTATACCGAAATGAAACGACTAGTACTAGATAGGGAATCTTGGAGAGCTGCATCAAACTAGTCAAATGACTGAAGAAAAAAAATATATAGAAACTCCGAGAGGAGTGTAAAAGGGTCCTTCTCACAGAAAAAATAAATTTAAATGAAAATCACAATTTAACATTATTAAAAGGTATGTAAAATATTTACACGTCCGAGAAATAAAAACAGCCGTTACAAAACGTCCTTATTATTGCCCAGGATTTGATGAATGCTCCTGGGCAACTTAAATTTACCACGCAACGCCGCATAACGTACGCAATCTACAACAATGTGGAGCACAGTCAAGCGGCAGTTGCATCGTACGCATATTGGTGCATTTACGTTTGACATTAGATGTCTGTGAGTGGCTCTGGTATAGCCTAACCTCAATCGACAAAGGACTACTTCCTCTCGACGGAGTCTTCTGAAAGACGAGTCCCGTGGCAACAAACCGTTTTTAATGTATCGGAGTTTATTATTTACTGTGACAGTCCAGTCACCTTGCCCCACGTTGCTCGAAGAGCGTGTTTTACACAATTGATAAAATCGCATGTATTAACAACATTGGTGAAAGAAAGTTAACTACATGCGTCTTTAACAGCGGAATCTGCACGTTCATTGCCCGCAATTCCTACGCGGCTAGGGATCCAGCAGAAACTCACTTGTGTGTTGCGATAAATCTTGTGTGTTAATAAAAATCTTCTAAAGCTTGGAGTGCACTACACGAATCGCTACAAATAAGGATATGACGGTATTTTGGGTTAACGATATTCAAAGCCTTATTGTTAGCGTACAGTTCTGCAGTAAATACACTTGTAATATTATGTAGACCAAACATATATATATTTTGCTATTAAAAATAAATGTGCATCCGACTGTATCATTCTGTTTCGATCCATTTGTGTATACTATTTCGTCTGGGTTTATCTGGGAGAGAATAAGGTGAAAACTTTGCTGAAAGACGATAGGTGATGTTGATTGTTTCTTGTATGTGCTAAGATCAAAAATAAAATTTATAAGATTAATTCTCCAAGTAGGATACGAACAGGGATATTGGAAAAATAGGAGGTATGTCTAAGTTTAAAAGCTGTAGTAACTGCTGGGTACGTATACCCACAGGTGCAGTATAACGTGGATGATCTTCATATCTTTGTAAATTAGGATTCTCAAGAACTGCGGTAAGAGCCGGGTGATTTGGTTTCCCTTTAAGACGGGCAAAGTAAGATGCTAGAAGTTGGTCACGTGTATCCCAAAATGATGGTTCATTGCACTCAACAAGTATGCTAGTGACAGGGCTTGATCTAAAAGCACCAGTAGCAAGACGGAGAAAAGCATGATGTACGGCATCTAACATCTTCAGTGCGGTTTTCCGCCCTGAAGAGTAGGCGATACAACCGTAATCTAAGCGGGAACGAATTAAGGAATATTAAAATCGGAACATACACGACATATCGGCTCCCCAAATCGTGTTGCTAAGAACTCGCAGCATATCTAGCAGTTTGCAACATTTTGGTTTTACTATTTGATGTGATTGACGCAATAAGACGACTGTCAACAAGCAAACCTAAAAACTTAATATCACGAGAGACAGCAATTTGTTTGACATTCTGAAAGATTTGTGGTATAAAAGGATCCCGCAAGCGAGAAAAGACTACACATTTGTTTTCTCAGGTAAAAATGTGAAACCGGCAACATTGGAACAAGCTTCAAGGTGAGATATTATGTTCTGTAGTAGTCTCCCTGCTGTGGCTCTTGAACCGAACGTAATGGCAAAATCGTCAACAAATAACGATCGTGAAATAGAGGTTGCACACATTCAGTAATGCTGTTGATGGCTATAGCAAAGCAAGGTTGCAGTTAATACACTTTCTTGAGGTACTCCATTCTCTAGGTGACGCTACCTGATAAGGAATCTCCAACTCGAACACGTAAAGTTCAGTTATTTAAGAAACCCCTGATAAATGCAAGCATACAGCCCTTGACTCCCCATTCTTTATGGGTGTTAAGGGAACGTCGCCAGGCCGTGGCGTACGCCTTCTTGATGTCAAAGAATATAGCGACGAGGCGCTGGCGGAATAGGAGCGTTTTGGATAGCTGCTTCCAGTGACACTAAATGGTCAATGGCAGAACATCCTTGGTGGAAACCGCATTGTTCCACGCATAGGACGCCATGTCTCTCTAATTACCTCTAAGTATCATGTGAGCCTTCGGTTCACCATTCTCTCCGTCACTTACAAAAAACGCTTGTCAAAGAGATAGAGCAGTAGCTTGAGGGGTTTGCTTTACCTTTACCAATCCGCCTTTTCAACAATCCATCACCGTCGCCTTTTTTCCACTTCACGGTCGACATCAACCCCACATAACGGCCGTGAAGATCACTCCACACAACAGACCAATGAAGACGAGGAAGTAAACTCGATGAGCATAAGGAGAGGTCGACGTTGGAGAATGTATCAGATGATAAGGGCATGAATGTGTGCGATCCATTATTCTTCATAATTTTATTTGTTTCAAATTATTTTTTTGATTTTTTTTTGACCTGTGTAAATAAAGAATTTGGATAATTTTTTGGTAATATTTCTAAATTTATATTAGAAAAATAAATGGAAAAACTGTTGTTTTTTTTTTAGGGGGGATTTATAATTGTTTATGTTATTTTTATTAAATTAGGTGGTCCTAAGGTAGTGAAATTTTATAGTAGTTGCAATAGCTTAGTTTTACAAGATCATAAATCACCATATAAACAGGATAAACTACCACTCTCATTTTGTCGCGGAAGTTATATCACAGTTCAAATCAATTAGATACATGGTAGCGGTAGCAGATTTATCACCTCGGAAGTTAAGAAAGGTTTCATTAATTCCACCGTGTAAATCTTTTGAATCTTTTTTTTAATCTATGTTCAAGAGTCTAGAAGAACACAAAAGTACCGGAAAAGTTTAGTAGTAGTATCAAAAGGTTTTTCATTAACTTTAACGTACAGGAGATTGACTGTTCAATGCCCAACGGAACCAGTTATATTTTAAAGCTAACGGCACCGTTATATTTTTGGGTTCCAATGAACAACACATTTTTGCTTAGCGATCCATAAATGTAGACGAACGACGTATAAACTCACTATGTAAACAAAGAATGCTTTTACCTAGACAACTCAAATCAAGAAAGCTAGCTAAATTAAACATCTGGATACTTTTGAAATATAATGAGAGACAATCAAATCAGAAAGCACCGACTAAGAAAATAAGAAGCTTGTAAAATTATAACAAACTTCCTACCAGAAAAACAACACAAAAACCAAAACAACGAAAAAAATCCTAACAGATGATAATTCAAAGAAATTATTTTGCAATAACAAGTAAAGTAACCGACAATCTGATATAACATTTCCAAGTGTGTTAAGATACCCCGATTTACAGGAAGTTTTCTGCTTTAAGCTCTCATTTCCTAAAAGAAAGAAAAAAAGATGAGGGAAAAAATTAATATAAAAAATGTTTATAACAATAGAAAAGAGGTAATACAAGAGAGGTAACAGAATTCGTTTTGCTTCTTTATCCTACGAATTCCTTCGGAATAACAAAATTAAATTTCAGTTTTCTCGCCGTCAAGGAAATGGAAGAATTATTGATCCGAAAGTAGATTTTTTAATACGTTAACTTCACATGCAACAGTATTCAAATATACTGTCAAATAAAACATTAAAGAAAAAATAATAATAATATTATTAAAACTTACAGCTTGAATTAAGTGATACTTCTTGAAAATTAATAAAGGAAAGAAATACCAATTATTTTTTTAATCACGATGAACCCACTGGTAACTAATACTGATGATCGAATCAACTGCTGATTGTTACTCAGCACTTGTGACACAAAGAATATTCATTCAATCGACTGTAAAATAGTTACGTAATACGTAGATCACATCATGATTCAATTTGTTCTCAGTGATGATTTCTTTTCGTAAGTGGAAAGGTTATTCAAATTATAATAAAACAATTGAAATTGCTACCACCTAAGTTTGTATCGTTTAATACAGCGCCATATACAATTACATACCATATCCCTATTCCATTTATGTAACAGGACCTAGTACACAAAGTAACACGTTTCACGGAAGAGTGACACCATTTAATAGTACACAACGTAGCTATAAACCAGACTTTATTTCCGTTCATATTTATGTACAATTATTTAACTAGTTTTGATAAATACATGTTTTTTTCTACATATGAAAAAAACTTTTTCTTTAACAATCCACCCGTATAATAAATTAATCCAGTTATTAGAAAAGTAGCATTTCAAAACATAAAAAAAATTTTAATGTCAAATAAAATAGTAAAAGAAATTAAACTAGATTGCGCGCGCGCACACACACACACACACACACACACACACACACACTCACTAATTTAGTAAAAAAGTATCAGAACAATTTGACACGAATAAATGAATTCAAATAAAGCAATTCAATCGTACTTTACATTACAGTAAACTATAACTAGATGCGTTTTCAAATTATTTTCTTCGCAATTCACATTTCAAAAATATTAACAATGGTTTTATTTGAATACAAAGAATTAAAAATACTATGAGAACCTGCCAAAAGTAATCAGATTTACATTTAATTACACACACATAAATGTATTATTACTAAGTTATCAAATGAAAAATTTCGACAACTAGAAGCTAGCCGTACGAAGTATCTGATTTAGTGTCAGGATTTTATTAACTGACGGAGATATAAGTTACATAGATTTATCCTGAATGATCTATACTTGCATTAACGCTGCCTTTAATGGCTAAAACTATTAAGTACATGCGTCTTAAATTCGCTGTCCAGTCAAGATAAAAAAAAATAATAATAAGCTGGGTAATAAACTCAATATGAATTTAAACTCGTGTTAAAAAACCGACAAGCATAATAGTGGCTAACAGCAGCGTGCTGTGTTGCATTATACATAACTAATTGTTCAACTAGTAGACTACTAGTACTTAACTCTTTGAACAGTAGATCTCACTCATTTTATTCTGAAGTTAATTATTCTGAACCCTACAACGAAATTCAATAAATAATGTAAAAATTAAAATTTAGTATAAAACAGAAGGTTAAGCAAATGTCAAAAATAATTTTGTTGTACCCGCGTGTTTAAAAATGAATATTGGGGTTTTAAAGCCATGAAATTGCCCCCCCCCCCCCCCCCCACAACAGAAAGCGAAATGATGCACCGTGACGATGAAAACTTTCTTTATTGTGTCGTACTCAGTGACGAATCAACATTTCATATTAATGAAAAAGAAAACACTCATAATGTGCGTATCTGGGGTTCCGAAAAGCCTCACGAAATATTTTAGTGTGAACGAGACTCCCCAAACTGAATGGTATTTGTGCCGTATCCCGACGGCAAGTTTACGGACCGTTCTTTTTCGCGGAACTGCAATACGAGCCACGAACTTTATTTGCAACAAGATGATACGCCGTCTCACTGGCATGCATAACGCTGTACATTGATTGGTTGAATGAAATTCTCCCTTCGCTGCACGGGTTGCCGGGGACCAAATGATAGGACTTGTTGGTCGTGGCCTCCACGTTCCCCCGATCTGACCTCGTGCGATTCTTCTCTTTGGAAATTTATAAAGGATCAAGTGTACGTGCCACCGTAATGCTGACCTATCCAATTTGAAGGATAAGATTGAAGCAGCTGTAGCATCAACTACTCCAGATTTCCTGATTAAAGAATGGAATGAACTCTCCTATCCGCTGGATGTGTGCCCTCGACGAGTGGTGTTCACATTCAACACTTAGGAAAAACTGTTCGAGTTGTTCTTTCATTTCATGTATAATTTATCAGTGTAAGTAAAACTTTAAATATTACATAATTTTAAAACTCTGAAATTCATTTTGAAATACAGTACCAACAGCCTCGTAATCACTGATCCCAGGGACAGTATACGTCACTGACTGATGACTATTGACAGGGTACTACCATAACAATACAATGTTGTTAATTTTTTGAACTTTTTTGTACATTTCTTTTAACTACAGTTCATACAATAAATGTACAACAAAATTAATATTTTCGATGTAACTAAAAGATTCAATTTGCGAAGGAAAACAGTCAGTGCTCTCCATAACTTTGTACTGTATGCCACAAGTTGAGCGCAAAAATTTTTGAAAAATCGTTAACATATAAGTTATTCCGCTTAACATCAAAAACCTTACTGCGAAATTTCAAATCTCAAACAACATCGTACAAAAACAAAGTAAATGCCAAAAAAATAGAGCTAAAACAGGATCTCCTTCATTCGGTCAATCATAACCATACGTAGCTTCGAAAAGCACGACCTTTAGCGTCTGTAAGATATTCATTATCTAAGGTTTCTGCAGGGCCAACTGAATTCGGGGAGCACACGGATGAGTTGTTTGCAACATCATTCATAGCTACTTTGCTATGGACGATGTTGCAAAATTTTTTTGGAAAGAAAATTCCCCCAAAAAAATTTGATCTACGTATTAACTGAACTTTATAGTTAATTCTATATAATGACCATTTAGAACCGATTGAATAATTAAACAAAAACGTTTATAAATAACATGCCAAGCACACACATTCGGTTGGCAGAATAGAAGTCTTTAATTTATATCGCTAATTAACGCTTACTTTGTGGCCTATTATTAACACATTTTTTAATGTATTTTAAAAATTGTACTTCAGATTTTACTAGATAATATTGTGCTCTTGATGAACTACGCAAAATTACGGTAAATTTTGGGATCGCTAAGAACTTTTCCGATGTTAAATGAAAAGTACTTGTCAACGTTAAAATAAACATTAAATATTCTGTGGATGTACTAGAATACACTGCATAAAAACCACACGTAATAAATATATTATAAAAATAAGAACGGCAGAAAATCTTTTCAACAACAGTAACATTTTTTTTTTATCAAGTAATAAGCATAATATGATTAAGAAGAAAAAGAACTCCTAATGGTAGACGACGACTATTTTACTACAGTAGCTACTAACATTTAATACCGCCTTTCTTAAATGGCGTGTAAAATGCAGAACACCGATTTTCCTACCGTTACAAATTACCATATAAAATTTGTTCCGCCGAACAAAAAAACAAAGTTTTTCATTCACCAATAATACAGAAATATGAAATAAAAATTATACTTCATTACACAAAGATAAAAACAATGTACAACTTTCTGGCCAACATTCTAAATAAAATAGTTTACATAAATTGTCCTGAAAGAAAAAGCTAATAAAAAACAAAATATCAAAATACTCTAATTAAGTTTCAGCAAAAAATCCCTGATCGGCCAAGACGCTTACAATCTTAAAGATAGATCACAAAATTTTTATTTTTAAAATACAAACTTAAAACTGCCATCATCGTTAAGTTTTTCTTTTAGAACCCCCATCTTACGATTTAATCTCTTTGGCAAGTTCCCACATTAAGCATATAGCCACTGTTTTCAGCACAAAACAGCCTCTTAAATAACGAGTATTATATATTCCGAAAATCCTTTGTAACTATTCGGTTTCAGATTAATTGACATGATATTCGGATGGAATCGGGTCGAATAGTTTACAATTCAGTGGGATTATCCACAACCCACACAATTCTGCTGGATGAGAGGTTTCCTTAAATAAGCCTAAAGAACCCTGATCTTAGATGACTCGATTTTATGTAGAGAAAAACGTTTGTTGCAGACTATAATTAAGATGGGCTTTAGGCGGTTCAAATCAAGCTATAAGCGGTACGGCTACCAATACAAGAAAGGGTCTAGTTTGGTTGACTCCTTTCTTTCGATTTGTTTGCCTCGATCCAACAGCCCTTTGTGGGTAAATCGCCCTTTTTTTATTATCCATATTTTATCTTTCATTCTGATTTTTCGGGATGATCACTGAGTTTTCGCTAAATTCCCACATGATTCGGTCGAAGAAAGTGAGAACTAGTTCAGGGATTATTCTGTTTACAATAACAGACATGAATTCTTTATGTAATTTCGTGGAGTTACAACTTCCTTGATATTTATTAGTTTGATAAGGACAATACCACCCACGGAATTGATTGGAGGACTGTTTTTATTAGGAAAAAAAATCCATACAAGGGCTAAAATGCTTATCGGAAGCTGAACTTTCCACTTCTGGAACAAATTAGTTCTCGAAATTTGTTTGTTTTTATAAATAAAACATTTACCGTCTACAAACTAGCATGTCCCGTCACGGTTTCGCTCGCAAAATACATAATCAGAATTTGAACATGAATACAAAAATTAGCTATTCGACACCAAGCTTATTTTATTTTTTGAATAACAAAAAATGAGTAATTATTCAAAAATACAAATTATCTTAAAAACAAATAAATACCAATAGTACAAAATGTGCACGAGTTAGAAAATAAGATAAGATAGAAAGATAACCGGTCAAGGGCTCTGCCCCTTGGACTCCCTGTGATCATTAAACTCATGCTTGAAGAGAATAGTAATGATAAATAAAAATTAAAGCCTGCCCAATTTATAATTATCAGTGTATTGTAATTTCCACAGAGCAACAATTTGGTCAGTAAAAAAAATATCCGAAACTTTGAGTGATTTGAAGAATGAATGTTTCAGAATAGCCGGCTTCCATCCTATAAACAATAGTTAGTTATAGCTGGTTACCCGTCCTTGGTACGGGTAAAAATATATTTTACCGCTTCTTAGCGTTATCCGACATACAACAGTGGTTTTTCACATCTATTTTTTTTTTTATTTTATGTATTTTAGTGAAGTAACTGGAGGCATGTGCAGCTAGTCGCATCGCACATACAGTAACAGTCGCAGTAGTTGTGTTCGTTGAGCCGCCGTGCCGTGCACCGTCGCGCTTCTTAAAAAACCGAAATAAAAAAATAACACGAAAATGGTTTTCAGATATTTATCTGATGATTATTTGCCAGACCAATTTGAGGGAATACCACGTTTAGTTTAGTTAGAATAGGGAAAATCTGCAATCATTGTTCATAAAGGTTTTTCGCCCATTTCAAAAAATTTAGAAATTGCTTTTCAGATATTCACATGAAGATTACACACCAAAAATAAAGGTAATATCTTCCTTTTTTTTTACAGAGAAATTAAAAAAATAGTAAAATTCAATGTTACACCATTTTAACTTGGAATTTCAGAAAATCCTTTCTCAGTGTGCAGTTACACCGTAAAAAAGTGCGTGTAATCAAATTTTCATCACTTTGCAGTTACAGAGTAAAAATACCGTGTATACAAAAATTTTCATCAATTTATCGTCAGTAGTTTTTACTGGGCATTGATTAGAGTCAGTAAGGACATGTTGTCTTGTAAGTATAGTTATAAGATATTCCTGTAAATCTAGACCGAACAATTAAGACAAAGTCTTCGGTGAAAATTTTACGAAATCTAAATTAAAAATATTAAATAAAAATACCATTTACTGAATACTCCACTGTAACTTTTACGTGTATAACAAATTCTCATCACTAAAGAATAGAAAAAATTACTAATATTATTTAAGTAATTTGCTAATTTCCTCAACAAATGAAAAGTACAGATAAGCTCTGTAACCTATTACAGTTCAAAACACCCAACAAAAATATCTACAGCTGTTTTACGCATAACAGCGTATACGCTCACAAAATGATTGTAATAACACAATAATACCAATAAGTATAATTAACGTAATTTTGAGTTTACTTTTGTCGAAATTCCACCGTAATATGCCATTGTAATCGACGTTTATTTATTAAACAAACAAAGGATAAAATATCGTTAACGAGTTATAAAAATATTCCCTAATCATAATTTTTAACAAAGTTAAAATAATAAACTTGGTATAAAACTGTAAAAAAGAATGATTTATTAAAATTCTTAATAAATTTAATCAGGATATTTCAAATGTAGCAATATAAGAAAATGGAAATACGATACAAGAACTAGAAACACTTTTGCTTTTACTTCATTTTTTTTCAATTAACTACTACTAAAAATGTTTTAATTTCACTACAATATTTTAATAACTAATAACTTCAATCTCTACTGTAACGACACAATGGCACGAGTTTTAGGTCAAATCGCATGCGTAATGAACTATAAAATCATTCCGGTTATCAGATCGAGTTGAATCAATTAATAAGTTAATAATTAATCAAAAAAATATTTTTTTAATACCAGCATATGTTTATTCTACTCTAAATAATTTTAATAGAATAATTCTCATTACTCAAGATATTAATCTTTTAATTTCAATCTTGCTATCGCTAAAAATAGACTTGAGAAATTTATAACGTTAATGCTTATTACAATGTTAAGTTAAACCTTTTCCTCCAAGGAAAGAAATCAGCGAAAATTAACAAGTTAAAAAACATTAAAATTCTCAAAATAAGAATAAATGAAGAAAAAATTTATTTTTTCTTCATTTAGATTTTGAGGTGAAAATTGGGAAGGAGCAAATCTTTTTTAATAAAAATTCTTAATCTCAGAAATCGAAGGTGTTACAGTCGTGAAAATTGGTATTTAAACACTTCTTTGAAAATTAATTTATACGTATTTCACCATTTTTCAAAAATCTAATTTAGAAAAGGTGAAGGAGAGCAAAGTTTATCGTGAAACAATATGAAGCCAAGATGTAACAGTCGCCGGCCTCCATGGCGCGAATGGTAACGTCTCGGCCTTTCATCCGGAGGTCCCGGGTTTGAATCCCGGTCAGGCATGGTACCTTCACACGCTACAAAAATTGTTATTCATCTCATCCCCTGAATCAATACCTAACGGTGGTTCCAGAAGTTAAAAAAACGTGTAAGAGTCGTGAAAAATGGTTTTTAGACTTCTCTTTAAAAAAAAAAGCACATACTTTACCATTTCAAAATCCATTTTGGGAGGCCAGAGGGCAGATAAAAATTTTGTACAAAAATTGTAAACCTCAACAATATGAAATGAATAATGATTATCGTATTTATTCAAGTACCCCCTCCACCGAATAAGCCCCGCACCACGATTTTTCGGACCGAAAATAAAAAAAAAAACATCGAGTATACACCGGTATTTTAAAGTGCAACAGATATGATAAAAAAATACGTAAATATTCAGAAAAGCATTTAATTCGTTCATTTAAATTACAATACTAATATTACATTAATAATTAATTACCATAAGTACTAGTTTAGTACAGAATCAGTAGGACATTAAAACGAAAAGAAAGTATCATGTTGAAAAGGATCATTTCAATACACTTTTTAATATGGGATTTTATTTTTAATTAATCATGTCACTGTCGAAGTCTGTAGAAGAGTTACATGGTAGTCTCCACATCGCTCTGCCAAAGGTCGTCTTCACTACCATCAAGTTCATTAGACATTCCGCGTTTTTTAAAACTTTTCCTTACTAATTCCGTGGAAATACCTTCCCAAGCATCTTTTAATCAAACACAAATCCGGTTAAAATCTGGGCGTTTGATTCTTCCTGTAGGCGTGAGAAAGAAATTTTCATCAGCCATCCGTTTACTGTACAGTTGTTTTAACGCAGATTTGAACGGTTTATTACATCTAGTGGTTGCAATAGAGATGGCAATCCGCTTGGAATTATTACTTTGTCTGTCATACCCTTTTTTAAAATATCTTTCACTTTATCGGTCGTATGCCCCCGATAACTATCCATTACTAGCATACCGGTATTTTTTTTATTAAGTAAATCTCCTGATCGCTTTTACCATACACACCTGATCCGATCTAAAATTAAGGTTTCGTCCATCCAACCTGATTCCTGTGCTCTGATAATAACTCCATTTACCTGTACGGTAGGAAGAGTTATTCTTTTAAAAACAATGTACGGAGGTAATTTTGATCCGTCAGAAGAAATGCAAAGCATGTATACCTTTGTTTTACAATACCACCAGTGCGAATCATAACACTTTTTTCACCTTTTTTGTTTACGGTTTTGTCAAATGGCATTTCAAGATATACGGGGGGTTGATCACCGTTTCCTGTTTGAGAAGGCTTTATCTTTTATAAGATTTATTATATATTTGTGGAAATGTAATATTTTTTGTTCATAAGCGTCTGGAAGTCGTTGAGAAACGGTCGTCTTTCGTCTTATTGATAAATCATTTCGTGCAAAAGAATCGTGTTATCCATCCATAGCTTGCCTTAAAATCAACTTTATTCAAGGATTTAGCGATTTCAACAGCATATGATTGACACATTTCTGTCCTGACAGCATAACCGCATTTCCTTTTTTCCAAGGAACACAATTTTTTTTCTAGGTCTGTGTATTTTAGTTTTAAGCCACGAAAAGCCCTTTTATTACCAGTGCCTTTCACCAGAAGTTGTTTCTTCTTACGCCAGTCTCGAATGCAGCTTTCATCTACGTCAAATTTTCTTCCTGCCGCCCGATTTTCAATTTTTTCAGCCTCTTCAACAACCAGCAGTTTTTCATTTACTGTAAAAGATCGTAGACGCTGTCCTTTTGTACTCATTTTAATGGGTAACTGATACTGTAACTTTAGTGTCATTAGAACCGGATGCAGCCTATACAGAATAAATCAGTTTTATAAAAACACCGTAACTTCATTCCTATCGATAATATGAACAGGATGTTAATGATTAAGGATGTATTCTGTATAAGCGGCATCCGGTATTAATAAAAGAAAGCCTGATATAACTATATTTATGTGATTGGATTTAGGAACTTCTAAGAAAACGTTTATTTTACATAAATTATCCTGGCTGAAGGCTATGTTTCAAATAAGCCCCGCACCCTTATTTTTTTCTCTCCAATTCCAAGAAAAAAAGTGTGGGGAGTACTCGAATAAATACGGTACTTCCCCTAAAGTTGTGTTTTGACATGACTATCAACCAAACCCAGGAACAGTCGCTGAATATGGCGGAAACTGACCTACGGGAACATTGTCTTACTCACGGACAGTTTTACGTGGGCTGCTCCAGCGTGAGCTCACAAACCTTCTGGTCTTTCTTGGGCCTGAAGCGAAAACTGCTAATGTAATTTATAAAGACTTGCTCGGACAGTTTTTACATTCCTAGCATCATAGCTGTAGAACTGTGCTGCAAGAAGGAAAGTATGGTAATAATCAGTCAAAAAATGGGGTATGGGTTTTTTGCATTTCTCGACGTTTCATCAACCTGGAACCCCCCAAAAAAAAACGTGGAGGGGTAATGTTCGTACGTAATGTTTGAAACTCATAACTTTTGACTGCATAAACCGATTTTGATTGTAGAGACTAGTGTATGTAGGGCAATTTATTGGTAAAAGTTTGAAGTTATTATCTCAGGGAGTAAGATCAGGGAAAGTTTTTTTTGTGGTTAATTTTTTCAAACTTTTGCAAACATAACCTCACTTTAAGCACAGTAAATGTGTATACATGCTTATCTTACCATTTAAACAAAAAATGTTCCCAATATTCTCCCCATTCCTAAAATCGAAAAGCTATCTTTTTATTTATTGCGTCTTTTTTAACCGAATCTTTTTTGTCTTTCTAGGCATAATAATAAACGACCTCAAAAAAATACTTTGGGGACAATATTTGAGGTAGGAGAGATAATCAAAGTTTTAAAATATCGATTTTTTGAGGTTTTAAAACTTTTAAGTTTTAAAAGTCTTTTTTAATTAGATAATATTATTATTAAAAGTTTAAACTTTTAATAATAATATTATCTAATTAAAAAATATTAACAATTATTAAAATCCACGGATTAAAATGAAATCAATCGGAACCATGTTATCAAGGAGATACTTATTAGAATAAATTATTTCTTTATATTTATATACAGTACGTTTTTAAATAATATATCATCTTTAAACATTTTTTGTCCATTAGTTATATTCTTATTATTACAGTAAATAGTATATTTTTACTGTAATACGAGGGCGGTCCAGAAAGTAACTTACGTTTGTGCCTAGCGTGGAGATGGATGGGGATAGAGCCGCCATCTTGGCGTCAAAACGTTTTGACACTCAGTACGCATCAAACTATAGTAGCGTGTGGACTGTGATTTTTCTACTTTGTTCGTTGTGAATTATGGAAATGAGCGCATCAACAGAAAATCCCCGAGTTGTGAGGTGCGTTCAGTGATTAGGTTTTTACTGGCAAAAAAACTCAAACCAATTGAAATTCAACGGCAATTTTGTGAGGTGTACGGAGTTGTAATAATGAATGAAGGTGGAGTGAGACAGTGTTGCATTCAATTTAAAAATGGCCGCACCAATGCCAATGTTCATGATGAGGACCGCAGTGGTCGGCCTAGCCTTGTGACTGATGAATTGACGACGTAAATCAACGATAAAATTCGTAAAAATCGCCGCATTACGATTTCGGAACTCTCGCTTCATTTCACGAAGTTTACTGCATGAAACTGTATTGGGGAAGCTTGGTTATCAAAAGTTTTGTGCCAAAAATCTAAGGCGGCAGATTTCTACAGAGAAGGAATTGAAAAGCTTGTGCATCATTATTTTAAGTGCCTCAACTTAAATGGCGACTATGTAGAAAAATAGTTTAAGATTGTCCCTCTCAAATGTATATAATAATTTTTTTTTTTTTATTTGGTTACTTTTTTTTTCAAACGTAAGTTACTTTTTGGTCAGCCCTTTTACACGAATTTGAATACTATTAGAATACTAGATCGTGGATACCGATATCGTGTTCTTTGGTGGTTGGGTTTCAATTAACCACACATCTCAGGAATGGTCGAAATGATACTGTACAAGACTACATTTCATTTACATTAATTACATATCATCCTCTGAAGTATTATCTGGAAGATAATTACCGGAGGCTAAACAGGAAAAAGAAAAGGAAAAAGCCATCGTATCTATAAGAAATATCTAAGATTTTCATGAAATTATTATGATTGTATGTATGACCGTATTCTATGTTTGCAAAGTTGGATTTTGCTGGTTTATTATTTTTAATGCTATTTATGTGCTCTTTTGCACGTATGGCGAATTTGCCATTAGTCATACCCATGTATATCATATTGCACTCCTCATAAACAAGACTGTATCCTCCTTGTTTATCAGACTTAGTACTATTATTATATGATTTTTTATTATAATTATGAATAATATATTTAATTAATTTATTATTAGCAGAATATGCACGGTGTTATGCCATTTTTTTATAAATTTTTTTCAATTTTTTGACTAAAAGTTGTATATTCATTTTTTTATGTATAGTTTATCCTTTTTATATGGCAATAATCGTGTATTGTTATTTATATTAATTTTATTATTTATTTTATTATATAATTTGTTTATAGTACCAACATTAAAACCGTTAGCAAAAGTAAGCTTTTAACTATTTCTATTTCTTTATTTAAGGAAATTTTATCATTTTTGAGGTATTTTATGGCTTTATATAAAATTGAATTAAAAACAGCCATTTTTTGGGACCAATAATGAAATGAATGGTAATTAATTATTATGTGTTATTTAATGAATCTTTACGATATATTTCTAACTTTATTTTGTTATCTATTTTATTATTACATATTTTTATATCTAATGTACATCAGGAAATTAATAATATTAGCATAAAATTTTCATAATTCATCCCCACCCCTAAAAGAGAAATATTAATTAACTTTTTATTGGTTGTACATTTTTCAGCAAAAAATATTTTTAATTATTTTCATTTAACTTAGAAAACCTAGAAAAATCAAACTTTCTTGGGAGATGATTTTGGGGGCCGGGAAGCAGAAAAAAGAAAAAATATCCATTTTTTAATCTTTTAACTTTTTTTTAATGCATCATTATTTTTCCATTGTATAAGGATAAATAGCCAATGTCAGAAAATTAAAACAAATTTGCTGTCAGATTGTTTTTTGAAGGATTTTCTAATCGCATAAAAGAATAAATCGCCTACAAATGCCAAATATCGCTGGTCTATTAAGTCAGCAGTGTACGAACATTCCCAGCAAAAATCAAACCATTAGAAAGAATTCGACAACAGCAAAATCCTTGTCAAATAAAGACGAATTTAGCAATACGCCTACTTAAACATCAATCTTTAACAAAAAAAAAAAAGTATATATATATATATGTATTTTTTTTTTAACTTATTCTATATATATATATATATATATATATATATATACATACACACACACAAGTTGTCTAGAGATTGCATGCAGACATTCAGAAACAATGTCAGTAGATATAGTAGCTAAATATTATTTATGAAAAATTGAGCAAACGTTTCTGTAAATTATAGAGACTTCTACAATTTATATGCAGTATCTTTATATATATATTTCTTGTGTGCGTGTGTATAAAAATGAACTCCTGCTAAACGGTTGGACTGATTTTGATGAAATTTTTTGTGTGTGTTCAATTTTTTATTTATAAGTAGTTGTTGATTTTGGAATGTTTTACATTGGATCCGGCAGACTGCGCTACCATCGCAGTATCGAATATTCCATAATATTCTATTTTAATTTTAGTTTGTTCCGACAGTTGGTGCTGCGATCAATTTGAGAAAAATATTTCGTAATTTTGCGTTATTATTGTGTTACAAAAAATCGCGAGAAAACAGTTTTTTAATAAATAAGAGGCTAATAAATCATATGGAAATGTAAACAAAGGAAAACCAATCAGATCAATGCAAGATGGCCGCTATCAAACACAACGACCAATCACAAAGAACCCGTATGGAACCGGTAGGCAGAGCTGCGATCGCGTTTTAGAAGTTTTTTTTAATTTTAATTTTTGGTTTATCAGTCAAACCCCGGTAGTTGGTGCTGCGATCGGATTCTAGGAATTTTTTTTTTTGTTGCTTTTTCGTATATCAGTTACTTGCGTCGTAGCTTAGTGTTGTTCTTATATTGAAATTCGTATTTAGAGAATAGTTTGAATTAAATCCGATAGGTAGTGCTGTTCTGAAAATTGGATTTATTTACATTCTGAATTTTATAAAGTTAAAGGTGAAATTTTGTTAAATTGCTAATGTTCAGTTTTTTAAGGTTTTATGAAACTTTCAATTGTTGTCATTTAATCTGTATGTATACTCAGATCTAGCAATAGCGACGCTTTGCCGCGTCTGCTAGAATTGCGCGCTTATTGAGAATATTATATTATATTATATTATTATTTATTGAAATAGCGTTTTAAAGTTTAATTAAAAAATGTACATTGTGCAAATTTGTAAGGTGCAGTATTGAAGTTAATATTTTACATGATTTTTCATGAATTTTAATGATGTATACACGTGCATTCCATAACAATCAACTTAACCTACAAATTTAAATTGTCGGTTCTCATTTGATTCTGTGCAACTTATGAAGTATTGAACGGCTTTTGAAAATAAAAATTTAAGTTTGTAAAATAAATTATAACATTTATAAAATTAAAATATAAGTTACTTATAATATAGTTTAAAGTATATTTTAAAAATTGAATTTATAATGTTTTAGCTGATTAATTTTATAAAAAGTTTTCTAAAATTATTTTTAATTTACAATTATCTAAAATTTGGTAAAATAGATGTTAAAATAAAGAATGAGAAAATGATAAAAATATCTACTACAATTTTAACTACGTTGCTTTTTTACAGTGCTTAATTTTTTTTATTAATTGATTAATTAAGCTGTTACATGGTTATGAAACATCAGAATTATTAAATAAAAAAAAAATATGTAGGAGGTACTTTTTTAGAATGATGTTTAGTGAAAATTAGTAGTAATGTGGATGAAAATTTATTAATTACACTAATTATTAATTTTACGACGTTTCGATTTTTTAATTCAATTTTCATAGGACATCTCAATATTTAGTGAAAATAAATATTAACCATACTATACATAATTAATCAATAAACCCATTACAAAATACAACAATCACAAACTGATAATATCATCCTAATAGTCATTTTAATGAAATTTAGAACACATTCCTGCTAATTTTAACTTAATTAAGTTACTTATATTTATGTGTGTGCATTTATTACAGAATAACGCCGCGTCAGGACAACGTCTGTCGGGTCCGCTAGTATATATATATATTATATCATAGATCTGGTGCAGAGTGGACATGAAGATATTACACAAGTATAGAGTCTCGTTACTTCCGCTCCTAAATCAACTAAAAACATTAACAACATGTTTTATTTCCTACATTACATCCATTAATAACACAAGCGGTACCATAATTTAATTATTGAAGGTATCACGGCAAAATATTTGATTACTACGCATTTTTTACACTTTGTAATATGCAAACTGTATTACATTCTAGTCAAAAAAAAAACCACTAGATAACTTATAATATTCCCCTTTCACTAACATCTCTCGTAATTCCGTTAACAGTGGACTTCTTTCTTAATTTATTGAATTTAATAATCTGAACTTTACATCAAAATTGAATTAGTAAACGAAAATTAAAATACAGTACAAAACTGAATTTTCTATAATAATTCATTACGCAAAGTCTAGCCAATGCTAGACATTTTGAAACCAAATATTTTATGATAAATCGTTACAAATTTCGTATCACTTAACAACAAGAAAGCTTACAGCAAAATAATCATAAAAATCAAAAAATGAGGTTGGCATATTTGTGTCACATATTCACAGACGAATAACAAAATCGTAAGTTAAAACTCTCTTCGTTGGTCAATTATTAAAACATACTTAGTAAAATCCTTGAATTTCCTGTTCAGTACACAAAGGTTTCATCAAAATTGTTAGTAAAATAAACTAATTATCGATCTGTGAAGTATGTTGCTACGAAAAAACGACTCTTTACTGAGTTACGATTTAATAATCAATTATGTATCACCATTGCATCTGTATCTCTGTTTAAACATGATTTTGTCGTTAATAGCTTGTAATAAAAAACTGCAAACTATACTACAAGGTTACTTTTGATTATTTGATTGGCTTTAAATAAAGGGAAATAACGAACTCCTTTTACTCATAATGCGTATCAAAATTATTCTGTACGTTTAGGTTTAACTCTATTATTATACCGCTTTATATATCAGATTTATATTTACTGCATTTTAATTATTTTTTCTGATAAAATTATAAATAAGTAGAACAACGTAGTCTAAGAAGAAAAAAATTTAAGTTTATTTTGAAGACGAGCATTCTCAAGTTTAATTGTAGGAAGTCTTGTCAAGGAATTTTAAGAACGAAATTAGCTTTTTTTAAATGCCGTCGAAGATTTTACAATAAGTATAAAATTTCAAATATCGACACGGAAAAGAAAATCCATAATTGAACATTTAAAATTTCTTCGGAACGTTAAAAAAACTAACAATAAAAATCTGACAATTCACAAAGATTTACAAAAATTTTTTTTTATTGATATTTTTCACAAAAAAAATAACCATTAATTAAAATTATAGTAACTATGTCGTTTAGGTTAAGGAGAATGTAATAGTGAAAATTAGCATTTAGGCACTTCTTTCAAAATAAAATTATATGTACTTTATTACCTTTTTCTTTATTTTTCCTGTTTAGCCTCCGGTAACTACCGTTCAGATAATACTTCAGAGGATGATATGTATGAGTGTAAATGAAGTGTAGTCTTGTACAGTCTCAGGTCGACCATTCCTGAAATGTGTGGTTAATTGAAACCCAACCGCCAAAGAACACCGGTATCCACGATCTAGTATTCAAATCCGTGTAAAAATAACTGGCAAAACAACTGTATTTTATTACCTGCATCACTACAAACGAAGTTACACAATAGTTTCAAAAACTTCTATCATCTCCATGTATTTAAAAACCAAGTTTTTTTTAATGTTTAAATTACATTTCATCATATCAAACTAAGTAATAATAATTTTCATAATAAAGAAAAAACTACCGAAATATTTCATTTTGCGGTACTTATTGCACGCTATTTTACTTTAACTTTTTGCATCACTGTTTCATCAATTCATAATTCGAAACACATATTAAAGCAATGTTTAAAATAAACCAAATTTATTTTTACATAATTAAACTGCTACTTTAATTTACTTCTTGTAAATTCATTTCGCTTATATTAACTATTTTGCATAATAATCTCATGAATATATCATATTACTCTTTGTAAATAATTTGAATGTGTTCATCAGTTTTATATAAGTATATTCTGAAACCAAAAAAGTAGTATTATTCATAATCAAGATGATGGAAATAAATTACCTTAAAATTATTATTTTTTTTATTCTAATTATAGTAAAAAGATTTTACTACTGACTAGTTGCTTTTTAAAAGCATAAAATTTGAAATCCTATCACTCTTTTAATCGTTCAAGAACTTATAAATAGCCATATGTACGTGAAGTAAAAATGAAAACCCTTATCTATGCTACAAAGATTTTTCCTATTGGGACACTACTTTTATTTTAAATTATCAAATTACACATAATTCACCAAAAACAACGTAATTCGATAAACCATCGAAAACTACTGGTAAACATGGCAGGCCACACAATTTGAATAGAGACTATCTCTCATGCACCTAGACTTGTACCAGATCAAAATTCAATAAAAAAGAAAAAAATTAGAGACATGTCACTCTGTGCGAGATATTTTTACTAGTGTAAAAATATCTCGTACGTATATTTTACTTTACTTTAAACACTTGCTTATAATAATTACTGCTTTTGAAATATAGTTATAACCACAGACGGAGATTTTATAAGAATAAATTACACAGATGTATTCAGGGCAAATTATAAAGATTTTTTTAAATTTACTTACTGCTTGATACTTTTTTTCTCTATGTTTAGAACTCTCATTGGAAGTTTTAGCTCTAAAGTTAGAGAAAAACACAGAGAGTTTCCTTCATCAGAACGTACAAACCTATACAAGGAAATTGGAAATTCAGATTAAGATTAGAGATCTCTGGATACGTTAAATATAGAGAAAATATAAAAAATAATAAGCAAAAGTAAATGGAAAAAAATAATTATATTCAGTTGCCAGGATGTAATTTCAAAGACTATTTACTTAAAACAATAAATAAATAAACTAGACGCATGATGACGACACAGTTTGTTCATGCTATCTGGTCTTACTCTCTCCAGTCACGCTTAATTAATTCTTTGACTATGGGTTAACTATTATTAACAATTCTACATTCAATCTGTTTCTAACTTTAGCCGTACTTATCTAAGCATGGCTTTTATCCGTTTTATAAGTTATTCTTGTAACAGCACGATGAAGACTACTACAATTTAATGTAATTCCAGCCAATGAGAATTCAGTAAATTTGTTAATGGGCACTTTAATTTTATCTGAGTTCAGTGCAGACTTGAAGCGGAAAAAATACTAACATAAGAAAGCGATTTAATAATAACCAGCAATAAAATAGAAATTTCAATAAATATTTAACTCGTACTAAACCATCCACATCAGGTTTATCCATTTATCATTAACAATTTTTCGGAATCAGGTGTTCTCCGATTTATTTATAAGTGAATGTTAACAGACTTAAATAGATTAAGAACGAAGATGGCTGAAGAACTAAAATATTAAGCTAAATTTTGTAAAAACAAATTATATTATTCAATATTTGGAACAGAAATGAACAATAATTTAAATGAAATGAGATTAACTGAAACTCAGATTTCCAGGATTAAAAACAACAAAAAATTAAACCGTAATCCAAATAAGAGATCCGGTTTACAGTGAATAATAAAGTATT
This sequence comes from Lycorma delicatula, assembly GCF_047948215.1. Lineage (NCBI taxonomy): Eukaryota > Metazoa > Arthropoda > Insecta > Hemiptera > Fulgoridae > Lycorma > Lycorma delicatula. Next base: position 184,770,216 of record NC_134457.1, on the reverse strand, counting down.
TGACTATCTCCTACACTGCAGAAATCTGACTGTAAGAAACAGTTTTTATTTTCGTAAAGGACATAATGTAGTAACAATTGATAAGTGAAATAAAACAAATGCCCCTTTAACCGATGCATTACTAAACTAAAATTAACAACCCACCAGGCTGATCTTGTGGTGAACGCGTCTTCCCAAATCAGCTGATTTGGATGTCAGAGTTCCAGCGTTCAAATCCTAGTAAAATCGCAGTTACTTTTATATGGATTTGAATACTAGATCGTGGATACCGGTGTTCTTTGATGGTTGGGTTTCAATTAACCACACATCTCAGGAATGGTCGAACTGAGACTACAAGACTACACATCATTACACTCATATATATCATCCTCATTCATTCTCTGAAGTAATACTTGAACGGAAATTCCGGAGGCTAAACAGGAAAATGAAAGAGAAAAAAAGGCCGAAATTTTTAATGACGTATCCAAAAAGAAACTTTTGCCGCGTACGTCCTACCGTTACATCGTACTCATTAATGTAAATTCTTTTAGTCGAATGAAAAAACTAAAATCGATATGATACTTTCTGAGAAAATAATTTGTTGCCTTTTCTGTTGTAATCAAGGATTAAATGTAGAACATAAAGTTATTTTCTTTTTCTTTTTCAAAAAACTTAAAAATCAGTAAGACCTAACTATATTAGTTTACCTTTTTTATATGATACTAGAAAGACACTCGTATTACGGAATGATATGTTATTACCGTAATATGTAATTTCGTATCAATGTTACAAGTTCGTTAATACTGAAAAGGAAACATCGTATTAGCTTAATACAAAAAGAGAGAGAAAAGTTTTTTTACACAAAATAAATGGAAAATTGCACCATTCTGATCCTACGACGATCTCAGTAATAAAATATACAAACAAAAAAATCATAAGATTATATGATATAAAAATAAGTACGATTGAGATTCGCTTTTAACAGGAAGTACTGAGAAAATCTGTTTCAGCATTAGACCGAAGAAAATCGCATTTTGCTTTTTAATTTAATCCGCCTTTTAAGGAGGAATACACCCCTTTTAACCCTCTTCTAAGTGGAATAGTGTCACCTAGGACCTAAGAGAGACCGACGTACCAAATTTCAACCTTTTAATAAGAGTGTTATCTTTTACATATAACTTACATATATTTATTTTACAACGCTGCTTACCATTAAAAAGTATCCTTTTATGACATTAAACAGAGCCCAAGTTATTCGAAATTGTATTTACTGTATACTAAATCGTTCTGTCTTGCTTCATATAAACACGATTATACTAAAATTATTATTATTATTATTAATTACTGATGTAGAAAATAAATGGCGGTAATGGAGATTTACGTTAACATCCTACAGACAAAACAAAAAATATCAACTTAAAGGTAATTTTAAAAATGGCTCCCGTACGTATTACTAATATTAGAAATAAACCGCATATGTATGAACGTACTTGTGTGGCTACTCATACGTAAAAGGGAGTGCGATAGGTAGTACGCAAGCACATTCCGTTCATTCAAATCAACTTACACAAACACTAACTAAAGTACTTAATTATGATTAAAGACTCACTTCCTTCATACGTTACGTTACAAAATAACGGTACGTTAACAGGAAATAGGTGTCTGGTCAATGCCCAATGAACGTAACTCTTCGACACACTTCTTATACCATTATATCAATGAGCCTATAAGTAGAAATTCAGCTTAAGAAAAGAGAAAATTTACATACAATACAAACAAAAAATTAAAAAACTACACGACCATAACTACGACACGGAAATTTAATTTTTACGTAATCAACAAAAAAAAGTTTCCTTTATATTTTTCCGCCAAAAAAACAATCGATACCTTACCTTCAAAACTTACTACGTACGAATGTAGGCGATTGCAACAAGCGAAAATATAAATGGACCAAACAACATGGTACACTTTTTAATAAAAACGTTTCATAATAACGCCCACAAATAACTTAGAAATAACAGATAAAAAGAAATAATAAATAATACTACAACGAGAATATCGTATATGCCCATACACAAGTAAGAAAAATAAAACAAACAACAAAAACCTTAAGTTTGAGATATTAACAAACACCATGAAATATATGACTATACAAAGTAAAATAAATGAGCGCTTTTTTCGATCACATCAATGATTTTAATACCATCAACATTAACAAACACATAAAATCCATTGTTAACAACAAAATCATGTACTGAACTATAAGAGCGTTTCTCTCTTAACTTCGCTACGACTGCAGTATTCTGCTCTATCGCACTGTAGAAAAAAAAAGCTTCCGGATACCTTAAAATTATATCCACTCCTTACGTTAAAATAATGGTCAGAAGGTGTTACCTTCATTAGTAAACTTCAACCTTTATTAAGGGAACTCAACATTCAACGAGGATCACAATGTATTTTTCAATAACTGTGAAATACTTTAATTTTAACGGCGGATAGAAGCATAACCGATTACTATTATTACGAAGTCCTAGTACTAACGTGTAAATTAATACGACCTTGAAACATCTAAGTGGCTAACATAAAAATTACTTGAAGAATATTAGAAAATAAAACTGCGATTAGCATTTGAGGTCATATGTTATCTATTCTACAGACGACATATTAATACGTATAGTTTATTTTTTTATTTATTTTAAAACCAAGAAGTCCTATTATAGATCCAACATTTTATGACATAAGTTAAAGACCGGTAACGCTCGTTTAGTTCATTTCTAACGGCGCTACGCAACGAAAACCAGTTAGGACACGAATCCGGTTACTCAAAGATGGTAATAATTTTTTTGGATGACAAATTTCTAGATATGCATAATAAAATAATCTTGTAATACAAAAATAAAAACATAGGAAATAAATTCTGAGTTCATCGGCATGAATAATAATTTATAACATTTTACAGGTATTTTCATTATTTAAATATTTTTATTCATCCAAACAAGAAGTACACACCCATCATTAAAAAAAGTACATGTTTTCTCCTAATAAAAATAATTTAAATATCGAGGTTTGCATTTTTTCCAAACAAGGATAAATATTATATAGGAAAAAAGGTTGATGACTATAAAGAAAGAAGAAAATGTTAAATTGACGGAAGTAATCACCAATTAGTCATAAAAATTCATCACAGAATTTTAGTGTTTAAATAACCGAAATATATTTCACGCAAATAAAAATGTATACCGGTTTACAATCAAAAAATAAATTTATTTAAATATAAATCATTTCCTTAGGCGGATCGAGGAAGAATGAAATAAAACTGTTACACAAGAAGGCAGAAACTAATTTGATTTTTTATAAAACAAATCTAATAAACAAAGCAAACCAGATATTTTTTTTAAAGATATTAAAATAATAATAATAATTACAATACAAGAAACATTTTTAAAAGTACTGAATATAACAATATAGAACAAAACAAAAAGGACAACTATACTGTATTTCTGTTGTAATGACAAGATTAAAGAATGCTTGTCAAACAGGAATTACGCACGACACGGAGCGACAAGAAAAGATTTATAAGGAAATATCACTCAGGTGTGAAAGTTAAGTACAGGGTCAATGTCTTGGCCCACATTACGAAACAAATAAATAAACCCCAGCTTTTAAATTCTTTAAAAAAAGAACGACAAGAATACACAAAGAGTCCATGTAAATTAAATTTTGTTTAGTATTGAATATAATAATATTAAATAACGTAAAATATGAATACGCTGATAAAAAAAAAACAAGTAACAACAAGAAAAAATGTGACATCAATCTCCAGAAGCATACATATATAGAAGCAAATAATTTTCTAACGCGCAACGCAACGTAAAAATTTCTTTGACATAATTAACTCCCAAAAATGACAGCCGTGGTCAAGAACAGCAAACATTCCATATCGGGGTTATCAGAAAATGTGAAAAGTGATTTTCTATCGTCTCCTTTACTGAACCAAGTATATTTCTGCTAATCCCACTGAAATCCTGGTGATATTCAACCCTACATTAGTGATACCTTTATACTCTTCATCGTACGGAAGAGATACGTATCTTCTGTTCTACGTACTGAATAAAATTACTCTCAAAAACTCAACTGAGACTGTTATCTCTTATATCTTACGTAGTTCGCATGTGTCACAGTTAGAAAAACTAATGCAAATAGAAATTACTATACACATTTATTATGAAATAATACGTTATGTACACTGCTTCACCTTCAACAAATAGGGTTTATAAAAAATATTATTAAATTACCACAAATAAAACGAACTACCCACAACTTAGCTCGTTAAAATATCACTTTAAAGAGAAGCTTTTTTGAAAAAGGTGGAAAGCTCAACTGCTATTCCTACAAAATAAGTAAATAAAGATACAGATTTTTGCAATAGATAAACATGAAATAATGGAGAATTAACTTATTTTAATTCAATAGAAACAAAAAATTTAAAATTACACTATCATAACTAAGACACGGAAATTTAATTTTCACGTAATCAATAAAAAAAGGTTTCCTACATACTTTTTACCAAAAAAACAATCGATACCTTACCTTCTAAACTTACTACGTACGAAACGAATGTTATCTAGTACCTGAGATGACAAACAATTAAAAAAGACTTGTATTTTTCTAAACAACTTGTATCAAATAGAAACATCTGAAACGATAACTTTGCCTGTAATATTTATGTTTGTGGAAATTACATTGAAAATCACTTTAATAAGATCTTAGTAGGAGTCAAGAAACATTCAAAAAGAAAATTTTTCATCAGGAAAGGTACCATCGAGTTTCCATTTAAATTAAAACAAAGCCTAAATAATACTAATAATAAAAACTGTGAACACTTACCACCTCTTGTTAAATTTGCGTCGACTCAAAATTCGAAATGTCAGGAAAAGTGAGTAAATAGTATTACTTTTTTTTTTCAATCCATATTTTTAAGCTCTAGAATTTTTAATTTTGTTCAAAGCTCAAATTTTTCATAGCTCTAGAGTGCTGCAAGAAGGAAAGTACAGTAATCAGTTAAAAAATAGAGTATGGGTTTTTTCAATTTTTCGAGGTTTCATGACCCAGGGACCCAAAAAAAAGGGGGGGGGGTGTTCGTACGTACATTTTATACGTATGTACATTAGCGCATTTGAAACTGACTGGAAAACCCGATTTTTATGAAATCTTGTAGAGATTCGTACATGTAGGGCAATTTCTAGGTAAACGTTTGGGTCAATATTTCCAGAGGATGGGATAGACGACAGTTTCTTTGAGGTCAATTTTCGCAAAGTTTTACTAACATAACCCCAGTTTATATTAAACTCAGTACATATGTGCATGCTTATCTTACCATTTTAAAAAAAGTTTGCCCCCAAACTCTCCCATTCCTCAAAAATCGAAAAAAAATCTCCTTTTTTATTTATTGCACATTTCTTAACCGAATATTTTTCTATGTTTTCCACGCGTAGCAGAAGTGACCCAAAAAATTCAATGGGGGCAATATTGGGGGTGGAGAAGCCAATCAACGTTTTTTTTTTATTCAAACCTTTACTAATAATACTAGGAAAAAAGAGGACGCACGGACTGCCACAAATGTTACATGGTTTATATTTCATTACACATGATTTTGTTAAATGTTTTTGCAAACTGTAACTAAATAACGTTCATAAATTTAGCGTACTAACAACAAAAAATTTTACAACGAAAAGCTTCATAATCCTGTTTCTTGAGTTGCGATTTTTTACCACAGTTCTAAAAACCCAGTGTTTTCCTTTTTTATCCCCAAAACACAAATATAATTTTAGATAAATCGTTCCTATCAAGAAGTATAAATCGTTCGAACGAATGAATCGTTCGTGCACTGCGCGCAGCCGCCAAGCGCACCACGATTGGTCCGCTATGCGCCAAGAGCAGCTAAACAAAAAATATGAGCACACAGCAAAACACACGCACCATCCTTTTTTATCGGAAAGATTACGATAAAATTTCATTGTAATTCACCACCACTACAAAAAAAAATCTAAATTTTTTATTGGTTGTACACTTTTCAGTGGAATTTTTTTTTAGTTTCTTCCATTTAACGAAGTAAATGTAGAAAAACAAACAATTTTCTTGGAAGATAATTCCAAGATAATTTTGAAAAAAATAATGATAGAAGATAATTTTGGGAGGGGGCAAAAAAAATACCGATTTTTTAAATTGTTTATAATTTTTTGGTTTATTTAAACATATAATGATAATTTTACCATAAAACTTCATCATAAATTACTCCCACCCCAAAAAAGAAATCTTAGGTAACGTTTAAATGTCGTTATTTTCCCACTATATAAGAATAAATAACCAATGCTAGTAAAAGTATTACAACTTTGTTGTCAGCTTTTTTAATCATAAGTCAACATTCTGACCCCTGTAGGGGAAGACACCCTTCGCCTTCCCTTCCGTTCCGAGCCCTTACAGGCTTTACCGGAGGTTATCTTCCAAACCTCGGCATTTTTACACATTCCAGTTCGCCTCGGCCAGGATGCCACTGATGTGAATGCCACAGTGTAACAATCCCATCGGTGTACTACTATTTAATGAACTCAAAAGAAAACACATCTCATCTAGTCAGATAAATTAAGATTAACAAACAAATGGTTTTTAACCACAAACAGTTAGAAAATTATGACTTATTTTATAAGCTAACAGAAAACAAGCCACCCGTAAAAAAAAAACTGTTGTTCACAGAAAATACAAAGGCATTTTTTTTTGCATTTTCGCGTCTTAATAAAATTAAAGAAAAGAGTGCACGGAAATAACGTTAATATTACCAAGGGTAATATAAACACTTATCTATCTTTGATAGAAATCTTATTTTATTTTACAAACTGTAATCAATTAATTTTCTTCAAGTTTCACGTGGAAATACCTTAAATTCTGGAATGACTTCAAATCATATATAAAGCTACAAAATTACTTAAAATTCTATACTACATAGTTATGGCGGAAAACAGATAAAAACATTTTTTAAAACTTCTAAGTGCCTAAGCTATTTTTCTTTTTAAAAATATTAACTCAAATTCTCTAGAAGAAACTTACTACTGTCAAAGTATCTTCCTATAATTTTTTTTTTTAAAAAAGAATCGTCGGTTTTTTATATCGAGGTCAGTTAAAAATTATAGTCAAAAAAGTAAAAAATTATAATTTTGGTTTTAATTTTTGGTTTTGATTAATTATAACTTAAGCGAGAAATGACAGAAACTTTTTTCTGTTTTTATGACCGAAAAAATTTCCTGGCCCGAAATTTCAAAAAAATTTTAGATAAAAGTTGTCGAGAGTAAATTTTACTTTACAGTAACTGTTGTTCTAAGAAGTTTTCAATCAAACAATCAACAAATAATATTAAGCGAGAAAGTGGAAGAAACAAGTTTCAACAACAAAAAGGCAAAGTCTGGATGTAGATTTTAACAATTAGTTTAGACAAAAGTTATTACAAACACCACATATTTCTACCTTTGTTTGTATTATGTTTTTGACAGAGTGGAAAGTAAGCTAGAAAATTGGAAATAATTTTTTTGATAGAGAAGTTTCACCGACCAAAGTATATTTTTGAAATGTTGTACGCCAGTCGTCATTCTTTCTGATAATGAACTTCTCAACAAAGGTTTTCGCACAATTTTTAATAAAATACGTAATGTCGGTCATAACTAAACAAATAAAAAATTTATAAATTTTACTTATTAATAAAAACTATTTGTTATAAAGTTGCAAAATTTAACGATAAAACCCCTTAAAAAAATGTCTATATGCAAGTAAATATTTTTGTTAATGTAAATTACTAGAAAATTTATAAACAACATAACGAAAATGAGCGAATGCATAACAGAATTACAGAATTAAATAACTATAATGCGACTTTGAATAATCAATCACTACGTTACAAATGACACTTAACTTAATATCACTAAATTTATACAAAAAATTTGAAAAATTTATTCGGAAAGAAATATTTTACTTAGCCTAAACAAATCTGAACATGGTTATAAAAAGCGTACCGCAGTAATCTCAACATACAAATTAGACTGTTGAAATTAAGTCATTTAATTTTATTTCCAGAAAAGATAAAGTAATTTTACAAAAAAAAACTACTTGACGCACGCGCGTACACAAACACATAAATCCAATTGTATTATTAAGTTCACTTTTTAAACTTTTTTCAATGTAATACTAACACAGTAATAATTTTGATAAAAGGTTACCACTACCGTTTACAAAAAAAATTAACTTGTCCCACTGTGACGAACTGAATTACCATATTTAACAGAAAAAATACACATTTCCTACATGAAAAATTATGGATATTCACAGTTATTTATACGCAGTTCTTTGACATTGGTTTTTATAATTAGATTTCGGCTAAGTAACTAAACGAGGAAAAATTTGTAAATGTAAATACATCAGCTTTTATACTTTCCTATTAGGTTCACAAAATCTTTAAAAATAGATTTTGTTACACTACAATTATGCCTCTCAACAAAACATTATTGAACGGCAAAAATTGTGTAACAATATTCGTCCTTGAAAATCCTTAAGACTACATTCATATAATTAGATATCTTATAATGTTTATAAATAAGATAATTTTGTTGCAACATTTATTATAATTTGTATTATCACACTTGATTCCCCATAGCGTTGAAGCAGTGCACGTAAGACATTTTTTCCATTTCAGAAACGATTACATTAATTTATAGCTTTACATTACTTGTCCCGGTCTTTTTGGTTGTGAGGCATTTTAGTACATTAGCCACCACCAATCAGGTTTGCATTCTGTAGGAGCAGTGATGCTCAAGTCCCTTGTTTAGCAAAATGAAGGTTTCCTTTGTAGGACTAAATATCGTCTTCATCTCTGCGGGCTTGGAATTCTGATATACAAACCTATTTTTGACTCACTGAAAAAGATATCGGGAAAACCATTTCACTCCTCACCTCCGTTAGCAAACCTGACCTGAGATGCTTGTAATTCTTAAGAAATTGAATCGTACCACGTCGGCAACAATCGTGTACACATTATCGCTTCGTATTCCAATATTTAAAAATTATAAATTTCAAATCTTCACTCAAAAGAAGATATTCCGTGTATGTCTCCTATAAAATTAAAAATTCATCCGATCGAAAGTTATGTGTAGTCCTCACCACACGCCGATTAAAAATAAAACTTTTAAGTACGGCTATGTATATTGGCGTATGTTTTAAAACAATCGAAATTTTTTTTTTCAAAAGTTATTTTAATATTAAGTAACAAACAAGAGACGCCACATTTTCTAACTGAAACACCAACAATGTTAGAAGAAACTCATCTTGTGTGTCAGCAAAATAACGCATGAAAACCGGATTTTACATAAATATATACCATTTATTTATAATAGGGTTCCGTAAGAACCATACCATACTCGGCAAAAAAAGTGATTAGAGCTCTCGTAGCGATGAAAATAGTATCCCCTCCACAGAAATCTGAGGGTAAACATCTCCTGATCTCCAGTACGAGTTTCAACTGCATACCATCACAAGCTGAGCGAGCGTATGCAGTGAATTAACTAAGCATGTTTAATGGTATATTACAAAAATGTTACTAAGGAATTTCAAACGACATTTTCCGATAAAATATTCCGTAAAACTTGGTGAAACGTGATGCCAACTTATGAGAAAGTAAACTAAGCCAATGAATAGCAGCATGCTCTAGTCAGGACACAAGCTTCCAAGGGTCGTAAGGCATTTTTAAAAGGACGTGAATGTATGAAAGATGAGCTTCGCTATAAAATATATTCTTCGTTGGAAAAAACAAGATAAAAATGAGAAATAAGTGAGGGCGCAAAACGAAGTGTCATTATCAGAGCTCAGACACAATATTACTATATTACTGTAAACAACTAGAAATTAACATAAATATTAAACAGATATAAAACGCCTATGCCGTATGCTAAATACGAAATAAAATCGCAATAAAAAACAATATTAAAGATCTAACATAAAACAACAAAATTGCCACCTGGCCGTTTGGCGTATGCCAAACGGCATAAATGGAGAAACACTCAAGTTACAATCAAATATGTGAATACAGATGCACGGCCTTCAGAAATAGTATGACATCGATAACATATATTGTTCCCTAAAATATTTCGGATGTTAGCCTCAAATAAAGACTTTTTCAGTGACGCAATGCCACACAGCAGAGAACAGTCCTGAAGTATGTAGTGTACCGTCAGTTGGCAGTCGCAGCGAACACAAACAGGTGCATCGGTCCGAGTCATGAGATGTCCATGAGTTAGTTTAGTGTGCCCTATTCGTAAACGGCAAATAATAACTTCTTCTCAAGATTCCTTGGGTACCCCATTCTTGCAGTGCATCGACGATCAGTCTCCTCCAAGCCGCGTCATATTCCTTTCGCATATCGAAAATACAGCATCGAGGCGTTGGCAAAGTAGGAAGGCATTTTGAATGATAGATTTCAAGGTAACTGCTTGACTGAGACGATCTACTTTGTGAAAACCGCATTGTTCGGGGTCAATCTCTCTCAAAGTACCACACTAGACTACGGTTTACCATTCGTTCCATCACCTTGCACAGAGCACTGGTCAAGGAGATAGGACGATAACTTGAAGGCCACGATTTATCTTTATCAGGTTTCAGTATGGGAATTACAAATGTTTCTGGCCAACAAAACTGAAAAACCTGGTCAAATAATATTTTATTATAGATAGAAGAAAGATGTGGTAATGCAATATCCTGGACGTAAGATAAAATGCTGAGCCTGATATTATCATTCTCGGGTGAAGTGTCACGGGAATTATTCAAGCCATATCTTAGCTCATCAAAAGAAAAGGGAGTGTTTAATTCATTTCGCGAGTCTCCAGTAACAAATGAGAAATTTTCTATCTGCAACTTATTTCTCATAGACTAAGGACGGTATGAAAATGTAAGGGAAACTGAAAAGCAAATTTCCAAATATCAATTTCCACATCAATTGGCGCGGCGTCGAGGATTCCGTTGTTTTCCAGTGCAACAGGCTGCGGAAATTGTCCTGATCCACGTATGGCTCGAACTTTTCTCCACATGATGGAGTTGTCCGAGAGATGGAATCCACATAATTCAGCCACAATTTCCGGTTAGCACACCGAAACACTAGACGGCAAACAGTACTCGCATTCCGGAAGGCAAGAAAAATTCTGTCGTAGGTCTTCGATTGAAATTACATAAAGCCCTGCGACGATCCATTAGTGCATTCCTGCAATCTTCGTTCCATCAAGAAATAGCAGGCCGCCTTGGCTTTCTAGATATTAGAGGGATATAAATTCATTGGCACTAACGAGTATCAGGTGTATAAACTTGGCAAGTTCGTGGATGCGCTACCCCTCTTGACGAATTAGCTAAAGGAATCTTTGTATCCGATCCAGTCCGCTTTCCCAACCACCCATATGCGTGGCTGACACTGAGGCAAATCACTATAACAACCGATCTGTAATCGCTTCCAAAGAAGTTTTTGGAAAGGCGCCAGGTAAGACGTGGAAGTAGGGATGCTGAACACAAGGATAGATCGATGCACGAAAATGTACCTGATGAAGAAGACATAAATGTGTACAACCCATCGTTCAATAAGCTCTGCCTCAGTCGATCAACTGTAGTGCTTCGAGAAGAGCATGATAATAAGCTCCACGAATGGGGTAATAGACGTTGAAATCGCCAATTATTAGTCAGGGCAATGGAATCTGTGAGAACAGATTCGACAGATCATCTTCACGGATATCGGAATTTGGGGGAAGGTATAAGTTGCAGATATTCATTTTAAATAGCACCAATAACTTTACTGAGACTACAGGGATGTTTTTAGCCAGTGGAATCCGCGTGGCTAATACGATTCCTTCAGGAGGAAAGCCACTCCTCCTCGTCTCTACCCTCACTTAGATGGTCGCATCTCTCGCAAACGTAACCCCAAAAAGACGTACATCCTGGTATAGAACATGCAGAAAATAATATCTGGAAAGTTGGCGCTAAAAAAAAAAAGTCTCACTTGATTGAAGGACAACCGAAACACTGATCTGGACCTCCTAGAACGTATCCAGCGTAACGGGAATTTTCTAAGAAAATGTGATGAATTGGATTAAGAATTGTGGAATTTCGAGTACGATCGGAAATTGAACAGAAAGTATAAGACAGACACAAGTAAATAAGTAGATACTCACAAGTACATCACCACCACCCAAGAAAGCAAGGATGAACAAATTCAAAATCATATCAGATTGTTTTTTTCTAGTCAAGGGATTTGTTCCTCTAGGACAAACTTTCCATGACGGTTCGTCAAGTTCTTGAAAGGCTCTGGAAAAAGGTTCTTCGTACACAGCCAAACAGCGCAGAGTTTGAATGGTTAACCATGAAAACGCATCTTGGATTAGATTTGTGAATAGAAAGAGCATTCCCCTTTCTTTTAATTTAGGAAATGGTTCTGCAGCTCTTTATTCTTGTAATCTGAGTTTTAGAAAGGTTACTTTTTTCCTTAAAATGAGAATCTACTTGAAGCATCATCTTTTTATACTGTGACAATGCGCCAAACTCCGTGAAGGACTACTGAATATAATCCCTTAAACTTCCTTCATTGTTATGTCTCCTGTGGTTTTAGCTTTCCAGGTTACCTACTTTGAAGGCGAAAATATAGTGCAGATTAATTGTAAATACAGGGTTTATAAAAACAGTCTCCTTGCCATTCCGGTACACGTAGTATTAACAAAACGTAACATATAATAATAATAATTTTAAATATTTTCAAAAATACTTGGGAAAAATTAGAAAAATTGGGAAAATATTTGTTATTAATATTTTAATACTATGAAAATTATAAAAATGAATACATAGTATTATAAATTTAAATGGTGTGACTGGTAAAATTTTTTATAAAGAAAATACTAATAAGAAACTTACAATAAAAATTTTAAAAAAACAGTAGCAGAAGAAAGGGAAGCTGTTACATAAGGTATATAAATATATGTAAGTTAATAGACATAAAAAAGATTAATTTCTTGAATAATATATCAAAGTATTTAAATTTTTTGCGATACTAAACATCTCTTTAAAAAAAAATTATTTACTATTCAAGTATGTCACCCAGAAATTGTAGTTTTCTTTCTTTACAATAAATTATATTTTAGTTATACTTTAAATGTATGTTACGAAATATATACTAAAAGATGACTGCAACGTGAATTTATATGTAGTCAGTTTTTTTTTGTTTTTTTTAAATTTAAAATCATCTTAAATTATTACATAATAGAAATCCAAACTCCCCCCATCAGGTAAACAATATTAAACCATTTCACACACAAGATTTAATAATTATTAGCAATAAATTTCACCTTTTATTTTATTTTTTTATTAATGCAGTTCATAAAAACGGTGATAAATTTTGTAACCGAGACAGAAGATAATTATTTTCTTTTACCGTAGCAGCCATTTATCTTTCTCTAATTCGGTTTCTCGGTTCGGTAGTTCGGTAAACAAATATCTTATCTAATTCCACCTTTTACATTTATAATACGGTATTTGGTACAGTTTTTTTACAACACCAAGATTATGAAAGCACTATACGCTTTATTCAAATTACAGTAACACAGCCGTCAAGCCGCGCACATACAAGTGATGTCACGATCAGCCGATTATAATAACGTTAAATTTTTCTAAATTATCCTATTAATTCAATATTATCCAGTAAATTAATTAACATTTCACGGTAACAAAACGAGTCGATTGCAAAAGGGACGTTTGAATTTCATAATATCTTAAAAAATGATTGTATTAGCTTATATTACTAAATCATATTATTCATTTTAGGTTGAAGTTTTTATACGTTTAAAAATTCATTCGATTTAAAAATGTGCAATTAATAGTTGAATCTTAGTGTACTACATCATATTTTGCCAAAAAAAAAAGGCTTGTGATTCAAATGCGAAAAAAATTACCAATTATTAATTAAATCTAATATCTTAAATGTTAACGGTGGCAAATATTTGCCATTAAGATGCCGGACATGTATCATGATTACTAATATTTTCGATTATCATTTAGGAAGAATAACAAAAAGACATCGAATTCGAAACGTTACGAATAAAGGCTTAATTATAAAAGCAAGTTTTTCGACAAAGATTATTTTATGAGGAGAGTGATTGTTGCCAACCTTCGCATCATAATTTCAGATGAAGTAATTTATCTTAATAAATTAATTATTAAGTTAATAATTTAATAAGTTATTAAATTAAAATGTATTAAGAAAGATACGTAATCTCCTTTTACTATATAAAAATGAACAGATAGACAGATATATATGACCAAGGTTTTAAATAATAGGCCTACCCGACAAAAAATAAATAAAAGATTACTATAATTATAGTTAAAATCAAGGTTACGTGGAATAAAAGTACTGTTACACTACACGTACTTTTTGTGTGACAATAATGAGAACGGATAATTTAAAATAACAAGAACGATTAAAGAAAAAAGAAAATAAATAAGAAGAAAGACAAAAATGAAATAAAGAGACGAAGATAAACGTAATTCTATGCAATTTATCGAGCAAAGGTAGCATAAACTCCACGTCGGCACAACACAGTGAATACGCGAATAAATAGGCCCACTATACCGTGGTCATAATAATCTACTATATCGGGCGCTATGAACCGTTAAAACTGTCCGTAACCGTTTTATTCGCTATAAACACCTTAGAAACGACGAGCAAAGCCTACAATTTTTTCTCTTCTGGACACGGTGCATTTACATTTCACGGATTCAGTTCAATTAAATAAGACCCGATGCAAACATAAGAATACAATAGAATTATATTCAGCCTCTACGTATAGCATATCTAGTAGATATAATACATAGTCATAATTTCTCCTCGAACATTCGTATCACAACACTATAATAAAAATTAATTGGCCAATCTATCTGAACGACAAGCATATTAGAGGTGTCGATATGTAATTTTAAATTCACATCGCAATGCATTTTGTATTTTATAAGACGGGTTCAAAAGGTTACGTATATGTACTCTAATGAATGACATTATAGAATACGGTCGGTAAGATTGTGACACACAAACATGGCTGTTTATAAAACTCTTAAAAAAACACGCCGCGCTGAAAACCAGCCGATACAATAAAGTAATGAATAATTTGAAAGTTAAAAAGCGATTATAAAACCGTACCTAATCTAGATTTCCTTGGCTTTCATTTTTATTCTTAATATTTATTAGAATGCAAACAAATTACTTAAATGTACATAACACGGGCAATTTTTCTAATTAAGCGTATCTAGTTATCTTTGACAATTTCACTAGACAATCCATCGCACGATTTGTACATCGAAGAGAATATAATTTTTGAGCGGATGAAAATAAACCGCTTTTGTTTTTAAGGAAGCTAATTTCTAAACGTTCCATTAAGAAACAATCTTAAAGTAATTTGTAAAATAAGGGAAAATTGG
Organism: Lycorma delicatula; assembly: GCF_047948215.1. Taxonomy (NCBI): domain Eukaryota; kingdom Metazoa; phylum Arthropoda; class Insecta; order Hemiptera; family Fulgoridae; genus Lycorma; species Lycorma delicatula. The sequence continues at coordinate 184,754,706 of NC_134457.1, read as the reverse complement.
AAGATTCCGATAAAAGATTTAAATAACTGAAACATATATCCGGGGATATTTCAGAGTTTTGCTTCCTCGAAATTTACCACCATTATATAAATATACGTTATTTTATAAACATACTGTTCTGTTACATTATGAAAATATATACCAAATGAATTGACCGCCAAAGGGGAAATATAAAGTAAATAATTTTTCCCTTGAATTTTGTAAATGGAAGTTTTGTAATGTACCTCCATCTCCAGTTCGAAGTAATGATACAATAATATTTTTTAATTGAGAAAAATTAAAACAAGTATTATCAAAGAAACTCTTGTCATTTTTATATAATACAATTACATTAAAAAAAATAATAAAATCCCTTTCGGCACACTGGAAGGCGGAGGTAGATTTCACCGGTGTTAAGTAGGGGATAAAAAAGATTTCCATCGTAAAGTTAAGAAAAACTTCAAATTTACTCGACACGATAATGGTTGCATGTGAAAAAAGTTTCACATGTTTAGCATACGACAAGCCCCATCTTCTTACAATTCCAGCAACATTTCGGTCATCCCTTACCGTAAGGGTTGGTCATTTCAAAAATTGTTTCAGACAAAAGTTTTAGGTAATGTTTAGAGGACTAACAGCTACTTTAAAATGATTCGATACTGTGCCTATTAAGGGAGATATGATTTTTGTTGTCTTCGAAACCCGATTTTTTCCAACCCCTGGGTCAATGGTTGGTGATATCAAAAAACTTTACTTAAACAAGTTTTAGGCCCTTATCCGAAGAATAATAGGAGCTTTAAACGAATTCGATATTTTACTTAATAAGACAGTTATAGTGATATTTTGTTTTTTCGAAAAAGCCTCCCCCCCCTCCATTTCCACCTCAAAGGTCCGATTTTTGCCCATAAACGAACACGACCGAGATTTTTCGTCGTTATATTTCATGTATCAATTTGAAAGTGATTGGCGTAAAATTTCGGCAGTTATCGTGCTCACAAGAAATACATAAACGTTTGAACTGACGGTGGTTTTGGGAGTCTGGGAAATATGAAACGCGAAGATAGGTCGAAATTTTCCGGAAGTTGATTCACGGTACCAATACCATGGTTTGTCATGAAATTGACTAAACTTAAAAAATTTGTTTTTTTAATTTCAATTTTTTTTTAATTTTGACGTATTAAAAAATTATTTTGAACTACAATCTTTGTAAAAGGATTAATCATATAAAATTTAAAGTAAAATAGTATTTATTTTACATTTTTCCTTTTGTGGATTCATCTGATATTATACATTTTGATTAATATAAAATATGTATACACAGCACCTGTAAACGTCCTGGATCAGTATTTGAATTAAACTTATTATTTACATTTTTATAACATTAGTTAAAATATTATTTAAAATAAGTTTTACTTAAGCGCATTTACAGAACTCAAATACGCACTCTGAATTCTAAATTCTTATTACTATAGAAAATGTAAAGTAAACTTACAGATTAATCAAAATAGTCCTTTAAATTCTATTCAAGTATCACCGAGGCTCACCTGAAAAAAAAATTAATAATAACCGTCAGAAATTAAAATATCTATTATTACTACATTTTCAATTATTAAAAATTGTAATGAATAATGAACAACTGAAAGGAAAAGAAAAATTATCATAACAATAAATGAAATGCTATGTAGGAATGTATAATAGAATACTTCTTTTTCCTTTTTAGGTTTTACGTAAAAGGCTCGATAAAATAACGGAGATAAAGACTTTAAATGAAGAAAATATATCTCTAGTAGTATCAAAAATAGATTTAAAAAAATGTAAAAAGCTGTCTGACTAACCAACAAAAAGTTAACCAAGATTTCTTTTTTGGTGGTAGGGGTGAATATGATGAAATTTTATTGTACTATTTATTATTACTATTATTATTAAAAGTTTAAATAAACTAAAAAAAGTTTTAATATATTCAAAAAATCGATATTTTTAAATTATGAACGACTTCCCTACTCTCAGCAATGCCTCAAAATATTTTTTTGAGTCATCTTCACTACTGCTATGGTTAGAAAGACATAAAATTTTAAAAATGCAATAAATTAAAAATTGTAAATTTTTAATTTAAAATTAAAACATACAATTAAAAATATTCAATAAGTAAAAAGACAGCTTTATCAATTTTTGGGGAATCGGGAGAATTTGGGAGCAAATATTTTTAAAATGGTATAATAACCTGAGCTTAATATAAAATGAAGTTATATTTGCAAAATTTTGAGAAAATTAACCCCAAAAATCTACCCTACTCCCCGGAGATATTAACTCCAAACGTTTACCAACATACTGCCCCGTATGTCAAGAATCAATTTCATCAAAATCGTTAATCCGATCGGTTACCGGTTAATTTCATCAAAATCGGTTTATAAAAAATTACTAAGCTTCAAACACTCGAAATACATATACAAACATCTTTATATATATATTTCTTGTGTGCGTGTGTATGAAAGTGAACTCCTCCTAAACGGCTGGACTGATTTTGATGAAATTTTGTGTGCGTTTTCAAGGGGATTCGAGAATGATTTGAATCACAATTTGGTCCACTGGAAAATGTTTTTTTAAATAATTTTTTATTTATAAGTAGTTGTTGATTTTGGAATGTTTTACATTGGATCCGGCAGACTGCGCTACCATCGCAGCATCGAATATTCAATAATATTCTATTTTAATTTTACTTTGTCCCGACAGTTGGTGCTGCGATCAAATTGAGAAAATATTTCGTAATTTTGTGTTATTATTGTTACAAAAAATCGCGAGAAAATAGTTTTTTAATAAATAAGAGGCTAATAAATCAGATGGGAAATGTAAACAAAGGAAAACCAATCAGATCAATGCAAGGTGTAAGGTGGCCGCTGTCAAAAACAACGACCAATCACAAAGAGCCCGTATGGCCGTTGCCAATGTAAACAAAATCACAACTGATTAAGTAACAAGTAGGCAGCACTGCGATCGCGTTTAGAATTGTGCGCGTATTGAGAAATATTATATTATTATTTATTGAAATAACGTTTTAAAGTGTAATTAAAAAAATATACATTGTGCAAATTTGTAAGGTACAGTATTGAAGTGAAAATGGTTTTTTTAATTTATTTATGTGTTGCTGATCTTGGGATGGTTAAGGTTCACAATTGGGTCCGGTAGGGCAGCGTGTGGATCCGGTAGGCAGTGCTGCGATCGCGTTTTAGAAGTTTTTTTTTTAAATTTTGGTTTATCAGTCAAACCCGGTAGTTGGTGCTGCGATCGGATACTAGGATTTTTTAATTTATTTTGTTGCTTTTTCGCATATCAGTTACTTTCGTCGTAGCTTAGTGTTGTTCTTACATTAAAATTCGTATTTAGAGAATAGTTTGAATTAAATCCGATAGGTAGTGCTGTTCTGACAATTGGATTTATTTACATTCTGAATTTTATAAAGTTAAAGGTGAAATTTTAAAAGGTTCCGTAATGTTTTGTAAGTTTCTTAATGTTCAGTATTAATTGTAATGATTTTGCAGCCACAACAATTTCGTTCAAAAATTATTTCCCACCGAATACTGTGATTAGATAGTGGTGTGAATTAAATCCGATAGGTAGTGCTGTTGTTTTGCCATTTGAATTTATTTACATTCTGACTTTTATAAAGTGAAAGGTTAAATTTTGTTAAATTGCTAATGTTCAGTTTTTTAAGGTTTTACGAAACTTTCAATTGTTGTCATTTAATCTGTATGTATACTCAGATCTAGCAATAGCGACGCATTGCCGAGTCTGCTAGAATTGCGCGCTTATTGAGAATATTATATTATTATTTATTGAAATAACGTTTTAAAGTTTAATTAAAAAATGTACATTGTGCAAATTTGTAAGGTGCAGTATTGAAGTGAGTATTTTACATGATTTTTCATGAATTTTAATGATGTATACACGTGCATTCAATAACAATCAACTTAACCTACAAATTTAAATTGTCAGTTCTCATTTGATTCTATGCAACTTATGAAGTATTGAACGGCTCTTTGAAAATAAAAATTTAAGTTTGTAAGATAAATTATAACATTTATAAAATTAAAATAAAGTTACTTATAATATAGTTTAAAGTATATTTAAAAAATTGAATTTATAATGTTTTAGCTGATTAATTTTATAAAAAGCTTTCTAAAATTATTTTTAATTTACAATTATCAAAAATTTGGTAAAATAGATGTTAAAATAAAGAATGAGAAAAATGATAAAAGTATCTACTACAATTTTAACTACGTTGCTTTATTACAGTGCTTTATTTTTTTAATTAATTGATTAATTTTGCTGTTACATGGTTATGAAACATCAAAATTATTAAATAAAAAAAAAATATGTAGGAGGTACTTTTTTAGTATGATGTTAGTGAAAATTAGTAGTAATGTGGATGAAAATTTATTAATTACACTAATTATTAATTTTACGACTTTCGATTTTTTAATTCAATTTTCATCTGACATCTCAATATTTAGTGAAAATAAATGTTAACCATACTACATATAATTAATCAATAAACCCATTACACTAATACAACAATCACAAACTGATAATATCATACTAATAGTCATTTCAATGAAATTTAGAACACATTTCTGCTAATTTTAACTTAATTAGGTTACTTATATTTACGTGTGTGCATTTATTACTGAATAATGCCGCGTCACGACAACGTCGGGTCCGCTAGTATATATATGTGCGCCCGCGCGCGCGCGCGCGTGTGTATGTGTGTGTGTGTGTGTGCACGATCCTTCCCTAATTTTCTTTTGGAGTTTTTAAATCATGAAAAGTCGCAAAATGCAAAAAACTCATATTTTACTGATTATCAAACTTTTCTTATTGCTGCATAGCACTAGAGTTGACACCTGGAAAGTAGAATTGTTATATAAACATAAAAAAATGTTTAATCATAACTTCACTACGTTTGAAAGAATATGTGGTTGAGAACAATCCAAAATTTAAAGGTACATGAAAAATAAAAATACAAAAAGCTGGGAAACTGTTTTATAACTTTTTCGGATTTCTCTTAACAGGTTTTTATTCCAGACGCCATACGATTTTTAAATATTAATGACTTAATTATGCAATTATAATGGCGAAAATGATCTAATGTTCAGTAAAATTTTTGGGTCCGATTTGGACCTTTTTATCTTAAAAATTGTGCAATATTAAAAGTATAACTGTGAAAAAAAACAAAATTCTTAATAAAATATTTTGGGTCCCAACTGACCAAATGACTTTTATCATCAAAATTATATTCTAGGAACAGAATAATTACTACTAAAAAAAAAAAAAAAAAAATAGTAGAAACATATTTATCATTTCATTTTAAGGATAAATTTTAAGTAAATTTTACGCTTTAATATAAAATGTGTTTAAAGATACTAGAAGAAAACTAATAAAATATGAAATCGGGTACCGCATTACCTGGACGGTTGGGGCGCAGATTGGAAAATCCGGTATGATAATTTTGTACCTGTTTTCAAGCACAATTTTTTTGAACCAATAAAAACAATTTCATCCATATTTCAACTATTTGTCAATCGATTTGAACAAATTAGATGAATTAGATTAATTAATGATTAGATTAATTAGACAAATTAGATTCATAATAAAAAGCTTAACATATTATTTATTAAAAGGGAATTCGATGAAACTATTACTTACGGATCTATTAATAATTAAAAACGTTTAATAGTTGCCATTTTTTAATTTCCAAAAGTAAAATGTTCAAATATATTTATTTTGTAAATGTTGCTGGGTACATACACACCAAATTTTATTAAAATAATCAATCTTTTGATCGCTAACAAAATAATTTATCCCTTAGAACTATATTTAAAATGTTCTCGATCTTTATTGGTTTCGTTAAGTTACTGTAATCAATTTTACTTATGTTTGGAACTGTAAAGAAGGTCGGGTTAGTACGAGTAAAAGCAATCCTACTACGGCCGATAGATTTTAGAATGTATTATTTATCTCCCACTACAACCAGGCGTCAGTAAAGACAAGAAAAACAAATGATAATCGACTTACAGTTTAATTCTATATGCTGTTATATAATATTATATAAATAATTTTATAATACAGGATACAACTCGCCAACCATTTTAAACGAAAGCGCACGAACATTAACAACCAATAATGAAGTAGAATGTATGTTTACATAAGTTAAATAGACTTGGACAGGTATAATAATACATTGCATATAAAAAAATCGGAAAAAAAATTGAAATTTCAACAAATAAATAGGAATACGGAAGCAGATTATAAGGAAAACGGAGGTTATGTATTCGACCCGTGTATATATACTTTATGTTTGCGCAGAACGTTTTTCCTGTTGATCCGATAGAAATAAATCTTGTTGGAATCGACGCAGCTGCTTTTCGTGGTGGTACCATGATGCTGAAAACTTTTTTAGGCACGAAAGATCGGTCTGAAAATTGACAAAAAGTGTTTTTTCGCCTTCCGGCGGATAGGTAGGAACAGTGGAAATCCTGACATTCTATATATGTGCGTCACGTTAGATGATGTAATATGGTCTTCTGCAGGGTAGATAATGCGAGTTTCTGCACAACATATGTAGTACCGTTAATAAAATCATAAAAAATCGAGATATCTGTCTTAAACTTTTCAGACCGAATATATATTATATATAATATACAGCATCGGTAGGGGCAGTGAGAACCTTAAAATTCTACATTCGAGCATCAAATTACATGGTCTTGATGTCGGTTCCATTTTTTTTTTTTTTTTTAATAATTATTATCATATTAAAAAATGCAAAATGATTTTCCTCATAAACAAAATTTTTTAAAATAACCATTTGTATACATATTTATTTATTTACCTATATATATAAAATTTCAGCCAATCCGCCAAGTACAGAATTAAAAAACATTCTTAATTTTATTGCCTTTACATTACAGCGCTTTCGGACATAAGCCTATCTTCAGTAATGTTATATATATATCAGTTATCTTGTTTGTAAATATATATATACTAGGGGAATTCAATCATTATCCGCAATTTAGTTATATTTTTGTTTATGTTTGTAGTACTGTCGTGTTGCGTAGATGACGCATGCGTAGTTTAATTGTTATGTCTGTGCAGGTTTGATGCTGCTAGATTAGTTCCATTATCGCTGCCCTGTCGTTAACCATGGCTGCTCCGCCTTCTGTTTGCATCAAAGAAGAGCAACGTTGAGTGATCCGTTTTTTGTGATCGGAAGGTGTATCAGGGGTCGAAATTCATCGAAGACTTACGGTACAGTACGGGAACAGCGTGTTGCCGCAACGGAGTGTCTACGAATGGATTGAAAAATTAAAAAATGGTCGCACAAGTGTTACGCACGACGGAGCCGGACGACCGTTTACCGCCACAAATGAGAAAAACATTGAGCGTGCACGTGACATGGTTTTCTTAGACAGACGAGTAACTATTGATGAAGTGGCACATCGTCTGCAAATTAGTCACGGTTCTGCCTACGAAATCATCCATAACAGACTTGGGTTTCATAAAGTCTGTGCAAGATGGGTCCCAAAACAACTCACACATTTGCATAAACAAACGCGCTTGGACATCTGCCATACACATTTGGATCGCTATCGTAACGAACAGGACATCGCCTTTAACAGAATCATCACTGGTGACAAAACATGGCTGACAAAATCATTACGAGCCGGAGAGTAAACGGCAGAGAATGGAAGCATCCAAATTTGCCCTGCAAAAAAAAGGTTCAAGACCCAACCATCCGCAGGAAAACTGGTGCTTACGGTTTTTTGGGACTCACAAGGCCCAGTACTGGAAAGGAGCACGACAATAAAAAGTGCGCGTTACAATGAGATGCTTACTGTTAAGCTGAAGCCTGCAATTCGAAGCAAACGCCGAGGACTGCTGTCGAAAGGTGTTGTGTTGTTGCACAACAGTGCCCGTCCACATACTGCTCCCCACACTGCTGAAACGCTCCAGAAACTCAACTTTGAAGTACCGGCTCGTCCTCCGTATAGTCCTGATCTTGCCCCTTCTGACTACTACTTGTTTGGTCCTCTCAAAGAGGCATTAATGGGCCGTCGACTTACCTCGGACAAAACAATGAAAGAAGAGGTGCATTTCTGGCTCGCAGCTCAACCGAAAACCTTTATGAGGGCATCAGGAAGCTTATGCAACGATGGACTAAGTGCATTGAAATGCAAGGGGACTATGTTGAAAAATGATTTACATGTAAGTTTCCTATTTGTATTGCAATAAAATTTATAACTACATTGCAGATAATAATTGACTTAACCTTATATATATATATATATATATATATATATATATATATATATATATATATATATATATATATATATATATATATATATATATACATATATATCACTGCTCTGCAATGATTTTTTTTTTCAATCGCCGAATAACTGGATGCATTTCTCTACTCTAATCCTTTGTTTTTATAATTCCTCAAGATATCGCTGACCGACCAACGAAATTCTTTTAGATGCATAGGATTGAACCATAAAATTTTCTTTTGCCAATAAATCTTTTATTATTCACACATTTCTTTTTAATGATGAATTTTATATTATTTAATGACACGTTATAATGTTATTTTAACAAGATTATTCTATATAGTTTACCAAAATCGCTTTTGAGACAACCCCCAATATGTTTTTCTAGGTTTTCTCAAGAAAGAAATTACCTGTTTTAGAAGCATTATTTACACAAAAGAAGGTAAACTGAATTTTTAAAAATTCAATCTTGTAACCACTTTGACAATTTAAAAAATAAGGAATCATTTAAAAGTATTCGCGTAGTAATGTTACAAAGATATATTTATACTAATGTAACTTTGCACGTTATCTTATAATCTAATATTTGAACACATTATGTTAAGGGTACTAATTTCTCAATACAATTTATAACAGTAAAGAAATACAATGCTATTAGATAACTACTGTACTATTCAATTCCGTAACGCTACAGAATTAACATAACTATATTACTTCACCTTAACGGAGCCTAAATGACCTATTTATGATAACTGGTTCAAAATATAAAAAATAATAATAATACGCTACCGAAAAGGTAAATATTATTTACCGTTGCTCAAATACAAATTAATGAGCAACTGGTATTTACAAAAATGATCCACGCAAATTCCGTAAAAACATGATTTAAAAAAAAAAACCGTTCACAAACAATAAAAATGTAGATATATAACATCATTTTTATAACAAACCAGTCGAAAGAGAAAAGATTAGCGATCTTGAAGTCGAGCGTATGATCGTAGTTCGAGGAATTCGTTTAATAAACAGAATTCGCTAATCTAAGAGCTCAACATGCTGATATTTAATAAACAATTATAAAAGCCTAACGAAACAATTTCACCGAAATCCTTATGTAAAAATCATTCAAATATCAGCATTTCATGCAAGAAACATTTGCTTCTAAGCCACGAAGTCTACAGCTCGAATATATAGGAGCTAAAAAAAGAAAAAGAAAAGTAAATATATTTATATATAAATCACGAGAACTTTCCAAATACGAAGATTAAGGCATAAAATTCAACTGAAAGAAACTATTTTTCAAAACATCATGAAACAAAATAAATTTAAAGCTGTTTTAATAGAATTTTCTGTAAAAAAAAAAGAGCATTAAGTTTTAACATTAAGCAACACAATCCGTTAAAGAAAGAAGATCTAACAAAATAACACTGGTTTTCGTTTTCGCACGATGCGTATGGTTGTAAAAAAAGGACGAAAATGTTTTCAATACTTAAAACCTGTTAATTTAGTTTCTCATCATAATTATAGTCATTGGTGAGCGAAGAGAGATTCTGTTTTAACTCTTCGTTTCACCTTGCTTTTAACATACTCGTACTTCTGAATTTTTTGAAATTTGGTAGGTTTGGGTTCGTTTTTATTTAGAAACGGAGGGGGGGAGTGGTGGTATTGCGACCGGTTCGTTGTTATTAGGCGGATGTATGCGTAAAAATACAAACGTTTTTTTTAAACTGAGATGATGGAGCGTTAGGGTGGAGAGTAAGTATCATCCCAAACCATTACTACTACAGACTTAACACTGGTCGTCCTTCCACTCTTGATCCAACCTCCTTGTTAGGTCACCCACCAACTATATCCAACCTGTCTCGGTGGCTACACGTAAGATACTTCATTATCTCACGTTTACGCTTAACGTTTGTCTCTGACACCGTTCTCCTAATATGTAGTTCATGCTTTTCTCACTACACTATTAAATCTTAAATTAATTCTTTAAGCTTAATTTCGACAAAACATTACTGTTTTCTCTTCTGATTCCTTATTAACAAAAAAAAGTAGATAATGAAAAACTGAAAATAACAAAAAACATGGGGATAATGGACTTGACATTCGACAGTCACTTCAGTCACGTTTAGTATCTTTGGAAATAATTTCAAAGCAACAATGCTTACGTAGTACGAATACTTTTGGTAGTATCTAAATATGCGATCAATAACGATGAACAATTCTACTTACTATTAGTAAAATTGCTAGTTAGTAATACCCTAATTATTATTATTATTATCGTTATTATTACTATTATTATTATTATAAAGGTAACAAAAAAAAAAAAATATCCACAGAATGGAAATACAAAAAAAAAATAAAAAAATTTGATGTGGACAGCACATGACTTTCTTGTACGCCTATTAAATTATATTTACACATTTTATTTTTTTTTAAATGAGTACATAAAATTTTATTTCATTAAAAACTTCTGATGTTTTCATTTTTTATTATTATTATTATTTGTAATTTTTTTACAATGAGAGGTTAATAATTATTAATAAATCAATTTATTAAATTAAAAAGTTTAAGAAAAGGAGAAGTCTGATTCCGACCGATGTGCCTTCCCCTAAGATCCAAATATTTTATTAATAAATAGTTTATCTGGCTATAACTCTGGAACCAATGAAAATAAGTACCATTTGTGATATATCGTTAAAAAGCTCTCAATGAGGGCTTATTACTGTAGTTAAGAAAAAGTTCAAAATTAATTTTTTTTTATTTTGGGCTTTTTTGGACACTTTTGGTTCAGTCGATCGCAATCAAAAGAGGAGGTGCACAACTAGATGTTACAACAGTCCTTAATCCAAAATTTTAACATCCTACGGCTAATCGTTTTTGAATTATACGTACGTACTTACAAACATACATACAGACGTCACCCGGAAACTAGTCAAAATGGATTCAGGGATGGTCAAAATGGATATTTCCGTTGAAATCTGGAAACTGAAATTTTTCGCGATCACAACAATACTTTCTTTATTTCGTACAAGGAAGTAAAAATAAGTGATGAAAATCTAATAAATATAAAAGTTACTATATATAAAAATTTCCCTTTATTAAAAGAAAATCAAGTTAATACCTCATCCAAATACACGCACACACAATTAAAATATGACTGATTCAATAAAGGTATATGTATAACAAAATATTAAGTTAGTCCGCCTCGTAGGTTTATCACTTGGATGATTGATAAATGCTCACAGAATAATAACCATACAAAGAAAACTTAATTTTCATTTACTTTTTATTAAGTGGTAATATTGAGTAATGGCGTTTTCAAGAGAACGTGTGCGTGTTTGACTAGTGAAACTATTACTATTTAACTGTTCAAAATCGCAATGAACAGTTAAACGGGTTTTTACAAAACCAAAAACTATGCATTAAACAACATACTAAATTACCTATGTATAATGATGATTACAACAAAAAATAAAGAAAGAAGAAACCTATTTTATAAAAATAAATTTAACATAGTATCTACTATGTTTTGTTTTTTAAGATTACCTTGTAAAACGGCGACAATCAGATGTAAGATGTATCTACATAATTGTAAGTTAATATACCACAAATTACGTTTACGAAACTTTGTCTCTCCTTTACACAACCCAAAATGATATAACCATAAACGGTAAGTGGGAAGGAAGAAAATAAATAAAATTATTTTGTTTCTGAGTGATCTATCAAAACTAAACTTGGCTCGCTTAATACACACAAGGACAGATAAAGGAGAGACAAAAACCTTCCAATACTTAAATATCTTTGTTAAACAGTCTCGTCAGTAATCATAATTTTCACTTACTAGCTAAGTCGTAACGCCAGTGAAAATCAAGCTGTAGTGTAGAAGTAAAATTGAAAAACATTTAAGGAACAGATAAATACATTACAGACCGCTCATGCAAACATTTAACCTACGATATTACAAATTTTTATTTGTTATAGGTTATTACGAAAATATTTTCTTAAACAAAACGTTAGCATTAAATCAAGTAAGATTTGGTTTTATTTTAATTAGAACATTATTACAAGACTCCTTTATAAGAACTTTTATTACTGCTATCACAAACAATTAAAACAAATTAAAGTTAATAAATAACAATTAACAAATGAAATCGCTATACAAGAGCTTATTTTCTAATAACGAAAACGAGGTAATAAAACGTAATGGAACGGAAGGAGTAATTATTAGGTAATTGTGCAATACGTAAGTTATTATGCATATTACTGGTGTCCATTCTTTTAATCCTTGCAGCGAGAAAATAACTAAACAAATGGCAACAGCTGTCTTGTTGGCAGCAGCAGCAGAAGCACTTTCACTACGTTACACCCAACCTCCGCAACACCCTAAACCGACCGCTTTTTTGTTCAACTTTCCTCCTTCCACTAATACAGTAGTCAAAATAAGACTTCCTACGTTAAGAAATGTATCACCTCCTTACTAGTCCCAAACAATATCAGAATATCCCTTAAAATAATCTTAATTCCCAGATGTACATACAAAAGGCAACCGATAAATTCAGCAGTGAAAATTTTTGAGCGATAGATTCAAATGTTTTTAAGAACGTCCATATAAACATGAATCATCATTCTACTTATTTAACTGAATCAATTTATACAATAGCTGATTTATTCGTAATTTTCATAATTAAGATCATATTTTTTAAAATGTTATCGATTTCAACCCAAATAAAATAAATAAAAATTTATATAACTTTGTAATCGTTTTGTATTTTCAATCATTTAAATTAAAGGTTATAGTTCAAACAAAATTCTACTCTAGCGCTGAAGCATAATAAAACACGGGGGGAGGGGGAAACTGCAACCGAAGTAAGGATACAAACCTGAAACTTTTCCAGTAAGCCAGGACACATTAAAAATCGATCACAAACAATCTGTTTCCACGGTAATTTAAATAGTTTTTATTTAAATAACATCTCATTTATACGACAACCTTATTAATGGACTAAACGGCGAACATCTGTAGACAATACAAATGAATTACATAGTATCTACAAGGAAATTATTTTTTTTTTTTGTTCTAATAGGTACAAATTTTTAGTAAAAATGTGTCCATTATACATAAAATTGAAAATATACGTTTAAAATATGTTGATGATTCCGAATTAATATGTTTGGAATGCATGTGTTCTGTAACATAATGTATATCTTCAGTAAAATATAATGGTTCTGCTGTTTTTGCCATAAAAACGACTGTAAATTTTATTAAAATAAAACATGAAAAAAAAAAAAATATTGTCTGTCTGATTTTTTTAAATTCTTTTCCATAGCTGAAAGGACAAATATGTAGCAAAATAAAAATTAATCACAAAAATATAAGCTTAAATATCTGAAAAACTTGAGACAACGGGATAAAATAAAATAATAAAAATTAAAACTACCATTATCAATATGGCGCACAATAATATTTTGTACGTCCATAAGATGCCAAAGCTACTAACTAAAGGAAGCTTAAATTATTCCTTGAAGTGGCTACCCAGACATTCTAGTCTTAAAAGGGAAAATGAGGATTAACGTAGTTTATCGTTGCCTTCACTGTACCATACAAACAACTGCATTCTAAAAACGACAATATCATTCTAGAGACCTTTCTTTTTCCTGTTTAGCCTCCTGTAATTACCGCTTAGATAATACTTTAGAAGATGAATGAGGATGATATGTATGAGTGTAAGTGAAGTGAAGTCTTGTACAGTCTCAGTTCGACCGTTCCTAAAATGTGTGGTTAATTGAAACCCAACCACCAAAGAAAACCGGTATCCACGATCTAGTATTAAAATCCGTGTAAAAACAACTGACTTTACTAGGACTTGAAAGCTGGAACTCTCGACTTCCAAATCAGCTGATTTGGGAAGACGCATTCATCACTAGACCAACCCGGTAGTGATTCTAGAGACCACAGGATCTGGCTAAATGAACATAATAATCCCACAATTTTTTTACCTGTCCCGATAGTGATCAAGGTGCTTTATATTTATTCAAGCCATAGGAAATATCGGACTGCCAATGTAATGAAAATCACTGCGTCTCATTCTACCGAGAAACAATACAGATTCTATTCAGCAGGGGAATCACAATATACTATTATAAATAAATCGTATATCAAAATCCGAAATCAACTCACCGGGTTGATCTAATGGTAAACTCGTCGTCGCAAATCCGCTGATTTCGAATTCAAAGTTCTCAGGTTCAAATCCTAATTAAGGTAGTAATTACTTTTATTCGGATTTGAATACTAGAACGTGGATACCGATGTTCTTTGGTGGTTGGTTTTCAATTAACCACACGTCTCAGCGGTAGTCGACCTGAGTTTTTGCCAACACTACAAATTTACCAATACAGTTACAGTTCACTGATAAGTCGCTAATGACTTTAATTGTTGATGCTACTATAAATAAAAGTATTAAAAAAAAATCTGAAACCAATACAGATTTTTAAGATAATAATAAAAAATGATTACTTCTAAAAGTAGATTTTTCTCAAACGTACTTAATTAAAACAATAACGACAGGATATTATAACTAACAATAACATAATCGTTACCATTAACGCGATAGACCGTATTTCCTAGGAGGCTAAGAAAACATTTAATAAAATCTTATCCAGGTTTTCAGGGTTATAAACCACAAAAAAAATTTAATATACAGCTGTTTTCATATAAATTCAAACACAGATTATTATCAAGTATCATACTTTCTTCACAACAATGTAAACGAGAAAGTAAAACAAGACGGATTCAATTTAGTTTGCTTAAAAGGAGGTGTACCTTTCCCTAAGTATTCGATCAACTTAAATGTAATAAACAGTATCAGAAATTAATTAGTTGGCTGGCTACAAGAGAAATTCCCTTCTCGGTCATCGCAAATAGAACTTGAAAAAATAAATAATCTCTCGTTAATAGTTTGCACGTAATAAACGATAAATAAATAGATCAGTAACACCGAGTAATTGAAGTTAAGTAGGATCTATATTATATACAGTTACAATGAATGCAATATTAACAACAAACAAACACAAATAAAACTTTATATGTTTCCATTATATAAAAAAGGTACGTATGTTGAAACTTATAATTTGTATATTTCGAAGAAAATGTAAAGATTGGGAAATAAAATGAGACCACCCTCCATTGTTTACAATCAGTGTGAAGCAATTTTAAACTTCAAGCTCATCGACAGTTATAACAATTATCCGTGGTTTATATTTTTATTAAACCAGAAATTTTATTTATTTGGTTAAATGAAAATAAGTGTCCTGATTATCAACAAATTCTTTACAAAGTAGAGTAAATCAAAATAATTTTTCATGAAAATTTTCACTGACTTTAGTGGTTTAAAAAACACATCACTAAGCGAAAAAGGATGTTGTTTGCGACATAATTGACAACGCTCTTTTAAAATTTACAAAAAAAAACTTCTGCAAAAGACGAAGAGAAGTAAGCATCAGGGTCTTTCTACTAACAATGAAATATGTAAAATTCAAAGAAAAGATTTTAGAATTGATAGTTTTCAATTAAATGTTTTTATTATCTTTGTTTTATTTAAAAACCCTTTTATTTGTTCATTTTTCTCGTGTAAATTGTAAAATATCAACTGTATATAACCATGCTTCTCATATATTAGTCCATTTTAACCGTAACAATTAAAAAAGATTATATAATATGTAACACCAAATTAAATATCTCGAAATGCGAATAAAAAATGCAATCCAAAACTCAACTTACAGATTCACCAAAATCTTAATAATTTATATTCTTTACTTAATGTTCTTTATCTTTAATTAAAATTATGCGTTATTAATTTTAATTAATAACTCATAATACTCAATGAGACAGATGGGTCTTATCTAACCATTATATGAAGAGGTAAACATCGTTTATTGATTTTCGGAGTAGTCTTGGAAAACGTTGAACCATTTGAAAAAGATAATTTAACATTAAGAGCCTTACTTATTTCTCGATGAAACAGATTAAATATTACGTCACCCAATCAATTCTCTTGATTTCAACCCCCGTTCTAATATATGAATAAAAAAAAAACAAAAAACTGAATCTTGATTGGGAGAAAAACGTTAACGACATGTTCATCAAATTCTGAGACTATCATGGTCTAGAAAAGGGATAACTGACGATTTGTAAGAGCAAGGGAGACTCTATTGTGGTTAACCACCCTAAAATTCCGTCAGATTAACATGGAGAAATATTTAAAAATACAGTAGTCTCCATGTTCTTTCACACAAAACGTGTTTTACCTTCCAAATAAATAAAAAAAATAGTAATGGTGTAGAAAAGAGCTGAATGTCCTTCCTTTCCAGGGTCCAGAATATAAACTTCAATAAAAAATATATTCTAATTCAGATTAAAAGGAATGAAACTGAACGTAATAAAAATTTTCAAATGTATTTTGAATTCATCACCTTTAAAGGTGCTGAGTATAGTGACTAATCTTCGAATGATACTATTATCTTTAATGAATAAAATGTTTAGATGAAGAAATTCACAGTATTCGCCACATTATTCTTCTTTTTTTTTGTAATAAGTTTTAACTTAAAAATAAATAACCTAACTTTCTGGTAAAATAAAAAATAAAAAAATAGTCATCAAATATTTTACATCAAACGGAGAATAACTACTATTATACATCAATAAAATGTTACCAGCAACTAAATAATTTATTTTTATCATTAAAATAATTATTTGCAAAATAATAAAAATACTTAAAAGCATTATTAAGAACCGACGTAAGGTTTAGAATACAAAATCAGCCGCCGGCTTTATGTCAAGAAGAGTCCAGTCGTCTGCCGGTGACCGCTGCAGTATTCAGAACGCAAACCCGACCTCATATACACGTTTCTCTCTTTACGACTTTCTTCTATCTCTTTCTTACAGCAGATGATCTCAGCCGCACCACGACCTAGCTCACACGGCAGGAAATCCTCCAGATAGCCAACAAAAAATATAAAATAAACTCGCGGCAATCATTACTGATGCTCACGGCGTACCGCAAAAACACCACAAAATATCATGCACGTTGGTAAAACGGTCTCTACCGTACTTCCGGTAATGCTTATAATTATATACACGTCAAAGAAAATAAATCAATAAGCTGAATATAACAGCAGCAGTACATATGTAGATGTACTGCTGCTGTTTTATATATATATAAGGTTTCAACGTGAAAGGGAATATGTTAACGTCATATTCCCTTAAGATCAATTCTGAATAAAATTTTTAATATAGATTTTGCGCATCACACCTAATGAAAAAATCTATGTTTTAAAATATGAACGATCATAAATGAAATAATTTACAAACCACAAAATTGGGGATAACTGAAAAACTATACCTTATTAGGACACATGCCTATAAAATACCAAAAATTAAAAAAAAAAATGGATTACTTTACGAGAAAGAGAGCGATATGTATTTATTTTTTTCTAAAATATTTACTATGAAATCATTTATTTAATTATCATCCAAAATTTTTAAAAAACAGTTTTGAATATTTCAACAAAAAAGTACCCGAGTTTAGAATTACACGAACGTCGTTCTCTAGCAAGAGTGAAGCGCTACGGAGGCAAGAAACTTAATTTCATTAATTACGCGCTCAATGTTCAGATTTATTTTCACTTTACTGACAACTTTTTTTTTTTAAATTAAGTAGAACTTTCCTCCCCACTGTCCTGACACATCCAATATAAAATTGTACGCTTTAAATTAGATTAATATTTTAAATTAATATAGGGTAAAGATTTTTAAATTAGGTATTGAACGGTTTTTATTTGATTATATAGAATAGAAAAAAGAACAGTACAGAAGGGAAAGGAGATGAGTTCTAAAGATATCATGAATCACGCAAAAACAATTTTATAAAGAGCACCAATAAATTAAACAAAAAACGCTATACAAGTTAAAAAAATTGTAAAAAACAAAACCGTTAAATAACACTGTGTAAAGAATTATTAAAGTATCCGTCGAAATACAGATAACGATATACCAAATCATATTTAAATTTTTTTGGACCGGGCAAAGTATCCAGTTTTAAAAACCTGTTTGTAATAATAACGGTAGAAGGCGGTCTGACAGAATGATAGGAAATCTTGAAAAGACGACTATTCAAAGGAATAATAAATAACCTTTTGCATAAAAAGGGAACTGAAAATCGAAATGGCTTCACATTACATTCTTTCCTGAGCTGAATGTATCTTCCATATCAATACGCCAAGCAAACCCACTGTAGTTCATACTCAGCCCCCTGCCCTACAAATGACTTAAAAAACCTCACCCTGTTTACCACACGCTGAATTGTTAACATCATTTCTTTCAGAAAAAGAAACTCTGACGTTTACCTCAAGTTCTTTTTGACAGCAACAAGGAATTTTTGGCAGTGTATAGAAAAAATCAGTAAACCCCTTTCATTTATTAGAAAATTCATTTTAACCATCACTTCAAATCGCCATACGGAAACCCCAAACAGTGGCCAAACCATGCGGCAATAAGTCTCAACGAAATATATAATCTTTACCTAACGACCAGATGATTCCAATGCTGTCCGATTTCAAGTTCGAGTATGAAGGTACCAATGAGAAGGCGAGGTAACAAAACGCGTGACTCGCCAGCGGTATTAATATTCATAATACAAAATTCAGTCAACGTTTGGTTAACGACGTGTACAACAATGCATTTCAATTTCTTAGCCCAAATAACAGCTACCGCTACCACAAACGCACTTCCCTACTACGGTATTGACATCGTAACCCGACGATTAGAGCATGGACTCGGCCAGTACAACTGGAATATTCAAGGAAGTACCCTGAAATAAACACTACGCGGATGTAAACTGAGCTTAAGAAAATGCTAATTTACAAAGCTACGTATAATAAACCGGTTCCCCTAGATCATATTAAAGTAATAACTAATGTAATTTTTCTGAGGAAGGTTACTTATTGCATAGTATAGGCTAGCTGTCACAGTAATTTATAGTAGTATAATAACATTTACTTTTTAAATATAAATACAGAAAAATACAAAACTAAATCATCATAATATTTTATTCACTACTATAACCACCCCCGATCAAGTTAGAAGGTCGTTTCGTAAATGTAGAACAAACAAAAAAATAAAAAAATGTCAACATAAAAAAGAGAAATAATTATAATGTTAAAAATTACTGCGCTTTCAAACCGACAAAAATAACACAGAACCGAAATAAATTATTGAATTTAATTAAGAGCAGCCGGTATTACAAGGTTACAAATGAAATCATGACGAAAGTTATTTCACTGAATGAAAGTTATTTTTTGAAGTAGGTAATGTTAGTCATAAACAACAAAAAACAATTCAATCTATAAAATAAAAAGAAAAAAACATGAGTCATTCCATATAAAATGAACTGTATAGAATTCCAGGACGTACAAAATATGAGCAAGTAACCGAAATTAAGTTCATAAAAATGTTACAATTATGAAAGTAATAAATTTACTGGTTTTTTTTTTAATGACAATCGGATTTAAAAAATCTAAATATCGAGAAACAAATCCATAAAAAGGATGTAGAAAAATACTTTCAAATATCACAAATTTGGAATGAATACAAAGGTTATTACAGGAAAAAAATTATAAATCGTATTATAGGGGAAACACTTTAATTTAATAGTGAAAGAAAATATTGTGAGATCTTGAGTAAAAAAAGATTAAAAAATATTTCGTCTTAACTTTTAAATATCCATAGCATTTTCGCCTTTCGTCCAGAAGGCCCTAGATTCGAATCTCTGTCATGCTTGGAATTTTTTATACATTACAAAATTCATCGTTTGTAAGCGGTTATAATTAAGTTTTAGCCTAAAGTTTCTAAAGGCAAAAATAACCTTTCTACAATTAATGAACTCATTAACGAAATGTTTTTTGTATGGAACGTTTTGCAATTTAAAGTAAGTTCTTTAAAGATCCCACTTCTCTATTTTCCCACTTTTTCTTTAAGTCGAACCAAGGTTTCTCAATAAATTGGAAAAAATAGCTCCTTCCATTAAAAACCTTCACAACAGTAACATATTAAATCATCTAATTTAAAAAAAGTTATACACTAAGTAAAAAAACTACTTGTTTAACCTATTGATGTATAATAAGATGTTATTTTGTCTATTAACACAACAATTAAGGAAACCGGAACATAGCCTTTCTTCGTGGAGCGCTTATACCAATTTACATGCTTTTGTCACATCAGCTGAAGGCAGTGTGACAAAGTGCATGGATGGCCGATGTCAAAATTATATCTTCATCAAAAAAAAATATTGTATTGCCGTGGAAATTGTAAGAGAGAGGCAACTGCCTTGAAAAAATTGTCATTGAACGGTTACACTTAGGGCACAATAAGTTAATGCGTGGTATTCCTTTGATTGAGATGAATTTCATATAAGGGTAGGTAACATTTTTTTATGACTGTAATCCTCAAGCGACTTAACAGCAAACATTTTAACTCGAAGCACTATTCGAGGATGACAATGTTTTCGAAGCAACCATTTAAAATTTGAAGGCTTTAAGATTAATTTCAAACTATAATTTACTTTTGTAATATTTTTTTTTTGTTCTTTCTCATTCGAGTACAAACACTTCCATCAAGATAATTTTAATATTATGTTGTTAGTATCACGAAGTTCGTAAGACTTCGCCGATAAGAGTCCGCAGAACTGAACGGTACGGCGAAGTCAACGAACTACTTTTACAGTTCTAAACATGAGCTAAAAATGAAATGATGGGGAAAAAATTAAAAAAAAAAAGCATGAAAACATTCATGCTTCACTTCATACTTCAAACTTCACTTCAATTAATTTGTAATAAAGAATAATTTCAAAAAATACCTCGAATTTTGTCAACATTTTTTTCCATTTGATGAATCGCGGGACTCGAATATGATACTTTTTCTTTTTTTAAAGGTGTCTTTACGAATCCCGCCGCAAAGTAGCAGTACCTCATAGTAATAGGTAGCGTACAAAAACTAGATTATGTTCTTGATTTAAAAGAAAATATACTAAGGCTTGTTTTAATAGTAAATGCTCTTATGTAAATGAAAGTACTGAAAATGAAACATTTTTTTAAATTCCCATCACTTAATTAAAAAAAAATATATAAAAGTATTAGTTTGCAAGAGATTAAAGCTGATAATAAAACACAACAAAATACGAACCATAGGAAAGTGTTGCAAATGTGGCGACAAAGATTTGTTACATAAAATAGAAATAAATTCGATTGGTAAAATTTTTATTCTACATTTATTTGAACTAATTGATGGAGAAATAAAAAAAGTTCAATTAATAATAAAATGAGTGTGTCCACGGATACGATAAAAATATAAAAATCGAGGTTACACTTACAAAGTAGTAAGTGCAATATTACGTCACGGATCTTCGATTCGTGAAGGTCATTACACTAATTTTATTAAAAAAGGAAAATTATGGTATGAAGTGAATGATATGACTATAACAAAAAATATTAGCCGTGAAATTAAAAAAATGTATATTTGTTTGTTCTAGAAAGGCAATAAATTTTAATAATAAATTCATTAGCTAACAATCCGCAATTCATAAAAAATTAAAAGAATAATCTAACAAAACGCAGTGATAACAAAAAAAAAAAAAATTGCAATGAAATTGTAAACCGTACGGTAAGAGTCTCGCCGGTCCCGGGTTCGAACCCATCGGCTTGGTCTAATGGTGAACGCATCTTTCCAAATCAGCTGATTTGGAAGTCAAGAGTTCCAGCGTTCAATTTTTAGTAAAGTCAGTTATTTTTACACGGATTTGAATACTAGATCGTGGATACCGGTGTTCTTTGGTGGTTGGGTTTCAATTAACCACACATCTCAGGAATGGTCGAACTGAGACTGTACAAGACTACACTTCATTTACATTCATACATATCATCAGCATTATTTGAACGGTAATTACCGGAGGCTAAACAGGAAAAAGAAAGAAAGGTCCCGGGTTCGAATCCCGGTCAGGCACGGCATTTTCACACACACTACAAATCATTCATCTCATCCTCTGAAGCAATACCTAACGGTGGTCACGGAGGTTAAAAAAAAAGATATCATTTCTTCCACTAAAAAAAAAATTTTTTGTAATATAAATAAAACTGTGTTAAACAAAATACTGACATCAAAAAAAGGTAAGACTGTTATTAATCTAGAAAAAATCTGTTACTAATTTGGAATTTTGTTTAAAAAAAATATATATGTAATAGACAATAGATATACATTAATATATACGCTTAAACAATGTTTAAGCGTTCCACTTAATAAGCAAAAAATAGAAAAATTTGTTACAAAACTCTTACCGGCCCGATTTCATTTACATGTAATACATATCAAATTTACAGATATAATTCTTATGATTATTCGTTATTTAATAAATGAAATCGGGCGGGTAACAGTTTTGTAACAACCTTTTCTATTTTTTGCTTATTACATGGAACGCTTAAACATTGTTTATTATCTATTATCGTATATCTATTGTCTATTACATATATTTAACATGATTTTTTTTAAAACAAAACTCTAAATTAATATCAGATTTTGTTAATAGAAATGTACCTTGTTTGATTTCATTATCATTTTGTTAAAAGAAATTTTTATTTTTTGAGCGGAAGAAATTATATCTGCGAGACTCTTATTCTTACGGTTTACAATTTCATTGTAATTTTTTGGATTACAATATTATAGTTAATAATTGTTTTTTGGGGGGAATTTTTCAAATGAGGGAGTTTTTTATATGAACTTTTCCATCTCGGTTAATTATTTTTCATTCCTTTCAGATGTTTTAATAACCCTTTTATGTTTTTCTCCATCCCCTTTTTCCCGCTTTCAAGAAATGTCTTTAACATATCTTGTAAGCGGAACGGCTTACAATAAAGTTTATTTAAAATTGTAAAAACTTATTTATTTTTAAATCAGTACTACAGTTTTGTATTTATAACCATTGCATTTTTATGATAACCTTTACGGCGTTTGCTCAGGTGGGTTTTTTAAACAGTAACGAGGCGTAAACCTCTTCACGTCTAGTGAAGAATACAATAAGTATAAAAAACTCGACAAAAAATAATAATAAATTTAAAAATAGAATGAAGAAGATTAATCTAACAATGAATCTCAAAAGAGACAGCACAGAAACCTTCTAAAAAACAAAGCTAGGTATTTTCATTCGATATTCTTTAATTCAATAGTAAAATACTAGCCGTGCCAGTAAAATAACTACATTTATTTTTATATAACAAAGTAGCGGTTCAGTTTTACTCTGAAACAAGTTTTTAAGTATATAACCGATTTAGATCGAAGATAAGATAAGTATGTTAATGAAACGAATTTCATTTATTCTTGTATTAACTGTATCCGGGGTTAGTCATACGCTTTGAACACGGTAAAACCCTACTTCACGGAGCAATTGTGATTACATCATTACTCTTTTTTAATAGTTAAAAAGCAGTTTATAAAATAAACTGCACACACAATTGCATTTAGCCTCCTTACTAGCAGCACTCTACAAAGCATTTATGATTACTTATCGACAGAAAATTATAATAACGTCATACTATGAAAAGCAAATTAATTGAACAGAAAGAACTGTTATTACGATGTAAAACCTAACACTGCCTATAACCTCGCCGTTAAAACAAGATTCGGTCAGAGCAGACCGACTTGTTAAATAATAAACAGGATATGAAGAAGCCACAGAAATATCAGATTTTCAAAGCCATAATATATAAAACAACAATTTTCCTTAAGAGAACCTTTAATTTATTTATTTATGCAATAGCAATAAAGGCTGAACCCTGATAATAGTCATTTAATGTAAATATTGAAATACGGACACAATTAAATAAATGCAAAATTTTGAAAGAGAAAACGGTTTGGTCATTAAATAATTAGCTGAAGTGCCCTTTTTTTTTGCAAGGAGAAACTTAAACGGATCCCTTTACGAACTGTTAATTATTAAAGCGTTCAAAAAGCAATCGAACGAAGTTCAGTAACTAAAAGCTTCTTGCTTGTTTAAACTATCCGGAAACAGAGATTCAATAGTGTGACGAACAATGTTCAAGCGCATTATACAAATAGTATTATTGTTCGAAGGACCTCAGAGAGCACGCTCTATTGACGGGTGCAATTAACTTACACGTTTTTGCCCATAAATTTTTGCCGATTAAAATATAGCAATTTGAGTTCGATGAGCAACCCCACTGGCAGCCTTTACAGTAGGAGTACACAAGCGGAGAGCTATCCGCCAAAAATGAGATATACTCTTATTTATGTGGTGACGTACAAGTACATAACTAGCCGACGAATCCTGAGTTTATTTAACAATTTTGCTTACTTAAAATCTTCCATGCATCTTTTAATGGGTAAAATACAAATAGTTTAAACATACTAAGACTATGTATTAAAGAACACCCTCTTTTAACAGAGCGACATGAAAAGAGGTAGATGAACTTAAAATCATAATAAAAAAACATTAAAAGATCGTTAATTGTGAATGAATAACATAAAAAAGAAGAGATCGATTATAATGAAACTTGAGAGGCGATCTACACGAAATCAACTCAAAAACAGACAACTGAAGACATAAAAAGTTACAGAAATAACATTATGGTAAGATCTATAGGTAGTTACGTGTTCCATTCGTTAATTTTGAATAAAATAATAATTTTTAATGAAAATTTGCAGCTATTTTAAAAGATTATTCAGAGGTAATAAAAAAAATGAAACTTTTATTCAATCTCTTCAAAGTTGATCTGTTACTCGTTAAAATGGGAGAAGAAGATCAAATTAATTAAAGTAATATTACGCAATGTTAGAAAATTGTATAAAATTACTGAAAAAAATAATGAACCGTTTCTTTTTAATAATTAATAAATGAACCTAATTTTTTTAAATTAATATATCTACTAATGTAGAGCGGTAACAATTTGTTATTCTTTGTAACAAATAATAAATAAATATAATTTATTATAAACTAGACAGAATAGTAATTAAAGTAACAGGCAAAGAGCAGATGGAAAATCCAATTAAAAATTCTTAATTTTTCATTGCAGTTAAAAAATTATGACAACTGGCATAGTATTAGAGACAGGCAGAATAGTCTAAAAAGAAGTAGCTAACGCTGGTAAGTAATTCTTTAAATCAACGATTGTGCAAATACATATAACAATCCATTAAAACAGAACTTCCAAGTAGGAAAAATCTAATATTTAATAAAATATTTTTTTAAATGTTGACAAATCCGTATAAAACACCAATATCCGATTAATAACATAAAAATAACGCAAATAAATAAAAATCTAATAACAATACAACTAAATAATTAACACAAAAAATATAATACAATATTGAGATATAAGGGGTTATGAGAACGATTCAAATTATCTAAAATATACAAAGGATTCGACAATTGTATGATAAAAAAATCTCGAAATTTAAAATTAATCTCCATTTTTTATATTTTATTTATTTATTCTCAATGGACATTAATAAGCTTGGGCCCAACGATATTCACTTTATAGTAGAAGAATTTTGTAGCGTATGAAAAATGCTAACCCGACCGGATTTCGAATCCAGAACCTTCCCGGAAGAAAACCAATAACACTACCACTCCGCCACGAAGATCCGCAAAGTGTAAACAATTACAAAAGTTTGAAAAACTTAACTAAAGATCCGTTCAGATAATTAGCAAGTCATTATGACAATTAAAATCGGTGGTATCTTTAGAAATATATCACAAAAAAAACTGAAAAATTATTCAAGCTGTTAATTAAAAAATACAAAAAATAAATTGTTTTGCTACGGAAATTTAACCTAACAAACTATGTAACACAATACACTTTTTTTTACTATAGCAAATTGAAACTATTTCTTAATTAATAGGAGAAATCGATGGATAATTTGAAAAAACAATACCTATTCAGCCGTGTTCAGAAAGCTTAGAATAGATCTGTTAAGACGTAAAAAAAGTGTAATTAAAAACGTCTCATCTACAGCTGAACGTGAAATTACAAACGCAACGAAAAACGTGTTAGAGAATAAAATCTGTCTCATAAGATTAACACTTGTCATTCAACTTTTATTGCAGTAAATTAATCACGTTATATTATTAACAAATAAGTCAAAAATTTATTTCATAATAATGATAAAAATCGAGGGTGTCGTTTTAATTTATTTTTTATTGTGTTCAACTACGCAATTTCAAATACGTAATCAAAGTAGAAAATAATAATTATACTTCTTTGTACGAAGTAAGGGAAGTATTATTATGATCGCGAAAAATTTGTTTTCAGATTTCAAGGTAAATATCGATTTTGAGCATTCCTTAATCCATTTTGACTACCTTCGGCGTGACGTCTGTACGTACGTATACTTTGCATAACTCAAAAACGATTAGCCGTAGAATGTTGAAATTTTGGATTTAGGACTGTTGTAACATCTACTTGTGCACCTACCATTTTGACTGTAATCAATCTGGACCAAAGTGTCCAAAAGAGCCCAAAATAAAAAAAAGTGGATTTTGGCCTTTTTCTTAAGTGCAGTAGTAAGCCCTCACTGAAAGCTTTTCAACGATATATCATAAGTGGTACTTATTTTCATTAGTTCCGAAGTTTTAGCCAAATAAAATTTTAATTAATGAATTATTTGGATCTTACAA
Source organism: Lycorma delicatula (assembly GCF_047948215.1). Lineage (NCBI taxonomy): Eukaryota > Metazoa > Arthropoda > Insecta > Hemiptera > Fulgoridae > Lycorma > Lycorma delicatula. Next base: position 184,727,672 of record NC_134457.1, on the reverse strand, counting down.
GGCGAAGGCACATCGGTTCAAATCAGACTTCATCTCCCTTTTATATTGATTTATTAATAATTATTAACCTCTGATTGTAAAAAAAAGTTTTACGATAAATAATTCAATAACAGTAAAAAAAAAAAAATATGAAAAAATATCAGACGTTATTAATGAAATAGTTTTATGTACTTTTATTAAAAAAAAAAGTGTATATGTAATTTAATAAGCGTACAAGAAAGATATGTGGCGTCCACTTCAGATTTTTGTTATATATTTTCTATCTAGCTCGATTTTAAGCACGTGAGAAAAGTAAAAAAAAATAATTTGAAAATATAAATAATCTGAATGCTGTCGGTTTGGAGGAAGGAATTAAGATGCTATCCTTTCAAGCGTAGAAGAAAAACAGGTTCTTTTTAGACATAATTGTTATATACGCAAGAAAAATATGACAAGTTAGGCCCCCTTTCCCGCCAAATTAATAATGGAATTTATAAAACTAATCGTATAATGAAAAGTCTTATCAAAACTGCAGTTTATAATAGTAAATTTGCAATGAAGTTAAATTCATACCATACCACTATGACTTATGGTTCCGGAAATAACGCATCTTCTATGCGTAAAAAAGGTAAAAAAGTATATAATTTAGTGAGTCAAAATTCATTTAAAATAGTGTGACTAACAACGCTGAAAAACTTTTAACTACTACGTAATGGAACTGCTCCAAGATTTGTTATTACAAAAAATAAGATCTTTGATATTGGAGCTCTTCACCTAGGAAAATTCTCAGTCAAAGTGACCGAAATTTGTTTAAACTAACAAGAAGAAAAAGAGTAACAGCTCCTCCTTCAGTCATAATATTTAATACGGTAGTAAATGAAATCATGAATCAAAATAACATAATTTTTTCTTAATCATAGAATTACATTTTTAATGCGCAGCTTATGAATTAAAAATTTCGCTTAAAATTTTGTAATAACTGCTCCCAATAATCGTTACAATTAGAATAATACAACTTTACACAACTAAAATAATTATTATCGGTGTTAATTATCGCCTTCATTAATTTCGTTTACTCGTTACGATAAAATACGATCACACAATAAAGCTTAACAATAATAAATTAAATTAATTTTGGTAACAGTTAACATCGCAGTATAATAAAAGTACGAATAAATTCACAACCGTAGCCTGTTTTACTTACAAGTAACTCCCAACACCCGCTACCCTTGCTCATAATCTATTTATAATTCTGCACTCAAGGTCTCATAGCTTAAGGCTGAAATACACTCATTGAGATATCGCATTGTTCGCGATTATTACTGTTTTTAACCCTTAAGGCATTTGAGTAATTCGGTCTTTGACACCGCTTTAATTAAAACAAAACAAAAACCGATCGGCCTTTTCACAACTACAAAGATTTATAAAATTACTCCCTACAAACTACAACGTTCTGAATTCTAATGTCGCCTGTAAATAATACTTTGAGTAAATGAAATATACACGCATATATATCAACACCTCATTATTCTAAATCCTGTAATAAAACCACCTAAATTTGAATTCAGGTCTTGCATCACGGGAAAGCAGATCGGTAGTGATTCTAACTCTTGCAACGACGATTACAACAATAGTTTAAAACAAAAACGTTACTTCAAAGGTATCTGTTAAATATCTCTGAGGAAATAAATACGTAATTTTTATGTGATTACACAGCTGTGGGTGTATAGAAATAGTATAGATGGAGATTGCATCACCCTAAACTCATAAGAATTAAATCGATTAATTAATTTAGTTTCTGAGATACAGCTTAACTTCGTAATATTATATTACAAATATTAAAAAAATTAAATATGTATTGCTTTGATAGCATGTATTGTTATCATTTAATCATAATACAATTTTTAAATGAACAATTTTCTGCACAGCTGGATCATAACTTTCTTAGAGCAGCTTTTTATTACGAAAATATAAGAATTGTGGTTCTTCTTAACGGCATTTGCTAAAAAAAAAAAATTCATCAAACTAATAAATACCTTTTAATAGATGCCTATAAAAATCGCAAAAACTGTAGAATTTGAACTTCCCTCATAGCAACAAATCCATACCATTATTTCTTCAAACTCATCCGTAGTTTTTGTCCGATTAACATTACCACGAATAAAAATATATATATATTTCTTTTTTTACCCTTGACTGTTACTTTGGCTTTAATTTTTCTTGTAGTTCTTTTTTCTTCTACATAAAAGTTAAAAACCAATCCGGATAGACTATTACATCCACTCAACCCATTCACTATAACTGCTTAAATTGTCTTTTTTTAATATTATTATAGCTGCCAGATTTTTTCCAAATTAAAAACATTTCTTCTGAGAAGATTTATTATTTAAATGAACGATAAAATTCTAAAATGACCAACCTAACCAAATTTTATCGATAAAAAGTTTTTAATAGATATCTTCATATATTCACCAATGACTGCTGCAAGGGCAACAGAAAATGTAAATATAAGTACATAATTAAAAGCATTTTATTCGGTTTGTCGTTTCAAAAGATAACCGTATTAAATAATTTTCATCGTCGACAGTCATTGAAAAAACGTAACTAACATTTTTTTTTATAATTTGGTCCTCCTATTTTCTTAATCTTTTTTTATATTATTTAACCACTTGAGAGCAACCGGTAACCGTCGAGAAGACTAGAAGACGTTACTTCGGTCGGTCCCAAGTGACGTGGCTGAAGACTAGCCCTCCCTTAATGGAGCTTGAAGCTGATCTCCCGACGGGGTCCCTCTTGGATCATTGAGACATCACGACATCCCTCCCGGTTGCCATGGTGACTCTCCCCAAGAGGGCTACCCTTCCCTTCACTGTAAATCTAGTTTGGTATATCCATAGTCTATACCCCCCTGAAACGCGCGCCCACCTCACAAACCTTGACGTCCTCAATGCGTCATCAGAACGTTCTGATCAAGCCATCTGCTGGACCCGAACGCCCTCAGCAAAGAGGCTGCCTTCCTGGCCCTGACGTGTCCACGAATCGACCCCCTGGTGACAGAATCGTTTTCGCCAGTTACCCCCGAATTTTTTTTTCTTTCAAATTCACATTAGTGGAGTTTGACGTCCACACAGTATAGTTTCATTAGCTCCAGTCAGTCGAAGATATATGTCATCGCCCTTCAGTGAGATGAGGTACAGCACTTCACTTATATGTGTAGCAAGATTTATTTACCGACACAATTCCTATTTTCTTAATCGTAAACAAACAATTCAATTCCGTTCTACTTTATGAGATTCTTTTTTTAATATCACAAATACCATTTAGGTTAAGTTGTTCTTCCACCTGCTTTTTAAAAATAAATCTAACCGTTATAATTATTTTTCAGGTTCTCACACTTTTCCTGAAACCGAATCGATCTTTTCATTTAGTTATACTTCCATTCCTCGTTCTATTCTTACAAATTATTTTAGTTAATTAATGAAAACTAGAAATTCTACATATTACTTTACAAACCGCATATAAAAGACAATAATAATTTAATTCGTTAGAATTATTTATATGATAGTTCCTAGCAAATTAAATCTGACGGAATCGACATAGTAAGAAAGCTAACGCAACATAGCTACTATCTGAATACTCACCACATGCTATAACGCAACATAATTCTGAAAATACTCACCACATGCTACAAAGGGTTTGCTAGTCGCATTAAGATGGACCCCATTAACCTCAACAACGCTGATAACAGAGCTTCATAACTACTTTCAGATGATCTTTATGAGAAAAAATTCCATGTAATTAAAAAGTAATTCTTTTTTTCTAATATATATGAACAATTTTTTTTTTGAAGATTATCTTATATTTCCGATCCCGTTACTAAAATGACAATATAGTATACCTTACACAATTCGCGATAAAGTTTTACACGATTTAATTTGAAGTCTTAAAATTCACTTCACAATAGCCGTAGGAAATAATCGAGGATAGTTTTATTCTCTTGTAACTTCTGAGCAAACGTTTTAAAAATAATCGTTCCTCGCTGAAATAAGACAAGACGTAAAAAATACGTTTCTCGTTGTTAAAAGAATAATACTCATTTTCCACGATTTATTCAGACGTCCGGTTAGGTTTTATTAAAAAGTAGACAAAAAGAGTTTCTGGCCTTACATAAGTTTTTCAAAATCAATTTTGGAAATAAAGTGAAAATTAAAAAATTATATAAATGCGATATGGGAATAAAAATAGCAAACAGTACCGTCGATTTTTTTGTAGTACAACCGTATTTTGAAACGAGACGTTATACTTCGAATTTCAATAAAGATACGACTACTTAATATAGCACAAAGCATGTTATACTGAAACAGGAAATTGTAATGCAATTACTATCTGTATTTCAATTCTGTTTTCTTGTTTTCTACAGATAAAGAAACTACCCACACAAAGACGCATATGATATTTTACGATAATGTCATGGCATTTACGAACAATTCTTTATTGTTTTCAGACGTGTCAGAAGTAGGACATAAAAAGTACGTTGCATGTAATAAGAAACGATATGCAATCTGTCATAGATACGAAAACCTCCTGACACACCTAAGACGGTTACGTCTATTATAAGCTCGCATATTGTCTGGTGTACTGTGCAACTCTATTTGGTAATAAAAATAATAACTTCTGAATAATTTATGTGATACTAAGCCGTGAGAAATTCGCACAATTTAGATACAATTGGCCTGCTACGAACAACATCGAATTCGTATTTTAATTACATATAATGAGAAAAATACCAGTAATACACAATTGTTTTAAATTTCCTTTCCATAATGTCATAACTACTTATTGTTATTTCAAATACAGATCTGTGTAATATAAATAAAACCTCTAATCTACACAATACATTAATGTAATTTTCACGTAACATTCTACAAGCGATTCTGTTAGATTTGATATTCTAAAAACAGATGAGATATGATAAAAACCATCTACCGATTTCTTGTCTACGGCCAGAAGGAACTTTGCAGATGGACACAAATCAAACATACTATTATCTTATCGTAGTATGCTTTATTTTTAAATACCTTAAAATAAACTATACTTACTGCTAACGTTACTGTTACTAGTAAAATATTAACGTAAATTTATAACCGGTAAAGATTTTATTTTTAAGACTACAGAAAATTCTTAACGTTAAAATATTAAAATTTTTATTCTAAACGTGATTACTATTAAACCTGCTACCAGAAAGCGGTGAAATTTTCGAATTTACCTCCCTAATATCCAGAAACGATAAAATAATACGGATTTTTATACCCGCTTTTGAAGTAACATTCTCTACAGAACTCTGATTAATAATCCGTTACATAAAAAAATGAGCGAAAACCCCTTTACGGCTATAATTTTAACATAAAAAATTAACAGTGAAAAATGTTTTAAAATCTGCCGAACTGCTCACGGACGACCAGGTCAGGTTACAAGCACGAGACTCAATAACCGGGACGCATGTGTGTCGTTATCGGTACTTCACAACTTCAATATGTATGGCATTATAGAAATTTAAATTGTCTTAATGGATTTTTTAAGGTTATTTAATCAGAAATTTATTGGCGACCACTTTGAACCGTGTTACAGGCTACATATAAAAAAAAATTGTATTAATCGTATTACACGTAAATATGTATGAATAATTAAATGCAGTTAGAAATTATTAAATGCATGGAAGCGTTACGTATGAATGTTTATTGGATGGTTTTTAATTTTATCCCTAAGTGTCTTTGCACAGCTCCAAAAATATTACACTTCAATATTTATGACTTTTTACACCAAGTTATAAATTAAAAGTAGCAAAATTAAACAGTATATTATTATTACACTGTTTAATAAAATTCGAGTGAGGAAGAAATAATTTTGTAAGTATAGATGCTGAAGAGCTTATCACCCCGGATAAAAAACAATTTTTTATTGTTTTTTCTTAATTTTTATTTTCCTGTCATCATATCACTAGAGCTATTCTGCAAGAAAGAAAGTAATCGGTCAAAAATAGTGGAGTACAGGAATTTTGCATTTCTCGACGTATCATGATCCAGGGATCCCCAAAATACAATAAGATATATGTGTATGTGTGTGTTTGAAGCATAATCTTTGACAGGATTAACCGAATTGGATGAAATTTGACACAGAGATTCGTGTATATGGGATAATTTGTTGATAAAAGTTTAGGATCAATATCTGTAGGAAGTGTGGTAAACAGTTTCGTTGGGGTAAATTTTCTCAAAATTTTGTAAACATAACTCCACTTATGGTCAGTACATGCTTATCTTATCTTATCTTAAAAAAAAATTGCTCCCAAATTCTCCCCTACCTCAAAAAATGAAAAAGGCTATGTTTTTATTTATTGCACATTTTTAACCGAATTTTTTTTATGTCTTCCTAAGCATTGTAGAAGTAGTGTTTTTTGTGAAAGTGGCCCAAAAATAAATATTTTGGAGGCAATAATGATGAGTAGGATTGCCGAAAAAGTTTTAAAATATCGATTTTTTGAATATTTTAAAACTGTTTTTAGTCTTATTTAAAATTTTTATAATAATATTAAATTTTCATCATAATTCACCAATGCCAGGAAAGTATAATAAATTTGTTGTCAGCTTTTTTTTTTCTAAAATATTTAATTCTGTTTTTTAATAATGAACATTTTGTTTAGTTTAATATCTAAATAAGCCACATTTTGATGCGTTTTATTTTTAATAACTTCAAAATTCTTACGTGTGTATTTCGTCTGTGGACTTATCAAATAACTAAAATTTACAAAATAAAATCTAATTAAAAATAAACATTTTCTTAAACCATTTCAGCATATCTTCATTCACTCGTCGATTAATATAATTTTTTAATGAAATAATTTGGTATATTTCGGTACTTATACGTCTTATCGACGTACTAAAGTGTAATATATATTTTTTTTAACCGCTGCATATGTTTCTCTTATGATGGAGGCGTCAAACCAGAAATTTTTGTTACCTGAATAACTTAATTATAATTTTGAATTTATATAATGTATTCTAAAATACATTATTATCAAGTTCTATATTTTTTATTATCTGCGAATAAATAAATACAGTGTCGGAAAAAATGTTAAGACTACCAACTAAAAACACTATTTTTATTAATTAGAATATTTTTATTTTATAAGAAATTAATACAAAAAATAATTTGTGTAATATTATAATGTTTAATAATTAATGGATCGTCCTCTTGGCTTGTAGCATGCCTTAATCCTGCCAGGCATTGAGTAGATCAGCTTTTTACATTCTTCTCCCATCACTTGATTCCATAACGGACACCCAATTTCAGTTCAGCTCCGTTTCTTGGTTTCTGCTTTGCCGATCGATAAGCCATGTTGTTTCAAAGATTTTTCAATGGGGTTAAGATCTGGACTACGCCGTGGCCAGGAAAGTAACTCAATATCTTTGTCAAACCATGCTCTGGTTGCCTTAGATCTGTCACGGGGAATTGTCCTGCTGGTAAATGTAATTTTCCCCGAACAGCCTTTGAGCAGAAGGAATCAGCACCGTCACCATAGTTTCACAGTATTTGTTAATGTTCATTGCTCCACTTACCTTACATTACATTACCTTACATTACGTTACCTTACATTCTCCAGGCCCCTCGGATGTGATGCAACCCCCAGATCATTACAGTATCGCCACCTTGTGTAGAACTGCAGAAGCAATAGGCTGGCAGAAATTTTTCTGTTTTTATCCTGCGAACTCGAACCTTCCGTCCAGGATACAGCTCAAATTCATCAGAGAAAATTATTCTCTCCCAGGCTTCTCCGAGCCGTCCTAAACGTTCTCTACAAAAATGAAGACGTTTTTGTGGTTGCCATTTAGTAGGGGTTTGCGTAATGCAAAATACGAGCTCAGTCAATATAGTGCTCACAGCGTGCTCAGTAATATTGATATTATCACAAGAGGCCTTCAGTTCCTTAAAAGATCACTAAAACTAGCATTTCTATTTTTTCGCATAGCTGAATAACGTACGATGTTGTCTTGGAGATGTTTTCCTTGGGCAACCTGCCCAAGGTCGGTCGATGACTGTTCCAAATATCGTAGCGCTTTATAGTTTGTTGAACACATGTTTTAGAAACTGTTACATCATTAGGTATAATTATCTTTGTGATTTACCCGCCTTTATTAACCCTATTATTTCGTTAAACCGATTATTTACCATTTAATCTCGTCTGAGACTGGTTTCTTCTCCATAATTGCACGAACACAAAATACATTAATGATAGCCTCATAATAAGACACACAATAGCATTAAAATCAGCTGAAAGGAGGGAAAAGATGAAACATCTTCCATGTCTATGGAAGTGGATTGGTACACGCCAATCCACTTCCACAGACATGAATAATAAAGATGTACAACCACGAGAAAGTAGGCGAGAACTTTAAAAGTCTCTAAAAGATTTTTTTTTCTTTTTCAGATTTTTCGTCACAATTTCAATTTTTGCATTTTGTAAGCAGTTAAGCTGCTTACAAATTTTCAACGACTTTTTAATGGGGTTTTTCAGACAATGGTTTTGAAAGACTTCCATTAAATCTCTGAGGAAACCAAAAAATCACAATCTACCTGTAGCCATTTTTGAGTTACAATTTTTCCCCCCAAAAAATGCGCAATTTTATACGGAAACCCTAAATATAAAAAATAGCCTATCTCGCATACAAGTTGAGCTAAAGAAATTTTATTAAATCAAAATTTTTCATTTTCAATGTAGATTATAATTACAACCATAAAAAGTTCAGTTAGTAAATTAATTAAAATGTATAAGACCAGTAGAAAATTAAGTTGTTTTGTTGGGGTGGTCTTAAACCTTTTTCCGACACTACATTAGTTTCAAAGTACAAAGCACTGGACTTAAGTAAAATTTAAAAGAATTTAATTACAATATAACTGAAACAGTAATAATTCATTACTACTTACTAATTCACAGATAACCTCAGTTATAAATACCGTTAATCATGACAGAAGGAATTTTTAAAGACTGAAAAGTGCCAAATGATATCCGGATTCGAACCTAGATCCTTCCGGATAAAGATAGACAGTATGGTATGTACATAATTTAATAGTTTCGATTAATTACGGGGATAGATCAATCACCATACCGATTTCAAATACTTTATGTAACGGATTAATTTTCGATATAAGATCGGGTCAGACAATTAGCTAATAATCAGATTAATAAACTATAGATGACGATATGTTCCTGACGTTATGAAAATATTCAGTGCAAACAATAAACCAGTCAGAAATATTGCAAACGTATGTTCTTACAAAATCTTCACAAAAACGATCTATAATTTTACATAATCTATAATACTTACATATGCTTACGAAATAAAATATTAATTAAAAAAAAAAAAAAACAAGAGAAAGAGAACAACTAAGTAAAGAGAAGGAAGTAATTGCAGGAAGGCGGAAGGACATTGTGAAACGCTGATATACCTCTGCTGTTTCAGAGCACGATTTTGTTTTTAATACGTACGGTTTGCGGACAGACTAGAAAGTAAAATCCTTCGTAATGTTTTCTACTCATATCAGTTGCTAAACCACAGAGTCAGATCTGAATTGTATACTAGAATATGCACCACGCATTATCAGTTTCGCTCTAGAGAGCAAACGTCCGCCATCTGCAAGACAATAGGCTACAGAATTAAATGTAAATAGATTTACATAACACAAGTTTAGTAATGAATATATAGGGTGGTTCACAAAAAATGTAACAAACTTTAAGGAGATGTTCTACTGGTGAAAATAGAAAACAAAGTTCATACAAACATAGTTTCGGAAAAGCTTTATTATTAAATGTCAGCTGGCGAAAAATTTCACCCTGATTTATGCGCCTTCGGTAAAATTAAACCAAACTGTAATTTTTAGGGGTAGATTTAGACGGTTTATATGAAATCTCACCTGAAAAACTGAAAAAAGTCCCAGAACTGTATTTATAGTAGTTTTCGAAAAATCTGGGGTAAAAGACAAATTTTTATACTTTATATAATCTTAACAATTATTTCAGAAATAACTATTTTAACTGTTTTGTGTCATGAAGATTTAACTAAAAAATATGACATTTTTTATTCAACTTTGCTTATACAATTATCATTTTTATTATCTTTTTGTAGCCATAGCTGAAATAATAAAAATCATAGATGATTTTTATTTATTTTTTGTGTATATTTAATATTATATATATATATATATATACACACACACACTAGCCGGCCCGTCTAGCCAGAACCTGAATCCTGGGGACCCAGATCGGCCCAGGCGAATTCCGAAGCCAACTCAAGGGGCCCTTTTTTCTTTTTCTTTTTTTTTTTTGTTAAAGAAGTGGAAGAACCCCATTTACGGGTGCCGAAGCAGGTTTCACAAGATGATATTAGGTGCGTATTGTATTCCAGCGCACTACCAACTAAACCGCCACCTCTGGCTACTCCCTTCTTGATACAGCTGGTGTGCATTTCATCAGGAAGGAGTAAAACACACATATACACAATCAAACACCACTCAGGAAGTCACACACACGAACAAAACGAGAAGAGGGCCAAGGGACCTATCCCATCGCCGAAGAGCTCGCCATTCCCAATTTGCCAGGGGAACCGGTGCCCTGGACAACCGCAGAACTTGCTTCGTTCGCCATTCCCATCATCTACCCAGAGGATTCCAACCCTAGACCCCCGTACAGTACGTTATCCTCATGGTTGTGAGAATAATACTGATAAATAATAATTATAGTATTCAGGCTTTATAGAAACCCAAAAAAGAAACTAAATTACAAAAAGATAGAATAATAGTAAGTGTGGTAATTAAAGTACACACACCTTTGACGGCGAAAAATTCATTACTTATTTCGTTGCCGAGTTGGCAGAAATATAATAATGAAGTAAAAGGACTTATCTACTTTTTCCTTAATGAATGGGCGAAGAAATAATGAATATCTTTAATATCTTAACCTTCAAGGGAGCTAGGGCCTCGGTCGTGGCTTAAAACCTTCCCTAGGGTAACACGAATGTATCCTGGAAATTTGAAAGTAATCGGTCGGTTAGTTCTCGCGTGATATGATAACAAAAAACAGGCAAACATTATATATATTTTTATACATACGTTTCCGATTAATCGTGATCTGTTAGATCGACAATGTACCTGATGCATGCAAATGTTATCCTTCAACCTACTAACAAATACCCCGTTTGAATTTTGAAAATCAGACGATTGTTTGCAGAAATATTATAAGAGCACCCCATTGCACCTCTCACAACAGCGCTCCAGGGGCAACCCGTTTGTTGATGGTCTAGCTTCCCACAAGATGCTCGCATACCTCACCAGTCTAGCCTCACACGCAGTCCCCACAGAAAACCCATTATTATTAAACAGAAATTTTTTTTAATTTATTGAATATTTTATTTAAGTAAATTTAATTCTATTATTTTTGCAATATTATTCACTTGATTGTTTCGAAACAATCAGTTCAAACCCAGCTCAAACAGCTCACAATTCATTAAAGTTTGTGCTTCAATCGGCAAATCTCCACTACTAAAATATATCTAAAAACCTTCTCAGTTATGTCTCGAGTAGTTTTTTTGCTCAGCCCTCTTTCTCTTTATATAATAGTATAAAGTGTGTATATATATATACACACTTGCGAACACTATTTACTTGCGTTTCCCGTCGCGGTGAGGGGATATTTAGCCGGTTATGGCTCGTCCATCCCTCTAAAGAAAGGGTTCTACCCCCTGGACCCCACTGTGTTATATAACTCATACTTGTAAGAATAATGATAAATAAAAATTAAAAAATAAATAAATGATAAATGAAAAGCCTGTTCAATTTATAAAAAAGTCAGTATATTTTAATTTCTTCTCAGAGAAACAATTTAGTCAGGACAGAATCCGAAACTTTGAGTGACTAAGAATATGGGTTCCAAAACAGTCGGAATACATCTTTAAAATATTAGTTATAACTAGTTACGCGTACAAAGAACGGGTAAAAATGCATTTTGGCCGGTTCTTAGCGTTACCCGACAAACATCACTAGGAGGCGACCTCACTTGTTTCTCATTTTTAAAAAGATTATTAATTACTTTTATTTTATGTTTCCTAATCAAGTTACCGGCGACAGATGCAGTCAGTTGCATCGCACACACAGTAACAGTGCCTGTCTCGGTTGAGCAGCCCATCACCGCATTCGTTAGAAAATCAAAATTTTAAAAACCCCGAAAAATGATTTTTATCTGAAGTATTTGCAAGTCCCAATCTAGTGAATATCTTTTTAGTATAGTCGTAAGGGGGGGAAATTTGTAATCATTGTTCAAATGTTTTTAACTTTCTTCACCTCTATCAAGGTCGAATTTCGAAAAAAATCTAGAAATTGTTTTAAGATATTTACATGAAAATTACACGCATCAAAAATCAAGTTAATATCTTCATTTTTTTATAGACTGAAAAAAGCTGGGTTTCAAAATTATTTTAACTCTTTAAACTTGGAATTTTAAAAAATCTAGAAATAAAATTTTTAGATATTCACAGGAAGGTTACACATACCAAAAATCAAGTTATTATTTTCATTTATTACAGAAAAAAAATATAGCTAGTTTCATTGCTACTCCATTTTAACCTTTAAACTCGGAATTTAAAAAAATCCTTTCTTACTGTACACTTACCCCATAACAAGAATATAAATTCAAATTTTAAGCAATTTATCTTCAGAAGTCTTTGCTGAGCGTTGATGAATCGGTCAGTCGGTCAGTGAGGACAAGTTGCTTTGTAGGGATAGAAAAGAGATATATATATATATATATATAAAATAGAATAGGATTGCAGATAACGATACATTTTTAGACAGTGTAATTTTCAGTGATAAAAAGGCTTTTCAAATCAGTGGCACGATGAACACCCATACTTCCGAATATGGACTAGCGAAAACTCTCATGAAACTTTGCAGTACATTCGTGATAACCCTAAAGTCAATTTATTTTGTGCCCTAAGCAAACAAAGACTGTACGGCCCGTTCTTCTTCCAGGAGACAACGGTAAACGGTATCGTTTGTCTGGAAACGCTTCAGAATTTTCTAATAATAACCAATAAACAAATTGAACGAGAGTATATGGAAAACCCTCCCGCACTAATACAACTATATTCATAGCGACTCTAAATAACCCGTGGTCGCATAAAAGCAACACTTATTATGCTACGGTACATAGGACTATAGTTTATTCACATAATAATAAAGTATTATCGGATAATGAACTGAAGTATATAAAAAAGTATATAGCTTTGCAGAATAGCTACAATGAATCTTTCATTACCAGTATTTACAAGCGGTATTTATGTAAGAGATCTGATAACAAGGACACTACCCTTGTTCCATTGAACCGTTCTAAAAGTTGTAATAGGAGATATATTTTATAAATTATATAAACCAACACACATAAAATAGCGAACGTTTATGTTAACGAGAAATATACGATAACATATAAACCGATAAAAAACAATGCAAGAAAGTTGTTATGATACAACCTACATCTTTCACAAATTTAACTTGAGTGCCATTTATAAAATTAACTGTACGGACTAACTGACTGTACTGTACTGCATTACATTACTGTACATTACTAATTAACTGTACTGCATGTGTGTGTGTACACACACACACACACACGCGCGCATATATATATATATATATATATGTGTGTGTGTGTGTGCGTGTAGGAAAGACTGATAGATCATCCAAGTTGAGATTCAGAACATCTGAGGGCGTTTAAGAGTAATAAGAAATCTTTTTCAAATATGGCGGATCACTTGATCGCGAATGAGCACAACTTTATAAGCTTAGTAAATAATCTTCGTATATTGGGAGTTTGTAACTTTAAAAACAAGCTGAAGTATTTGAAAAGATATTAAATTTATAGATATAAGGATTTCAACTTAGTGAACCACCAAGTACATTTCGAACATGATGATCTATTTAAGTTGGCACCGACATCTACGCATTAATATCTGTTTCAACATCTGGTTGACAATCTTAATTGATTTTAGTTTTAGTAACCAAATATCTCGTTATTTTACTGATTATAGTCTTTTATCGGATGATGGTCCCGAGTGGTCCGAAGAGTCCCTCTGAGTGAAAGAGAAGGATTTTTAACACTCGAATGTGAGTTCTATTTTACTGTATCTGGTAGCTTATAACTATAAATAATTACTTATTATCCGACAAACGGGACAGCATGTTTGGCATATATATGTAAATAAAATTAAATGCGCAGTATATAAAATGTACTGCACCCGTCCCAAATTCTTTGGAAAACAGTTAAAAAGTCACCGTGTACTAACAAAGGTTTGCACTAACATTCGATCTCTCTACTAGTATCGGTAGATCGGCATTAGACTAGCACAGCTATATATACCATTTTAAAAGCAGAAAAAAAAAGAATAAGACATAAAGAAGGTTCAGTATTCAGGTATAGAATTTTAATTTACTTTTGTTTCTTCCATATTACCACTCTTATATTTGTTCGCTCTTGGACCACGTATGTGAGATTCATGGTACGGAACCTTTCAGTCGAATTTTTAAGCACTTCCGCTTATCCACTCGCTGTGAAATTTTGCATACAGGTTTGTTCCTGATGACAACAGATTTAGCAACATTTTCAAGTCGCTAAGATGCGTTAATTAACTTAACTTAAACATACTATGAGATGGTCAACTTTCTTTCTTTTTCCTGTTTAGCCTCCGGTAACTACCGTTTAGATAATACTTCAGAGGATGAATGAGGATGATATGTATGAGTGTGAATGAAATGTAGTCTTGTACATTCTCAGTTCGACCATACCTGAGATGTGTGGTTAATTGAAACCCAACCACCAAAGAACACCGGTATCCACGATCTAGTATTCAAGTCCGTGTAAAAATAGCTGGCTTTACTAGGACTTGAACGCTGGAACTCTCGACTTCCAAATCAGCTGATTTGGGAAGACGCGCTCACCACTAGACCAACCCGCTGGGTATGAGATGGTCAACTGAGAAAAACGAGCGTCACGCGCTAACTGATAACAGTTCATTCAAGAATCGTGAACAAATAATGATACTGTTACTCTTTTGTGAACCATTTTTGATCATGGTCACATTCAGTTATTTAAATATTTCAATCTGTGATTGAAATATCCTTAAAATTGAAAAAAAAAACATCAAAAAGGTTCAAAAAAGTACAAAAACCAAAAAAGTAATTTTGCTGCCGACAGAACTTTAACACGCGACCGCACACACGGTGAAAAAGATATTGCCTGCAACACACTACGGCTGGGAAAAAAAAAACAACTTGTATGAAGATATATGAATTCAAACTATGATAGTCCCGTGTGCGAGCAGGATATGCTGAATCCAAAAGCAAATTGCTGCGGTCACATCTAGATTACGGCAAGAATCAAATACAAAAAACATGGTTTTTGTACTTACATAGGTAAGTTATAGATAAAGTATATCAGAAATATGTTATACAATATATTATATGATATAAAATATGTAATATAAAGTTGTAATGTAATAAGCAGTATCATGTATTATATTATTATAATATGTATTACATTACGGACAAGCAAATGTAATGAATCAAAACATATGTAATAATGAAATATGTAATATAAAAAACATAGCTTGTCGGGAGCAACGACAAGTTCGCTTAGAAAATCATCGTGCTCATGCCTCAAAGTGAGAGCTAATGAAACACCTGAGCAACATCGACCTCGCTTAGAAAATCTCCGTGCTTATGCTTCACAAATAGGAAGAGAGGAAACATTTGAGGAAGGTGAAGTTCGTCTGGAAAATAGACGTTTACGCTATGCCCAAGCCCGACGAATATTAACGGAAATGGAAATATTTGAAAATCTATTAATATTTTTAGCGATAGCATTTCCAAACATTTAATAATATTTTTAAAAATTAATATTTATAAAAAAAAATATATATATAAATAACTTTTTATATGTTAATTATATGTTTTAACTTACAAAGTTAAAAATACATAACTTACATGTTATAGTTTTTAATAAGAACATAGTAAACGTGTTAAAAATTTATAATTTTTAACATATATGTTATAAAAGGTTTTTTGTATGATATAAATATATCGTACCTTTCCTAAATTATTCTTGTAAGTTCTTACAAGAACTTAGAAAGATCGCTCGAACTTATGCGCTAGCGCAGCTCTAAAGTTTTAACTTATCAGGACTAAAAACTACAAAATAAAAAATTCATTAAAAAAATTTTTAAAAACCACTCTTATATTAAAATCACTAAAAATTAGAAAATAAAAAATTATGTAAAAATTGTTTTTAAAACACCACTCTTAAATTAAACGCAGTAAAATATAATTTTACAACGGTGTCTCAGAATGGATTTGACGACAAGTTTTGATAGTGATATGTAAGATTATGTAAAAGTCATAGCTTCAAACTAAAAATTTGATATTTTTGCCAGTTTTTTCATACGCGTGATGAATGGGGCCTAAAGAGTGGGGAGCAAGATTTGTACTGTGACATGAGCTCCCCACTCTTTAGGCCCATTCATCTCGCATATGGAAAAATTGGCAAAAACATTAAATTTTTAATTTGAAGTTATGACTTTCACGTAATCTTACATATCATCAACAAAGCTTGTCGTCAAATCCATTCTGACATACCGTCCTAAAATTATTTTTTTACCTTTTACTGCGTATAATTTAAAAATGGTGTTTTAAACATTTTTTACATATTTTTTTAAATTTCTACTTTTAAATACATTTAATATAATAGTGGTTTTTAAAAAAAAATTTAATATATTTTTTATCCTTTTCCATCACAAGAAACAAGTAGGAATAAATGCTTGATTGATTTCATGTTTCACCACTTTCCATTTTGATTTCATCGATAAATTTTTATTGAATAAAAACGTATTATTTATTTCAGTCTGAATATTTAAATCTACCATGACCTTTTTAAAGTGCTCCATTTCTTCTTTTTTTTAATATAAAATCCCACACGTTTTTCATACATCGTAATAATCTCGCTTTCGTTTTGCCGACACAGTTATGTATTTATTTTTACAAGAAATCAAGTAAAAAAAGAAAGAAACAATGAACGTTATAATTCACACAACTGAATATCATAAAACCATTACAACGTTATGTTCATTGCAGGAAATGGGGTGCAGTATTCAACAATTTACTGTATAGTTAACTTTAAAACGCTTAATATTTACTCTCATTAAGGTATTTTATTTTATTTTTGTAAACATTACATGTTATTTATTACAGAATTTTTTGTAGATCTACAATCAACGTAGGTGATATAACCGGTACAGTACATTAAAAGAAAATGTAATCTACAATTCAACGGTTTATTAGTGTATCGAACTCAAAACAAAACTAATTCGTAATTCAATAAATGCAATCCCAAAAATTACATAAAAAGGATTAAGAATTAGAAGTAAAGATTATTAGAGATAGGTAATGACAATCAATAAATATACTCTGCAAATAAAAATAAAAAAATCGATAAAACATTTCTTCTTTTAAGATAAATGTCAAAATGAAATAAATAACAAGGACAATATCGCATCTTTAAATTTATTAATTTAACATATATCAATGAAATATAATTCTAAAAAGTTAACATTAGCGAAAAAGAAAGATGTGCATGTAAGTTTCACAAAGTGCAAGAGCGATATGAAAGGAACAAAAATACGAGAAATCTTACGACAGAAAAGTAAAAATTTTTCATATTATAATAAGTAACATCAAATACCACACAATTTATTTTTATTTATTTATTTACTGAACGATCATTAGAAAGGTAATTACTATCCGCATAAATTTGATATTTTTTCTGAATCATAGCCGAATGAATGAATACCTTTCACTTTTTGATTTTGTTTTTATGCAAGTAGTTAGCTTTCACAAAGGAAACACATACTCAATAATTTGTTTTTACTTATATAATTCTCAAACCAAGCACGCACATATAGTGTACAAATTACTGGTGAATCCGAACCTGAACTATTGCCAATTTTTTTTTCTTTCTTTTTCTTGACTCCACATCGATGTGTCAGACAAGATACGAAAAATATAACATGTATTGCATATTCCTTAACATTTATATAAAAAAACTAATTAACAATTAATAATTCTTAATCCGTATAATCAAACCTCTGTAAGACATATAACTTACCTCTGTAAGACAACAAACCATATAAGACCTCTGTAAGGCATCCGGACATAAATGTGACACTCTAAGCAGACACCGAGCCCGATTCCCAAGTCATAAAATTAAAAATATAAGAGAAGAATAATTAAAGATAATTGGAAAAAAAATTGACCATCTTCCAAGCCTAGACACCTTTCTTTCTTTTTCCTGTTTAGCCTCCAGGAAATACCGTTCAGGTATTACTTCAGAGGATGAATGAAGATGATATGTATGTGTAAATGAAGTGTTCTTGTACGGTCTCAGTTCGACCATTACTGAGGTGTGTGGTTAATTGAAATACAGCCGACAAAGAACACCGGTATCCACGATCTAGTATTCAAATCCGTATAAAAGAAACTGCCTTTACTAGGACTTCAACGCTGGAACTCTCGACTTCCAAATCGGCTGATTTGCGATGACGAGTTCACCAACAGACCAACCCGGTGGGTAAGCCTAGACCTAAACGGCAAAACTGGAAGGAATAAATAAATATCATAGTAGATGCCAAAAAATTATTTGGAACGGAACGCAAGGATGTCGGAGGGTGCAATACCCTCCTATTTTCCGCAGGATACGGACTTTCGTCCTTTGCTGCTGGGTGATTCTAATTTACTGACGGTTATTAATAGTGGCTGACGTTTATTCGTTTTGTGAAGTTTGGATTGCGTTCCGATCCAATGGATGGTTTGTCGGTAGGGGCCCGGCGGAACGATTTGCTAATAAGCTTATCTTCCGTGACGCGCTCCATTTCAGCCAAGGATTGGCTGAAATCCTTCGTTTAAGGGGGCGTCCTCTCATAAGGAAAGGACGTCGGAGGCGATTTTTGGGCCTACACTTAATTATTTACTTAATTCAATTCAATTTAACTTGGTTTGAATTAAGGAAATGTGGTTGGATGGATTGCTCTGGGGCGTTGCGCCTCAGAGCTATCTCAGTCAGTAGAAGTATGGTTTACGGTTTACTATTCTGAGCGCGATATACCTCTATTAAGAATTGGATGTCTGCCCGCCGTAAGGGCAGGCAGGAGAGATATACATAGCGCAGGTTGTTTTTCGTGCGCCCGTGCGCCGGGGTGGTGACAATTTTGAATAAGACGCCCCCCTATTATATATAAATTTGGACTTGATGCCAAAAAAAATTATTTACGCCTCCTATTTTCTTTTATATACAAAACTGTTTAGGGGTTGACTGTAATACACAGTTTCATAAAAATGTCATTCTTCTTTTGTTACGAAACCAACAGAACCACTACCTGATCATCTACCTGATATACCAGCCCAAACACCAACTATATTCTAACGAACATTCTTTTAAAACTGCTATAAATATAACATTCAAATAGATTTACCATCAGATACTGTTTTTAAGTCCCGTTAAATTAATGGGTATAATCTACCTATGAAACGCCGAACAATATTATAAAATCATCAAGAAACACGAGAAAAGACTTTTAAAAAAAAGCTTCCCTATCTGTTTCTACCTGCAAAACAAAAACAAAATGAAATATCCCTCAATTTCTCCTGCAATCTTGATAGACACATCATGACCTAGTTTTATAAAAATGCAGACCGAATACCCACGTCGATTGTAATATACTTAATACAAATTAACGTTCTGTTAAATTTAATTTAATTTCAGATTAAGTTAAAATTTATTAATTTAAATTTTATATTAAAAAAAACTATTCAAAATCGAATAAACGACCAACAGATTAAGACATTGTTTCCTGCGAACAAAATCCAGATATAAATGCCTCCCTCCTCCATCAAGGAACGTAATTCTATAATGTATGGGACGAATACGAATTATTTAAGTTTTATTGGAATGGATTAGGAGGCTTACTCTATCTGAATCACTTCTACTAGAAGATTTTTAGTAAAGCAACTGGATATAAGAATTAGTTCTCGGACAGATCCATAGACCGATATCTCCGCATTTTTTTAGTACTATCCGAACAATTATGATAGTTTAAGTCAAAATGTTAGAGAGAAAACTTTCCATAATCAGCTCAGGAAATTATATGGAGCATTAATCAGTTTATGGAAAGACAGACCAAACAGTTCCAAAAACAGTCGATTCCAAGCGTACGATTTATTATTCCTGTGAAAAGTTCATAAACTGCTGTTGCATGTGATATTTCGGACAGGGCTGTTAAAACTATTAGAAAATAAAATAATGGGATGTCGGAGAGTGAATGCTCGTTACAAACCCCAAAAAATATAAACGGCAAAACAGAATTACTAATTCAGACGGCTTCGATAAATATTTAGTCAGGCGAATTGTTTACAATTTCTATTTGCAAGAAAAAGTGCTTCCAACAGCAAAACGTATATGTAAAAATCCGATAGAGACTCTCAGTTTTCAGGTTGGTGTAAGAACGTAAGGAAAATTTTGAAATCCTTAGGATTTCGATGGAAAAAAACAAAAAAATAATATAAATATTTTCATCGAAAATTATGAAATACGAGAACAAAGAATACAAAGATGTATAAAGGTTACAGAGAAGAAAAACGTCTCACTGTTTATGTAGCTGAAACGTACATTTTATTTTCTGACATCTCAAACAAAACGTGGTCGGACAATTCTGATCAGGGTATACATTTATCGTCCGATATCAAAAGGAGACCGAGCGATATTCGTGCACGGTGGCGGCGGGATAGGATTCATAAATAATGCTCTGCTGAAAATAGTGGGGATTTTCACAACATGAACTCCCAAAAATTTCATGAACTGGTTGGAAAACTTATTCTGTCCAAATCTCCCCCCACGATCGGTTGTAGTGGCGGATAATGAAGCGTACCATAATAATCAATACGATAAGACAAAGTCTAAGAAATCGGAACTGGTATCTTGGTTACAAGAAAAGCAAATACAGTTTCATCCTAAAATGCTTAGACCAGAATTTTACAAAATAGTTAAGCTGCAAAAACCAAGGCATAAGACGTGTATATTTTGGATCGCATTCTGGAAGCTCACGGTCATATAGCCATTCGCCTGCCACCATACCACCCGGATCTAAACTCCGACCAAATGATATGGACAAATGTAAAAGGATCTCTGGCCCAAAGAAACGTCACGTTCAAACAACCGTTTATCGGGACCCCCCCTGACAAACAAATCACACGTAGAATGGTTTTAATCTTTATGTTACATATCAGTAGAATAATTAATGGCGTATTAATTATTGAAATATAGTATACTCCTGTACTTGAAATACATTATAAATAACATTAAAATTATATAATTATAAATGCATATATATTTTAACCTTTTTAATTTAATGACGGATTTTTTTTAAAAATAAAAACCATGTCAACTACAATACATAATATTCTGAAACAATCAATGTTTACTAATCTATTAATTAAATTTAACTTTACACATTACAACCGTACTAAATTACCGATTTCATTAATAATTTTATTAGGTAATAGTTTACCTAACGAAATCCCTGTACTATTTTCGATTCAAGAAATGTTTTATCTATTATATGGTAAAAAAGAGGCGATCTAATAAGATTAACAATACATTTAATAATAGATGACGTCTAATAACTCTGTACCGCAAGTAATTAACGATAAGAAGTCGACAGGACAAAGAAAAATACGGAAAAAAAAGTGCATGCGACATTTAAAATAGATTATTATTACTGCTTAACTAATATTTAATTTTAAATCTTACAAGGGTATTATCTTACCGAATAATGTTCACAGAGTAGCCTGTGAATAATGATCACCGAGTAGGCAAAAAAAAACAACAGTAAAACTATCATCAAAAATAAAATGTTTTTACACCGGTTTTAAAAATGATAATTAACTAAGTAATATTCAAAAAGTGATAAAAATAATAAAATGTAATATTATAATCCATTTATTATACTTTTATTTCGAGCAATAAGAGTCCATAATCAGGTACGTAAGATAAATCCTACGCGCGAAGGAAAAGTTGAATCCAGTTCACAATACCACAATCAGTGGGCGTCCCTGACACAATTCCCAGAATTATTTGGCCAAACGTATGTAGAAGAAAGCGAGAAACAATACTATAGTAAATTAACTGAAAAATGTTCAATACACATCAGTAAAGGACTCATGCTACAACTACTATTATTACATCTAGTAAAATTTATAAACAAGGAAGGAGCATGCAGTTCATTACTTCGTGTGTCGTAGTCGTAGAAGCATGTGGGAGTCACGTAAAAACTAAAATCATGATATGTGCATATATAGAACGTTGCAATCGTAAGATCGTGGAAAGGACAGAAAAAAATGGCATATATTAATGTCATAAAACAATTATTCTAATCAAAATTCGATTTATCCGATAAATAAATCAAGAGTAAATTTATATTTTAGATAAAAAATAAATAAATTTGGAAAGGTACAAAATGAATATTTTTCTAACTTTTCATTAAACATTTTTTGTGATTATTTTAATTAACTTAATTTAATTTTTTTTTTTAGCCTCCGGGAATAACCGTCAGGTATGAGTAAGTGAAGTGACTTTATAGTCTTATAAAGTCTCGGGTCGATCACTTCTGAGACGTGTGATTAACTGAAAACCAACCACCAAAGAACACCGGTATCCACGATCTAGTATTCAAATCCGTATAAAAGTAACTACCGCCTTTATTAGAATTTGAACGTTAGAACTCTCGACTTCGAAATCAGCTAATTTGCGAACTTAATTTAAATAAATAAATGCTTTCGTTTGGAGCGGTTCCTTTTTTTAATTTTATTCGCATTTAATATTACGAGTAAAGTATGTCCATTTCGACTTCTCCATTAAAGACCAATGGTACAAATCGGGATCAAAACCGACAACAAGCACTTACGTTTACCATATCGGTAATATAAAAATGTTTATGAAACATGAAACGAGCACCTTCTTGTTGTAATGTTATTTCCTCGGATACTGTTTTTACGAAAATTTACAACTTCATATTCATCACCGCCTGCGATTCAACAAAGGATTTCAAATAAAGTTAAAAAATAATATCTTTAGGTTTATTTTTTTAATAGTCGAAAAAACTACAAAATTTTATACTTCAGATTTTTTATGGCATAAGCTAATTTTTCCCGGCTTGTCATCGTACAATAACGAGTGCGATTAGATGAGATTCCGAATCATGCGATCCGGGTGACTATTTAGGTGGAAATATCAGCGATCCAAAGCGCATATTGTGATGAAGTCCGATCACAGATAAGAATTAAAGTAAGGGTGATCTACGAGCGCCCAAACGTTTTACGTTATCATATAAAATAGTAGTGCAAGATACGATCGAAAAACTGATAGGAGTTGAATCATCACCGTGTACGATTTAGCAATAATGATACTTCCTGAATTTATTATCGTATCCCCGACTGCAACAGGAAAATAATACAAAAACGTGAATGATTCATAGAAAAAAAAGAAACATGTAGATATTATTAGATTCGCAACTGTACCGAATGGCAGATACAAGGCCAGAAACTCCCTTAACAGTAGATACAACATTCAAAATGCACGCACAGTAGTATTCTCAGAATGCGAAATAAAACCAACGAAATTAAACAATAAGTTATTTTGAGACAATAAAATGTATCGTAATGGTGCCGACCTCACGCACTCAATCAGTTGTGCAAATATTTCGATGATGTATGGAAGTCCCTAGACCGGCGTGCCCGACCATCGATTTCCCATTGCTTCTCCTCTTTCTTTAGAGTTATTTGAAGCATAGAGCATATCGTTATGGGAAACCATAAACGCGTAAAAGAATTGACTTTCAACAGTCTGAGACAGGAAACGAAGCTCACTGATTGAGAGGAACCTCCCATAAAACATCTTTAGGCAGTATCCAGGAAAACGAAAATGATTCTGACAATATAATTAAAATAACTGTTGACTTACACGAGACGTTCCAAATCTTCGTTCCAAAGTTATTCTTTGTGTGTAAGCAGGTTATTGTCTAAGTTATCTAAAATCCAAAAGTTATACAATTTCTTTCTCTTTACGCTGATTTCTAACATCTCTTTATTGCGTTATGTAATTGAATTTTTGGGTGAAGGTAATACATATTTTTTCGTTTTGTTGAATTTTTGATAATAATAAACATTACTGTTAATCATTTTTATTTCAATTAGCGAAGGAAGCGAAAACAGCACAAAATTCCAGACTGCATTTTTTTCAGATAGCGTAATATTGACCCGTTTTAACAATCTCTGCCGTATTTCGGTTGTTGTCAACCGATTTTAACAAATAAAGCGTTACTTTGTTTATAACAAAATGCATTTTACAATAAAACATAATACAATAAAACTAATATTTATACAGCAATAATGATTAAAACTTTTAAATAGCCGTTATTTAAACATTTTTCAATTTAAAATTTTGAATCTTTTTTTTTATTTTGTAGGAGTTACTGAATAAATATTTTGATTCATAAAATGTTTCAGTCCGTATTAAAGACAAACATTTTTATTGAAAACACAGAATGGTGGAAGGACGGAAATTAAAGCGAGGTAGAGATCATTCGTTTAGTAATTTCATTTTTTTTTTATTTTGACCTGAATTAGTTCCTAAAGTTTTACAAATATCTCCCGCAACTCCAGAATATACAGTAACTAAAATAAATAATTTAAGTAGCCAAATATTTATTCCGAATTAAAGTTAAAAATGACCTACTATTGCCACGCATTGTTTCAATCTGCTAAGTAAAACAATAATAGTATTAATGAACTTTCTCAAAATAACGCTACAGATGAATGTCAATTACTAAACTGATAAGATTTTGGATCGATGGAATAATAAAACCATATTATAATAATACGCTCAAACGCGCAATATTAAAAATGTTTGTTGGCATTGCAACATCGATTACAAACTTAATAAAAATTATTGGAATACGCTAAGAGTAGGTAATAAAATTTGTGTTATGAGATAAAGTAACTTTAAAACCGGTTTTTACTAAAAAAAAAATAAAAATTACCAAAAATACAATAAATGAAATAAAATATTGGTAGACGTATTAAATTTCCATCATATCTAAGGAAAAAAGATAATGGGAATCAATAGTATGTACGTAGTAACTATTATACCCCATGATCAACGCCAACAAACCAGTTTTACATGACACCACGATTAGCCGGAGGGCATGAATTCCACGAGAAGAAAGCTTAAATTCTTTTCTTTTAATAGATTAGATAGTATAAAATAACAATGATTTCACAAAATAATATTTCAATGGAGTGGCTAGGATAATTTTTTAATTAATCTAAACGGTTCTTTTTAGTTTATCAACTGACGGAAACGTTATGCTTGTACGAGTAAAGTAAAATTATTTTTGCTAACTACATTACATACAAAACTGTAATTTTCTTTATTTATAGATGTTACTTCGTGTATACACATCAAAAACGTGTACAAATATACTAATACAAATTTCAAAAAGAAATTAAATATAAAAAAAAAAAAACAAAACTCGACATTAATTTAACGTGCAAATAAACAGATTTCTCTTAACGTTGAGAATTCTGTGAAATAGTTTGATCGACATACATTCATTACCAGGAATCTTCAACTTTTTAACAGTTAGTAATTCCCAAAAACGTAACCGGTATCATAAACAACCGTATTAATGAATAAAAATTACCTATCTGCTTACAAATTGTGTAAAATACGTTTATGTTACATGTATGTTAGTAAAACATTCAAAGGTTAGTAGACGAGCCGACATGAAACCCGAATCATTCCCGAAAATAGTTAGCTAAATTCACAGAAAATGAAATCCTACATCAAATTTACTACGGAAAGCGAGTTTAAACCGACTTCCCATTCCCTTATTCTTTGTGCTATACTGCTGGATATCACACACTAAGCCGGTTAATTGAAAGTATATTGCTGTCAAGAAGGTAATATATAGATTATTTAGAATAAAAAATAACACTCAATTACATGGGGAAGTAATACAGTCGACAACCTACCCCATCAGTGATAATCTGACTTCGAATGAGAAAAATAAACAACATTATTTTTTTCAAGTCGACTGAGGTCGCCCTATGTATATACTTAAGTATACAAATATATGTATGTATATACTTAAGTATACAAATATATGTATATATATACTTAAATAAAATGGATATTCAATACAACTCCAATATTTTATTTCCTTTACTTTTACATTTTTGTTAATTTTAATCTTTTATTACAGACCGTTTTAACGTTATTTTACCTTATATCATGAATTTCTCTAGCTACTCCTAGATAACATTTTTAACTACTAACATTATAACATTAACTACAATTTTTAAATATTCCTAGCTAACATTTTTAATATTACGTATTTGAGCGTATTATTATACGATTTTATTATTTCATTGAGCAAAAATGTTATTAGTTTCAAAATTATCAACACTTATCCCTAAGGTAAAATTGCTAATAAGGTATATCCCTAAGGTATATTGCTGATAAGTGACATTATCGAGACTATCACAGTAGCTGGCTGAACAACGGACACCGTTAATCTCATAGAGAATAACTCTCATTGGCAACGCTTGTACAGTCTGAAGAGATGCTTTAGATGTTTCATTAAGAATGATTAGAGTATACAGAGTAAAGCAACAAATGTGTTTCTTTCTGTTGGTTTTTTATAGGCAAAAAATCAAGGAAAAACGGTATCGCGCAACTCCTGTTGCAATAACTTATAATCAACCATAACACAAGTCTATTTTACAAGGACAAGCGCGGTAAGTTCAAACTTTTATTTCTAAATACTCGAGTCATTCGATTACGAAATAAGGCGATCTCCTTATTCCCCCTTCGCGAACGCGAATATTTTCATCAAATGTAAAAACCAACCATCCTTTTTTCCTAACGTAAGAAGATGAAGACTGCCTAAGGACAGCGAAGATTGTGGAAGAAAAGGTCCAAAAACCGCCCGATGGGAGAGAAGAGGCCTGCACTTACCCCGTGTCGCCATTTTCAGGTCTGCAGAACAATATATGGTTTACGGTCTGTAAATCATTTACACCCCGTTTACAGAACGACAAGCTAAAGAAGAAAAGAAGAATGAAATCGGCCCGCCAACACGGACTGGAATCCGACCCGACCGAGTCCAGCCGAGATGCAGCAATTAAGACAGCCCGAGTGAAGAGAGTTCCCTACCTTCATCTCAGCAACCATCCGTCATCCTTTCCTAATTCTTACATTCATATCACCGCCAGCACATCCGACTTTCTCCGGAAAGGGTTGCGTATTGCATCTTCCAAATACTAGAGGCCCCGAAAGGCGCATTCCTGCTAGGCCGGAAGGCGGTAACACCGAAAGGACTTCAGGGAACGGACTGAAATGCAATCACGGCGGGAGAACGAAGCTTACAAGCAGCTAGTCTCCCACGGTCAGCCCCGGTCAACAAATTCTCCCCGGTCTAAAGGATCAGAACGCATCCCAACCCCGTAGGGGGAAGACCTTCTGACGTTACCGGTCGCCACACCACCCCCTCCGTTCCAAGCCCTGAGGTTGTCTTTAGACCCTCTAACTCATTACATCTCACAGTCATCGGCCAGGCCTCGGTCGGGATGCCACCGATGTAAATGCCTCGGCAGACATTTGCACCAGTAAAATACATATCAAATTTCGCCTTCACGTAGGCCTCAAACGGACATCTTCACATCCAACCAAACATTATTCCCTCAAACTAACTGACCGAAACCGCGGAAGCGCGAACCCGCGCCAAGTACAGATTTGACAACACCGTTCGTGACTGTAAATGCCTCAGAAAACGAACGAGTTTAAAGTTAAATTAGTGCTACACTCATACCGATCAAAATTATGTCTTACACAACATAGAAATTCAAACCTACACTCAAATAAGTCGAACAATTTAGGTCACCTAACAAGGGGAAGGCAACTTCATTCCGGTCCGCGCAGGAGCCGGGGACAAACTCCGTACCACCACTCAGTCCATCATGGTGTCTCGAGTGGCATTACAAAGTCACGATCAGGACCGCCCCCGGTCGCACGGGTTAACCTACCCCGGCGGCGCACCACCCCCACCAGCGGGGGCCCCAAATCGAATCACAAACAATACCAATATAACCGTGGCACGATGCCAATGCGCCTGCCTCCAGCCAATCCAATGCCTAAGCCGGAACTCTAGCCACCCGGGATCCTACCACGATCAAATACCTTGATTAAACTCCCTCTGCAGACTACACACCGCCAGGGCGGGAAGAAAACCAGCTACTATAAACCACTCCTCGCGGATCATCCAATTAATACGGAAGGATCGGAAGGCAGCGTCCATAAATAAAACAAAATATATATATAACCGCCACTAAATAAATAATTACCCCGATAAAAGAAAAACACAGCAGCAAAGGACTTTTGTCCAGATTCTGCGATTAGTAGGGAGTTACAAAATCTCCCGTTATTCTTGCGTTCTGTTCTGTCATTTGATTTCCTATACACGTTAACGTATTTCACATTTATTTTATAATGCCATAAACCAAAGATGAAGCAGTAAAAAAACTCCAGCCTCCTAGAAGTCAATCGAGGTGATCTGAAGTGTAAGAAACAAATAATGCTATTTATTTTTCTCAGTCGCAGAGAGATAATCGCAGATGGGATATGTTGTCGACTGCATTACTCCCCCCTCCAAAAATAACTGGCAAAATGTAATTGGGACAGTAATTAACAAATATATCTTTGACATTCTTACAGAAACGGATGTTGTTTTTTATTCTAGGTAATCAAAACCTAAAGAGATCTATCACCCTGTAGATAATGGTGTCTATGTATTTACAAGCATCAGAGGATCTGCTTATAGACTACCGAAAACATTAATTGTATTTGAATGCCTACGAATGTAAATATAGAAAATATCCTAACGGATTTAATACAGAGTTGCGTTTTAATAACAAGTCCCAATGCTGTAAAATACTAATTTATAAATTCAGTTCTTTCCGGTTGATTTTAATGCCTTAAACAACATTTCTGGGAAATCTACCAGAAAGGAGACGCACAAACGAACACTCGCGCACCAATATGAAATGATAAGATTTTCACAAGGAAAAACTGGTAAAAAATAATAGGATATGAAATGGAGAATTATTTATTACATATTTCCTTCGATTTCACTAAACTGTTTAAATACTTCTAATTTCATTAAAAACTTCCTTCACTAGACAAGAGGAAGTGATAACGTTACAAAAATCTAAATCATTATACATGACATCACCAATTTAAGATACAAGACAATTTATTTTTTTTTTTTTTTAATTTTTTTTTATCATTCAGTCACTAAACGTCTACAATATATGCATAAAAACTGTTAACTGAAAACATGTACAAGTCTTATTCTGGATACAAGATTTAACACTGAAAATTCAGTCGAACATAACATGTTCAAACTACTGCTTTGATTTTTTAGACCCTAAGTATTTTAAGTTTTAATATATAAATAAATATATACATATAGACCAGTATGGTAAATTTAGTGAAATGGATAGCACATGATTTTGCTTCGCTTAGGTTTTCTTTGAATTTTTTTTATTTTGGGGGTTTTAATTTTTGTCTTTGTTTTAGTTGTATTTTTGCATTTTGATTTTAACTTAATTGATTTTGATTGATTAATCTTTATAATTTTAAACAATTTTTTATATTTTATGTTTTTATCTCTTGTTTTGATTACAATTTTAAAAAATTTTTAATTTAAATAAAAGTTTTAAAAATTTTATATAAGATTTTAAAGTATGAAAAGTTAAATTTAATTTAAAGATTTTTAATAAAATTTAATTTGTTTAAAAATATTTTTAACATAAAATTATAAGTGAATAAGTGGTTTGTTATTATGGATTGAAAGTTCATGATGTTTTTGTAATATATATATATATATATATATATATATATATATATATATATATATATGCAGCTGATGATGCGAATCAAGATCGCGAAAGCGCTTCTGTTTGTGTAATGAAATAAGTTAAGTCATCCTATTTAAATTATTCTGTAATTAGGGTTGATCTATTAAATATAAATTAATCTGCATTGTTACAAAGGAGTATGGTTATTAAAAGAATTGCTTTAAAAATATATATATATATATATTAAAAATATATTATATATTATTTATATTAGTACCCTCTTTCAAAAAATGAAGATAAGGTGCTGTATTTCCTTTTTTCCACAAAAAAACAAAATGCCATCGACCCGACTAAATTATGTTAAGCTGACGTATTAATACTAACAGGGTTCCGCAATTAATCTACTACTTCTTTTTTTTTTAAATTCAGAAGGGAATTCGAGTCCTAGTATTAATGGGTAAATCATCATATTATGAAAATGACGGCTCTTACAAATTAATTATTCAAAATAGCATTTAATTATTAAGAAAACCGAAAACTTAACAACTATTAGTAAATAAACTTTTAATATTTTGTCATAAAGAACTAAATGAATGCAAAATATTTCCAAGTTTGATGCACAGATATCAACAAATATTCAATGAAGACAGTTTTTGTTTGTTAATTTAATTACTTTACAAATTACATAAATAAAAACCTGTAAAACATATTCCTAAAGCAAACATTTTTAAAAACGTAAAGCATGTAAATTAAGTAAATAAAAATGATAAAGCAATAAATTAACTGTGGACTACATAATCAGAACCGTTCATTGAAACTGCAGTAATCCATTTACAGTAACTGTCACAACTGCCGTTAATATCGATAACAAAAACTGTACGGTACAAACATTTCCACTAAAAAGTATTGTAAATGGTTTGTGAAGATTAAACGTTTAATCTTTTGTGTTTGAAAAAAGCTTTCTAAAAATAAGCATTCTATAATGTACAGAACAGAGTCCGCTTTCTTAGTTTTAAGAACAAGAAAATTGTTAAGTTCTCCACTGTCACAATTATGCATTACGGAATTTAGCGGGAAACTATCTGGCTAAGTATTCAATAAAAAAAATAATAATAATAACAGACTGCGTTTCGTGAAAGGAACATACTATTAACTACTCGAATTCTTAAAAGTCGGATAAAATAATCACATTTATGATACAAACGGCCATTTTTTTTTTCATCAGAGAATCCTTTTTAGATGAACATCAGTTACCATGAGGCAAAACTCGATGCTGCAAGATAAAATAATGACGAAGGATCAATCCGTAATGCACTTGTAACATCGTAATACGGATATCGGTGGCGGAGTGGTAGCATCTCGGTTTTTGGTTTGAATCCCGGTCAGACATGGCATTTTTAATGCGCTACAAAATTCCATTCCCATATCCTACGTGCAAACGTCAAGCTTATGTGACGATATCAATCAAGAAAAAATAAATAAATAAACATTACCGTAAGGAAATTAGGCAAAATTCTACGCAAGAAATGGTTGTTATAAGCTTTTTTCAAGGATGATCGGTATGATCTGATCAAGTTTATTCTGAACCTAAACGTATCCTTAAAAATTTCATGTTACAGGATTCTTATACAACATCATATTTAATATATACACGAGTGCATTTATTATTTCCACATGTCTTATTCTGATATATGAATATTATTAAATCTAATTATTATGAATTTAGCAGCAGATAATTTCCTGAAAAATTAATCGTTTTACAGTCGACACATTTTCCACAGGTAAATTACAGTTACTTCAGCAAAATCAGCGTATTTCAATATTTTAAACCTTTGGAAGGACGAAAACGTATTCTATTAAGTAAAGAGAGGAGGAAAACGAATCTGAGAGACATCCATTAACTTAAAATATACTAAGAGAACGGGAATTATAGTCATCACCATTTATCCTTAGATGCAATTCAATTAACTTCTATATCGCAAAAAGAAGACTTAATTGTTTTAAGGATGATCGATACGCGTACATTTAATTTAAATAGCTTTTCCAGGACTACAGCAAGTGATACAACATTAAAACACAATATAATCCCATGTATAGTTGTAACTGAGTGTAGTTGTCATCTTTTCAGCTGTTCGAACTCGTGGCTCATCCACAGTCGCATAGAGACGGGGAATAAGGTTATTTTTTCCCACACAAAGAAATTCATAAGTACTAAATCGTGCGATTACTGTATTCAGAAAAAATGTTCAGCACATCCAACTGAGGTTAAATGATTAAATGCGACTGATACTGATTGATTGATACTGATTGGTTTGCTCAAGTTCTTACAGGCAACTAATGCTGGTTTCAGGCGGTACTAAAGTATGATAAAATATACACGAATAAATGCAGTAAGTCGATTGTTCATACCTAAGCTCAACAATTCCTTGCAACAGAAAAGTGAAAGAGGAAGTCAATCATAGGACTGTAGCAGGAGATAGATTTTAATAGGGATTATAGACTAAGATTTTAGGATATGAGGGAATAGAACAATAAAAAAGAAAAACCTTTTAAAATCTTCCTATACTCCAACCTTTGTTACTCCACCGTGATAAACGTAACAGAAAAAGTAAGATAATCACGTACGTACTTAATAAATGGAATTCTGATAAGGGCAGTTAGAAAGATTAAAAGGAGTATAAAATTAGGAACCAGAATATCATAACCACAGCAAACGGTAAATTCCTTTACCAACAAAAAAAAAAAAATTAAAAGTTCTTAATTGAGAAACTGAAAGACGTTGAGGGAGAATGAAATTAATTTTAAAATAAAATAATGAAAACAGTCCAACATCAGTTCTCGAACAAGTCAACAGCACTCAAAATCCAACAAATTATGCCTAATTCTACCAACCATAAAAGATGTTATCATAATTACCACAAGTTTAATAACAAAATAGAAACATTTGTGAGCACTGCATTCTCTATTTATTGATTCCTTTTACGATTGTAATCATGTTTGATAACTTCATGAATAAAGGCGGCTGGATGTAATTACTCCTAAAAGCATCCCATGACAATCTTGAAAAGTAGTATACGAGGTCTGTAAATAAAGTAATAAGACTGGCTCAGAAAAACTTTTTATCTACAATCCAATTATAAATTGACCTTATCAACTTCGAAATAATTCCCTTGGGAAGCTACACAACGCTTCAAACCGTTTTTCCACTCTGCATAGCAGTATTGTAATTCAGAAAACGGAATATCCTTCAGATGGTCGGTTAATTGTTTTTTTTTTGTTGTCTTCTACTGTTCCAAAATGGTGTCCTGTGAGGTGTTTTTTTTAAAGTCGGGAACAGGAAAAAGTCGCAGGGACTGAAGTCAGGTGAATACTGTGGTTGAGGAACTATAGGCATGTTTTCATTTGCCAAAAACCCATAATTGAAAATGCAGTTTGTCATGATACAGCATCCAGTTGTCTTTGATGGCTGGTCTCACGCGGGCAACTCTTTTCCGCAGTCTTTCAAGATTTCTCGGTAAACATATTCATTTAGTCTGTCCTATAGGCAAAACCCTTATAAACAATTCCACTGCTATCGAAGAAACAAATTAGCATGGTTATGATTTTTGATTTGCTCATTTTTACTTTTTAGGGACGTCGTGAGTTTGAAGTGTGCCACACCTTGCTCTGGCATTTTGTTTCTGGGTCGTACTCAAATATCCAAGATTTAACACCAATAGTAACATTTTTTTTTTAGAAAATCAGGGTCAGTTCCAATTCGCCCTAGAAGATAGCGGCACACTTCCACCCTGTTAGTTTCTGTTCAAAAGTAAGGTTTTTTTGGGGCCAATTTTGGACAAACTTTTTTCATGTCCAATTCGTTAGTCAACATTTTATGGACTGTGGTACGGTTCAAATTCAATTGTTCTGCAATCATTTGATAGTTAATCGCCAGTCGTACCGAATCAAGTCTCTGATTCGCTCAACATTGTCGTGACTTTTTGATATTAGCGGTCTTCCAGAGCGCAACCCACCGGGTTGGTCTAGTGGTTAACGCGTCTTCCCAAATCAGCTGATTTGGGAGTTGAGAGTTACAGCGTTCAAGTCCTAGTAAAGCCAGTTATTTTTACACGGATTTGAATACTAGATCGTGGATACCGGTGTTCTTTGGTGGTTGGGTTTCAATTAACCACACATCTCAGAAATGGTCGAACTGAGAATGTACAAGACTACACTTCATTTACACTCATACATATCATCCTCTGAAGAATTATCTAAATGGTAGTTACCGGAGGCTAAACAGGAAAAAGAAAGGTCTTCCAGAGCGTGGATCGTCCGCAACTGATTCCCGGCCATCTGAAAATGTTTTAAACTTGGGCTAGTAACAGAGCGTCATCTCCATACGCCCTTTTCAATTTTGAAAAGGTTTCAGTAACATTCTCACAGAGTTTAACACAAAACTTGATTGCACATCGTTGCTCATAATTAGTATCGTTCATTTTTGTAACGCATAACAAAAACTCGTTTCACGAAAAGTTTGTTTACCTCTCACGTGACAACAATAGACAAAAAATATTAATACCTAATATAAATCAGCTGTTCATAAAACCATAGGTTTACTAGTAACTTTACAGTGTTGCCACTTTGGCTGCCAAAAAAAATCTATAGTCTCATTACTTTATTTACAGACCTCGTAAGAATTAAGTGATTTCCTGCTGTCTTCTTCTCTGAGCCAAATGTACAAAAATTCACAAGGTATTCACTGATAACATCAGTTAACTAAAGATAAAAAGTTAAAAAGATAAAGATTTAATTTGGCTGTTCATTCTATTTTACAGATGTAGATGAATTGCTAAACATAAATAATAAAGGAGACGGAAGAAATAATTTGCTAACAATATTTCTCCTCGCCTGGATTGTTTTTGTCGTTACAAAATGAATATCACTATACTAATAAAGAAAAAATAACTGCAGTTTAAATTATTAATCATGCAATAAGTATTGCAACTCTCACTAATCTAGAATAAGATTAAAGTAACTAGAATTAGAAGAATTAATTGAAAAATACATAAAAATATAACTTTCATAAATATAAATCTTGCTTTCCAAATCTTTTTTTAATAAAAGTAATGAATTGACTTAAAATTAATTATCGATTAAAAGTAATTGCTGATGACTATTTGTTTCCTAAAACATGCTAAATAAATATCGAATTTTACTTTAATATTTAAAAACATGTTTTACTGATTAAATGAGATGTTAACATTAAATTAATTAATAATTAGACAACATTCTCTGTAATTAAACAAAATAAATAATAATAATTGTTAATCTACTGACACATTTCATTGAAATATTTCATGATAAAAAAATGTTGAAAATAAAACTATTTCACATATTTTTTTAGTATTTTTTTTGTTTTGGAAACTGAAACCATACATTTTACAAAATGTGTAGTTTCAGTATTACAAATTGTAATATATTGTATATATGTTGTAAAAATATTATAAATATTCATTAGGCGGATTAAGACTGTCAATACAGATCAAACAAAAACTCTATCTGTTTAAGAAAAAAGTTAATATATACTTTTTTACGTTTAATTTTATTTTTTATTATCAACTACTGTACCCATTTCAAATTTCCACCAGTTAAAAATTCAAAACTTACCAAAATATATTTTCACTTAATTATTATACAGACGTTCAAGAGGCAAGGGAAATAATTTGGCAGCTTATTCTAGAACTTGAAATAAGGAAAAAGTACATACAAACATATGACCGAAAACGCTTTGTTATCGAATAAGGGAATTTTTCCGGGAAAAAGTTTTCCCGGATTTTAGTTACCCAGCTGAAATGAGGTCATACTGAGATTTTTAAGGCGCTTATAGGAGAATGTTAAAAATCAGATGGGTGGATAAAGTGACAAATGAAGAGGTATTGCGGCAAATAGATGAAGAAAGAAGCATTTGGAAAAATACAGTTAAAAGAAGAGACAGACTTATTGGCCACATACTAAGGCATCCTGGAATAGTCGCTTTAATATTGGAAGGACAGGTAGAAGGGAAAAATTGTGTAGGCAAGCCATGTTTGGAATATGTAAAACAAATTGTTAGGGATGATCTTGGAGAGCTGCATCAAACCAGTCAAATGACTGAAGACAAAAAAAAAATATATAGGGTAAACTTGATAGTTTATTGACCTGAAAAATCGAACACACCACAGTCCCAGAACTGTATCTTACTTTTCATAATATCCAAAGTAAAACAGAAAAATTCAACGACGAATAACAAGTTTTTTTTCGTTTGAAGTACAATAACTTTGTTAAATGGCTAATAATATGTAATTATTTTATCAAAGCTTGTAGAGAATTTCATTCTGAGAAAACAGTTGAAATAAAGTATATGAAAAAAAAAATATCATCTTTTATTACTAAAAATAACAGAAAAATGTTACGAATTTGTAAAAACAGCCGTCTTTAGTACAATAAATTTACACCTTTGAAATATTAAATTACTTTAAAAACATTCACGATGGTTTATACTGAATTACTTTAAAATAAATTTTCGAAAATCCCACCACTGACATCGATGCACTTTTCAACTCGTTTCCTTACATTTTCTGTCGCCAATCTAATGGTATCTTCGGGTTCCTTGAAGAGGGCAGCCGCATTGAGAATGCGAGCAATCAGTTTATCACGTCTTACGTTTTGCTTGTTTATCTCACATTAATGGAACTAAACTAATCGAAATATATTCGATAAACTTTGTTTTATATGACGAATACTTCAATACTTTTTAAACTGTATAAAATATGTATAATTTAATTTAAGTGTCATTTATTCAAACTTTTATTCATAGTATTTAATGTCGTGTGTTGATCGTTTGACTCTGTTCAAATTTGTTTGAATGCATAAAAAAATCTTTTTTTATTCACGCCAAAGAAGTATAACTTCTTACTTGCGTACATAAGTATACACAAGCTTTTTTTATACTGATGAAATACTACAGCACTTAATAAAACTATTAAAAATTACTGACAAATATTCAAATTAAAAGCAAACTTGCTTCTAGAAGATCTTTAAAGATGCAATCACACAAATCCTTCATCGGCAAACATTAGTGGCCCTATTGTAGCCATATCCATCTTGATGTAGTTACTAAACATCATTTAAGAAAGAGTTAAAAAATTTAACTTTTTTAAAATGCCTATCAAATATGTACGCTCCCATTAAATCATAATAATGGGAGTTTTACTCCCTACATTGAAAAACAGCAGATTTCATTAAAATAGTCATTAAATTTAAACATAAAACTTCATTAAATTTAAATATATTAAACTAAACGATTTTAATTCCTCCAGTTGTCGTTAAAGTTCAACTGACTGCTGACTGATTACTATAAAAGCAGCTAAATTTTTCTCTGCGATGAACAAAGCCTTATATTTTAAAACAACATTTACAATATCAAAGATTTTAAAGAAATGGATTATGGTTTGATTTTAAACAAATTAAAAATCAATGAAACTGCAGACGAGTTGAATATAAGTCATGGCTCAGTAATTTCAATCATCCATGATTTTTTAATTTGAACAAACAGCCACAAAGAGAATCGTTCTAAAATTTTGCAAAGCTTTTAACACATTATGAAGATGAAAAAGACTTATTTCTGACATGAAAAATAACCACTAAAGCATGAACCCATCACTTTGAACCCAAGAATAAAGAATGATGGTTGATTTGCAAACATCTTTTATATCTCCCACAAGATTAAGACGCTTTCACAGAAGTGTGAGCCGAGCAGAAAGTTGATGTTAAGTCAAGAAGAGTTCAATTCTTATTCATATTACACTTAAAAGTGAAATACTAATTGGTGACAGCTAATAGTCAGATGCAGAGCTGAAAATCAAAAACTTGTCTAAACAAGATGTTAAACTTTCAAAATGTGTGACTTTACTTCAGAACTCAATCTCATCAGCCCACAAAACAACCTTTCGTCTTTAAGATCTTACTTTGCTGGCCACCCACCATGCGGTCCTTACTTAGTTACAAGTGGCTTTCATCTTTTTTCTCATTGTAATAGAACTGCAAGAAAAACATACTTGTTCAGAAAAACAAGCAGAATTGCTTGTTTATATATAAGCAGTATATAAATGGGGTACGAAAAACTACCTACCCCCCATTATAGGGGGTAAAACTCCCCTATAATGGGGGGAAAAAATTTTAATCTGGGTAAGAGATGTACTAAATGTATGAAAACTGAAGGAATTATGTAAACAATAATGCAGGATTCATTAATGGAAATGCAAATACTGAAAATAATATATTTTATATATATAAAATAATATATATAGGGTTCAAATACAGAGATAGAAGAACAATTGCTAACATTTACAGGAACCAAACAGCAACAGTAATAATTGAAGAACAGAAGAAAGAGGCTATAATAAGAAAGAGAGTCCGAAAAGGTTGTTCCCTATCCCCGTTACTTTTTAATCTTTACATGGAACTAGCAGTTAATGATGTTAAAGAACAATTTAGATTTGGGGTAACAGTACAAGGTGAAAAGATAAAGATGATACGATTTGCTGATGATATAGTAATTCTGGCTGAGAGTAAAAAGGATTTAGAAGAAACAATGAATGGCATGGATGAAGTCCTACGCAAGAACTACCGCATGAAAATAAACAAGAACAAAACGAAAGTAATGAAATATAGTAGAAATAACAAAGATGAACCACTGAATGTGAAAATAGGAGGAGAAAAGATTATGGAGGTAAAAGAATTTTATTATTTGGGAAGTAGAATTACTAAAGATGGATGAAGCAGGAGCGATATAAAATGCCGAATAGCACAAGCGAAACGAGCCTTCAGTCAGAAATATAATTTGTTTACATCAAAAATTAATTTAAATATCAGGAAAAGATTTTTGAAAGTATATGTTTGGAGCGTCACTTTATATGGAAGTGAAACTTGGACGATCAGAGTACCTGAGAAGTAAATATTATGAAATGTGGTGCTATAGGAGAATGTTAAAAATCAGATGGGTGGATAAAGTGACAAATGAAGAGGTATTGCGGCAAATAGATGAAGAAAGGAGCATTTGGAAAAATATAGCCAAAAGAAGAGACAGACTTATAGGCCACATATTAAGGCATCCTGGAATAGTCGTTCATATTGGAGGGACAGGTAGAAGGAAAAAATTGTGTAGGCAGGCGACATTTGGAATATGTAAAACAAATTTAGGTTAGGGATGTAGGATGTAGGGGGTATACCGAAATGAAACGACTAGCACCAGATAGGGAATCTTGGAGAGCTGCATCAAACCAGTCAAATGACTGAAGACAAAAAAAAATATTTATATATATATATTGATTTTCTAAACTTCACTCTGTGCTTTTTCAATTACACATGTATATATTCATGTTATATTACACATGAATATTTTTGAATTACACATACGTATATAAAAGCAGATATCCATCTTTTAATGTGAAATTCAGAGCCATCATTACTTCCTTGATACCTTATAATTATGTCTTAACTGTTCAAACCGGAAACTTGAAAGTTAGATAGCTAAACATTCCACAACAAGGAAGAATCTTTGATAGCAAGCTAACTTTGTTGCAAATTTTAAACATTTCAAATTCTAAAATTACATTCACACACTATAAAAATAAAATTTTGAATATTTTCTTTTAATTTATTTACAATAATAATAAAAAAATATTTATTTAATTTACAGTTTTACTAGTGAAATTTTTATTTATTAAAGTAATAAAATTACATAAAATTTGAGGAAAAAGAATAGGGAAATTCTCTAGGTATGAGGGATAAATCACCCTGTGACATCAAATGAATCAGGTTCAAGGGCAAATAAAGGAGTAATTTTTAATTAAGACTGAATACCTAATTAATGGTATACTTTCATAACTGGGGTTCAATTAATGGTACGCCTACTTATCTTAGAACAAGTCTGATTAAACCAATCAAAATCAAACATTAATTTGTTTGCAACAATTAAACAGCAAGAAAAATCATTAAAAATGTAATTTTATGAAAATATAATTCATGTTCTCCTAAAAACACAAAAACAAATATGTTGCAAATATTTCTCACACTATATAAACAAAATACATAAGAGAAATTGTTTATTATTACAAAATTACGAACTTAACTATTATTTTAAAAGCGAACATACAAAATTATTCAACAGTCCTCCATCATCATCATATCACTTTGATATGGTGACTATTTACACCCTAAATAACCATAGTAATTAAACAACAGTTTTCATAGCACTTTTATAAATTACAAATTTTTAAAGTAATTGCATTTTATCCATTTTTCTGTTATACATTCTACATCATATTCATTTTTCATTCCAGTAAACTTATAGATATTTATTTTCTAATGCTTGATTACGAGCATCAACCAAAGATCCTCCAAATAATTTAAATCATGTGTCAAAATTCATAGATATTGGTCATTATAAAATAAATGTGAATAAAATAATGAGAAATTAGTACATCAATGGTGAAAAAAGTTTCTTATTCAACTAGTAACATTACAAAGGATGGTCAAAATAATGCAAACATTAAAAGCAGATTGGCTTACGCAAGGAGAGCACAGAAAGAAGTCTTCTAGTTTCAAATACATATTTAAGAATTACAAACAAATTCATGAAAATATTTGTTTGGAGTGTAGTATGTTATGGAAATCAGACAAGAGAAAGAACAAAAAGTAAAAAAACAGAATCCTTTAAAATGTGGCATTACAGGAAGATATTGAAATTAGATATTTAGATCAACCAACAGGAGAGAAAAGAAATTTGTGGTACAATTTTGTACAAAGGTGATCTATTAGCAAAGAACAGAAGGCAATGTAGAAGTAACTAGTATCAAATCAACCAACTGACTGATAAGTAAGAAAAATAAAAACATTTTGATTTGATACTAATTTTAATTTTTAGTATTAATAATACACAAAAAAAATATAGTTTGGTTAAAATTAGTGAGTGTGAGAGTGCGTGCAATATATTATTTTTAATTTTGAAGAAATCAGTGCAAACCTTTATGTACTTTTACAGCAAATTTTACAATTCAACTACTTCAGTTTGCATCTACTGCCATAAGCTAAATTATTAAAAAAAAAATCACTTTATTACAATGAAACAGAAGGTAAAGTAGAATACATGGTGAAAGAAACACATATGGCATTGTTATTATACATTGTCTGGATTCTCCAGACAAGGCCATTCTATATGCAAGAGGAACCCAGTAATGACAATGGAACATCAAGCACACAGTATTGGAGGTAGCGCAAAGAGCACTCCATGCTCTAGTTCAGATCTCAGTAATAGTTAAAATAAAAGAAATAATAATAAAGATAACAATGTTAAGGCACTGTAACTTTCTTATTTTCTTTTATAGAACAATAGCAGACATGTATAAATGCACCCAAGTTTTTTACATTTTTATTATACCCTGAAATCACTCAGTCAATGTAATCTAATAATTATTTGTAAGTTTTTATTATTAATAAAATAAAGAAAAGTTGTTGAGTACTATTAAACTAACCACTCTCAGTATGGTGAAACAATTTGCTAATTTGACTGGTTTGATGTTATTTCCACTCCTTTCTCTTCTGTGCTAATATTTAATACATCACAATCTTGTCATTTCATTTATGTAATCCAATCTTTATCTTCCTTTACAGCTTTAAACCTTTACAACCAAATTAAAAATGTCTGGATGTCGTAACAGACAGCCCTAGTACATCTTTTTAAAAAATTCTGCTACAAATTTTTCTCCTTTCCTATTCATCTTAATGTGATTCAATTTAAACTTCATTAAACTGCCTAATTTTTAACATCCTTTTGTAACAATTTTCAGTGTTTTACTTTAATAGTATCTATTAATTTAAATTCAATTTTTTATAAAAAAAAAAAAAAACTATTTTCAAGAAGAAAGTCAAATAAATGTAGTAATGAAAATAAATAAACAAAAAATATATAATTCTCAGCCTCACACAAACTCCATCTATGTGGGTACATAAATTACTTTAGATTTATAATTATTTTCTATTTGTACTAAGGAATTGACTGATTTGTAAGTCTGTCATTCTTTTCTTTCCCTCTGTTTTACCTATAATTCATTTTTAGCTACAATAATATTTTTATATATTTCTTTCTAATTATTAAATTCATATTCAATAGTAGCGGATTTCTTTTCTGTATCCAGAAAAGAAATCTTTTTTGTATTAAATTTAAAAAATACTGGGTCTTCAAGATAATAAATTTGAATCCATTATATTAAGTAAATTGTATAAATATATCATGTTTCATGAAAGGACTGTACAACCAATTTTAATTGGTAAAAGAATTCTTAAGTCACCAATTAAAACAGATTTTTTTAATTTATAATTTTAAACAAAACGATGATGTAAATTTCAAAATTTCTCAAACATAAGAAAATATACTTGCACAGTAAATTATTTTTTCAATAAGGATTCGTTACCAATAACCAAAACGTTAAAATCGAAACTTATGCCACTACCAGATAATTATCAACACCAAAAGTACAAAAGCAATAAATCAACACAGAAATAATATTTTATCTCTAATTAAATATATATATATCTTTTAGAACAAAAATAATTGAAAATAACCCAACAAAACGTATTGAAATCAAATATTAAAGAAAACCTTTAAAAAATTTAAAACTATTGGCAATGTTAACAGTATAATGTTTCAACTGAATTCTTAAATATTAAAATACTAAAGATCAACAAGACTTACTGTATTGCAGTATTCAATCGGGGAAAATACTCCTCATAAAGATATAACCTAATCCATTACCCCTAAAATTATGTGCCCTTAAATTTTACTCTCTCATTTAATCGTGGCAGTCATAAACCCCCTGCTTTTGGACTCCGAAAACAGCGTGTTATCTACAAATTTACCAACAAAAAACCTATGTTATATTAGGTTAGTTCCTTTTCTTAATTAAAGTGTAGAATAAAATTGAAATACCTTCTTTCCAATCCAAATCATAGAATGTTAACCAACTGGTAGAAATTTTGGACACTGGTAAACATCCACTAACGGAAACGCCCACAGAAATTGTTTTAAAACAGCTTCGGCTTCATTATAATATTATTAAATACTACTTGACAAAACATTAAGGTAACTAGTTAATTCTTTCTTTAACACACCATCTCGCATATTTCTTTCGCATTCCTACCCTGAGGGTGCAGCTAGCCTTCAAACATTACCGTTAACTTCCTCAAGAACGAAATACACGTCTTGAACACTAAACTAATAAAAATAAAATTTTTTACAACTAGTTACTTTTCACAAAACAAACTTAATACGATTTGATGACCGACAAACTTAACAATACTCTTAATAAACAACTTCAAACAAACTTCAAAAAGTTCACACTACACAGCCTGTCAAAGCACGTCTGTAGACTTACAGCAGGCATGCGTACGGTTGTGAGTCGTTAATTTTGTGAATACCTAACAGATGTCGGTAGTAACTTTGCTTTGTTACGTGAGACAGTAGAGTGGGAGGGAGTACACTGTTGTCTACTCTGTCGCTGTAATCGAATCTTGCTTGATTCGGAAAGTTTACTCCAGAGTTACTGCTTTGCGGCTGTTGCCGTATGTAACGATGTCAGTTGATAAATAATGAACACCAAATTCAGTCAATTTAGGGTTTTATTAGACTTTTTATCATATAACTGGTTTTTATTCTTAATAATTCTGGTAACAAACATTTACAGCTTATTCTATTTACAATCATTCTAATGATTGTATTAGTTGTATAATTACTGATAAAAGCGTATGTTCTTGTATTAGGCTCATATTCGGGTAATTGTAATAAACATTTGCCGTTTAATTCTATGCATCAGTCGTAAAATAATAATAATGGAGATTATGTTCATGTAAACTTATTTAGGTTGTCGAGATATAGTTAATGACAAACACGACAATTAGAATAATCAAGCCATATTTTAACCACTCAAATATAATTCAAAGAATTATTTTTGAAAATTCAAGTAAATAAATAAGCGATTCCACCTCGTAATAATGTGTTTATTTCGGTGATTCATAATTTAGTTGTCATATAAAAAAACTTTTTTTATGTAATAAATTATGCTTACTTTTGCATATGCTGGAGTAAACTTACTTAATTTTTCATGGATTTAAAAATTAGTCCTTATGATAATAAGATTGAAATTAATATTGTTTAAATCAAAGTAAATCTATCAACTATTTTACCCTCCTATTCGCGAACAATTACTAAAAATACATAATGCCCCAAGATAAACGTTACCTATCAACATGATGTATACATGTTTCTTAGATGTTTACTCATTATTTTTACTACTTATGTTGAGATTATAACATTTTGATTATATAAATTATTTATTAACGTTAATTTGTTTAGCCATGCCTTGTTCCAATAAGTAAACCTAGTGGGTGGTTTTCCTG
Organism: Lycorma delicatula; assembly: GCF_047948215.1. NCBI lineage: Eukaryota > Metazoa > Arthropoda > Insecta > Hemiptera > Fulgoridae > Lycorma > Lycorma delicatula. Next base: position 184,683,104 of record NC_134457.1, on the reverse strand, counting down.
GTGTCCAGTTTGAAAAGTAGTAATCCAAATTCCAGCAGTTGACACTGATCTGAATTAACTAAGTTCAAATTGGTAAACTGAATGCAAGATTAATAGATCTCCTTGCCAGAGCGACTGACGGCCCCCAAAACAATTCTAATCTATGCAAAACTACACTTAGATTTAGTGTTTTGGAAGAGCTGCAGTAGAACAAGGTTTACAAGAAAATTAATTTTCCTATCATTTTGACATTAATTTTCATTTGACATTCACAAATAAGATGTTTCCTAACTATCCACAAAATTAAAATGTGCACCATTATCAATAGTGATAACTAGCTGCTAGCTTATTTAAAACAACTCACCAGCTAGATTTATAACAGATATGAACAAAAATGATGGAGACTAATAAAAAATATCATGAAAGCAAATAACTTAACATTTTTTTAAAAGTTGCTCTTATTGTCATGTTGATTAGTTATTTTAAAAATTATGATGATTAGGTGAAAAATAATAAAGGAATATGACTTCTGAATCAGAAAAGTGCTGGAGTCAGATTTTTGGCAATAGTTTTATTGTCAAAAGTTGAACCTTTGAACAAAGTAAATGACTAATTTAAGTTTTTTTTTTTTAGAATAGATTTATTAGTACTGCTCTAATTGAACAATAAAGATAATAGTAAAACATAATTAAAGGTATATTTAAATTGTCAAAAATGTTTAAAAAAACCAAAAGCTAGTTGGCCGTAATAGATAATGAATATTCTTTTAAAAAAGCTAGTTTATAATATCATAGAACATAAAAAAATATACATTTGATATCAAAATTTCCTTCTCTTATAATTAAGTTACTGATACCAATATTGAAACAAATAATGTAATCCGTTTAAAAGTACTTCCTTAAGACTTAAAGATAATTATCTCATTCTGTAAAGAACAAAATGTTTTACTCATAGAATTAGAAAAGTAACTGTATGAAAACAGATATCCAGTCTGTAATCACACATAACATCTAATGAATCTCATTCAATAAATCCCTAATTACTGTAGTGTAATTGACCTACTTCTTAGTTCAATTACACTGATAAACAAATTTTTGTTTCTTCACATACGATGCATGATTTTAATCTGTTTTTTGATGCTGAAAAGGAATATGAACTCAGAATCTTTCTATCACCTACCATTCTAGAAAATTTTTTAATTTTGTTAACATAATTTGTAAGCTATAAATAATCAATCCTAGACAAAGAATTAGAACCAAAGGATCATGTACTTATTGTTACTTTTGTTAGGAAGTGTGTCTGGAATTTCTAAAAAATCTGAACATACTGCAAAATATCCTTCATTGCAAACTGCAATCAGACCTGTACTCACAGTGAAATTATTCCAGTTCCTGAACCAACTCTGAATGTATGTTTTGAAAACAGCGATATAGAATTAGGCTGTACTGAAGAAGATAACAATGATTTTGATTTTGAATTATCTTCCAATAAGCCACATCTTATATCACAAGGTGAATTAAATGACTTGGTTAGGAATTTAAATTTATCAAACTGAACTGTTAGGATCAAGACTGCAAGTTTGGAATTAACTTCAAAAAAATACAAGAATTTCAGACTTTCAAAACCGACAAAAAGAACTTTCTCAGTACTTTACTGATGAAAATAATTTGGTTTATTGCACAAATACTGATGAGCTTATGTTGCACTTAGGGCAAGTTCATAAACCTGAGGACTGGCGCCTTTTTATAGATTCATTCTACTACCTTTTCATAGGTTCTACTACACAATATCCTTCGATACCAATCGCTCATGATATTAATTTGGAAGAGAAATATGACGCGATGAAAGGCGTTCTTGAAAAAATAAACTATAAAAAACATAGATGGAACATATGTGGTGATTTGAAAGTTATAGCTAGCTATTCTGTTAGGCTATACTAAGTACATGTGTTTTCTTTGCAAATGGAACAGGCTAGCTAGGAATAAACATTATGTTACCAAAGAGTTGAAGAAACGAGACAACTTAACTCCAAATGGGAAATATATTATTCGTAAGCCCTTAGTTGAACCCAAAAAAATATTTTTACCCCCTCTCTACATCAAGCTAGGACTAATGAAAAATTTTGTTAAAGTAATGAAGAAGGATAGTCCCAGATTTTTGTACATCGGGCAGTAATTTCCGAATTTAAGTGAAAGAAAAATTAGAGAAGGAATATTTGTTGGTCCTCAAACAAGAGAGTTGGTCAAAGACGATGTATTTAACTCAATGTTAAATAATGTAGAAAGTGTAGCTTGGCCTTCATTTAAAGACGTCTGCAAACATTTTATCGGCAAACAAAAGTCCAACAATTACCACAACATTGTTAATGTAATATGTCTTTGAAAGTACATTTCCTCCACTTGCATCTGGATTTTTCCCAGACAACCTGAAAGACGTGACAAACACGATGAACGTTTCCACCAAGATATTTCGGAGATGGAAAGCTGCTATAATGGGAAATGAAATACTAACATGCTAGCCAATTACTATTGGGCACTAATTTGGGATGTGCCTGAGGCTATTTATAAAACAAAAGCATCAGCAAAATCATTCTAACACAGCCATGCAAAATTATAAATTTTACAGATTTTAACTATATTTGCCCTTCATTTTTTTAAGCATAATTTATTTATGTAAAAACTGTATTTATAGATCTGTAAAGTACACAAAAAAGCAATTCAAAAAATGGTATCACAATTAAAGAAACATTAAGAAAACCTTTTTGGTCTATCAATGTTATTGCTCATTAGCAGTTTATTAGTAATTTATAATAACACCACTACACACTTTTATTTTACTTTTGTAATGCATTTCAAACATTTTTTTTCTGAATTATAAATAAATAGATTCAAATATGAAGTAACTTATTCATAAATTATTTTATGATTGTAATATGCTGGGATAATTTCAATAAATTAATTATGATAAAGAAGCAATGGTTTTGTTTTTATGAACAGGCAATTTTTTTGTGTATAGTAGTTTTTCATCATAATTTAACTTTTATTTACAATAAATAATAAATAAATACAGAAAACCTTGCATCAGTGTTGATAATCACAGTCTGCAGAAATTTCCTTGGTACCCCTAGACACATATTTTGCAATAGTTGCAGCATTCTGTCATTCTCCTCATGATGCTTTGATAGAGTATGTAGATCTTTTTCATTAATTGTTAAAAATTTTTTTACTGTAGGAACATCTACTCAGAAAAAATGTTGAAAGGGAGTAAATTTGACTAATTGAGATAAAGTTAAACAAGAGTTTGTAAGTAAGAAACTGATTCCTTTGAACCGGTGATGTTTCTTGTTTACTGAACTTGTGAGTGTATTTATAACTTGGAAATTCCAAGAATTGTGTTTATGATTCTATAAGCATTATTAAGAATACAACATCAGCATCCACATTCTAGTCTTCTTGCTAGTTGATATCCAACTATAGATTTGGTATCTCACTCATTTTTACTTCATTGTACAAAGTAAAGGAAGTATTGTGATCGCAAAAAAATTTGATTTTTAGATTTCAACAGAAATATACATTTTGACCATTCCTGAATCCACTTCGACTAGTTTGGCATGATGTCTGTATGTATCTCGCATAACTCGAAAACGATTAACTAGCCAAGTAGAATTTTAATTAATGAAATGTATGGATCGTACAAGGAGAAGCCACATTGGTTTGAGTCATTTCCTTTTTTTGTAATTTAAAAATATTCATTTATTAATAATTATTAACCTCCGATTGAAAAAAAATTGTGTATATGTATCTTAATAGGTGTACAAGGAAGTCATGTGGTGTCCACATCAGATTTTTATTTCAAGGAACTATTCAGAAATTCTCCTTTTGACTTCACAATTTCAATTGTTAGATTACAGGATAGTTTCAATCGTTCATCATGTCAATCTAACAAATTATTACTGGAGCCGAGTAACTGTTTTCACAATAATTTCCTCTATAGTGAAGGTTTGGCAAATATGTAGCATTGCATCACATACATAATTTTCATCATTTGTGCATATGTAACTTTTGTAAGTACGTAATATCGCATCATCAAATATTTTGTTTTATTATCGCATAAGATTATTCTGATCCTATAGTTCACTGGCCTTCTGGGATGTACATCTCAATAAGCTAGCCAGTGCCTTAAGGAGCATATCCCCTGAATCCAAGCAGTTTTCATCAGCTATTAAAAATATTCCTGACTGTTAATAGTTTCAGCAGAGATAAATTCTTCTGTACTTTTATGATCACAGCAAACTTGTTGTTATCCTTCCTCTATTCTTCTGTTGAGAAATCATCCAAAAATAAGCATTCACAGAAATAATCGTAGTAATCATATGTTTCTACATAGCTAGAAACTGAACATTTCTTCCGTAGAAATCTGATTAGTTTTCTGCTGCTATGCAAATAAGCTTAAAAACCTTTCTGTAATTGATGTCAGGAGTCTTTCTAGATTGAACTTGGTAGTTTCATTGCATTCCTCCTAGTTTTTTATTTGAGTGAAGAATTATTTTCTGATGCATTTGCTTAGATAAAATCAATAAAAATGATGAAGCATATCTTAATAGGACGTTTGGTCCTTGAAAATGTATACAATATTACAAGTAGCTATGCTTGCAATAACACATTGAAACGAACTGATAATCAACAATAATCCTTTTTTCCTTTTGGCCTAGTCTTTAGAGGAACTATAATATAAAAGTTTGTTTTGATTATACTTTGTTGTGTTCGTGGAATTAAAAAATTCCTAGAATTGTTCATAATTTTTCAGTGATGGATTGTCTCAATAATAGTTAGTAAGACTGTTATTTTTCTCTCAGCAAAGGCTGTAGCCTTCATCAATATAAAAACAAAATATCTAATAATAAATTATCTTGAATCTGTTTTCTTTATCTTTGATTTCTTGCCGCTATTTCAATAACACCATGATTTTGTTAAGAATATATTCCTGCATACAATTATGACCAGTAAAGAATGATGGAAAAGACAAATGACATTAAAAACCATAAAACAAGTTACTAGACAGTTACAGAATGCTGAATGTAAAGCTTAAAAAAGGAAGGGGATGAGAGAAAATTTCATGATCCATGTCATCTAAGAGATAAAGCGTTTGGAGTGCATGAAAACCTTGATTTGTAAGGAAATCAAGGACTCATGTTGAAATGATTTTAAATCATGTTGTAACTAATAAACACAAACGTGCTAACGTCAACATGCATTCATGAGATATGTGTATTATGGAACGTGTCATAATGTGTATAGCTATTACATCTGAAGTCATTATTTTACATAAATAATTGGCATGTAAAATAATAGATTCTAAATTTTTTTTTCTAAATTCTTGGAAATATACTTCCAAAAGACCTTTTTCATTCATCAAATTATATGCAGATGATTACAAGATTAACATCAAGATTTAAAAAAAAAATCTTAACTAATAATTACTTGTAAAGTTATTCTACAGTGTATAAAAAACAATTTCAACGAAATACATCATTATCTTTTAAAAAACAATATTTGTTATGAGAGATATATTATTAAACATTTGTATATTGTGTTATATCTCCATGATCAGATTGAACAGCACAATAAATGCGTTAAAACTTAAATTGATAAAAATTATAAATAACACTTGGAGATTAATTCCTTCCAAAGGCCTTTTGAAATTCTACAATCGTCTTATTCAGAAGAGAGTAATATAAGAGAAAGTTACATGTTTGTGAGATGCGTTACACATACCTACCCATTCTACACAGCCAAAATATTTAGGCTTCTTATACAAATTATATTTCTTAATAATTATACCTTTGCCAGCTGAAAACAAAATATATCAGTAATTGAATTATAAAACCTACGAAATTTATTTATATTAGAACCTAAATTATTATTTAGGTATATGTAAAAAATGGTTTATAAATCAAACTTTACTCATAGATATGGTTCATGAAATATAAAATTTTTTTATTCCATTCCACAAACAAGAATCATCTATTTCTTTTAAAATAATGCTTTTTACACCACAAGAAAATTAATCTGTTTCTAAGGTTGAAATTATCACCTACATAGAAATTTAATAACGCAATATAATTACTACTAAAGGAAGAGAACCACAATAACCAATAAAATACAAAATCAGGCTTTCTTTCATACTGTTTCTCTTCGACTTAATTATTTTGCTTAAGTCCTCAATATTGTTCATGTAATTTATTCATTATGCTCTTACAAAGGAATAAACAATTTTCCATTATAAATATTTTTATAAAAATAAATGCACGGTCTAATTTTAAAATATGATGATATCCACAGTTGACATAAAAAACCTTACAAAAAATATACATAGCCAATGAAATGTTGGTTGGTGTCATTTAGCAGATCAAACATTTACAGAATATAAATGGCATATTAACAGAACTGTCCACTTCAGATTTATCAATGTATGTACAAGAGGTTATCTCTAAAGTACAGACAGATTCATTGTAAACATTTTTTTCTGAAAACTTAATAAATTTTTTTTCTCTTAAACTACATCTCTACATAATCGCCAAATGAATTAACATATTTATCGTAACGAAACATTAGCTTCAATATATCCTCGTCGTATTCTTCTGCCGCCAGTTCATTTAGCCACTGATTAACAGCATTTCTAACTTCATCGTCACCCGCGAATTGCTTACCTTTCAATTTTCCAAACAAATGGTAATCACAAAGAGCTAAGTTCGGATTATATGAGCGTAAATTTCCGATCTAAATGTTCTTAGTAAATCACGTGTCGGAGCCGCAACATGTGGACGTCCTTATCGCGCAGCAGCACGACACCGTCGGTCAGCCGCCCACGTCGTCAATTTTGAATGGCGCACCGTAATTACGTAGAGTTTCGCAGTAGGCTTCTGCATTTATAATCGTTCCACGTGGCAAGAAATCAATCAGCAGTATGCCAAACCCCCAAGATCCCAAAAGACTGTGGCCATCAGTTTGCGTCCAAATGGATGTGGCTTGAACTTTGTTGGCGACTGAGGATGACGCCATTCACTTGACTGCCGTTTTCTCTCCGGCGTGTAATACGAAATCCACGTTTCATCGCCGGTAACAATTGAATATAGGAATTCATCACCTTCTTCTGTGCAGAGCATCAAAAATTCCAAAGCAAATCGCAGATCCCATTTGAATTTTTTTGTGATATTCCGATAAGACATGCGGCACCCAACGTGGACAAACCTTTCTGATGCCTAAATGGTATGAACAATGCGACCGATAACAGCTCTTGAAACATCAAGAAAATGAAGGGCTCTAGTTGGACGACGATCTTTTCTGATTTCATCATCGACGCGTTTCAACAAGTCCTTTGTGATTACCGAGGGCCTTACCGAACGTTCTTCATCATGAACATTAATCCTGGTTTTTTTTTAATACCTTTCACACCATTTTTTAATTTTTTTTCATTCATTACGTTATCACCGTACAAAGCAACCAACTGCCTATGAATTTCAGCCGGTTTAAAAAACATGACCATGTATTTCAACATCGATTTTCCTATTCATTTTATAACGAAATAACTCATACATAATCACAAATACAACTAACAGACAACAATACAAAGTAGATATCCTTCGTACATTATTTCGTCTAAAATAATTTCTTGCTGAGAAATTCAGCAGTTTCATAGGGCAATTGAAACCCCAGTTATTGAACTGGGGTTTCAATAAGTTAATGAATTAAAAAGCATTTTAGGAATTGTCCAAAAAGGAAGGAAAACTACAAAGATGTGTAAAATTCATATTAGGCAATTGAATACCAAAGGATGAAAGTATACAGTAGGCAAAGAGCTGTAAATTAAGTATAAGTTAAATTACATTTTTAAGGCTATTTAAACAATTATGCAGCTGTGATTTTACTCAACCCAACATATTAACCCCTACTTTCAATAGCGATTGCATGATGAAAACACTTTAAACGTTATATCAGTGTGTAGTTGAATTATTGACAGTTCCAAGACTAGGGTTTGCAATAAGGTTTAGAAAATCAGCACAAAACAATTCTTTTGTGAATGTACTAACATTCAATGCGAATGAAGCATAGTTTCAGTTTGCACCACTCAAAAGCATCGTTTGTTTCTATATGATCACATCCCTGCAATGATTAATCCATGTTTTTCAGTGAAATAGTTCATGTCATACTATCATCAAATTGTACTTCTAAAATTTCACAAGTATATTTTCATTAGCTAATAGTAATGGGCTTATTTTGAATCAACATTCAGTTTTGCTCACTAAAAATTAAATCCAATCGATTTTGACATATCCTTGAAATTTGGTGTTTAGCAGTAAATAAAGTACAAGGAATTAAATATACTGTTAATTATAAGTTTATAAAGTTCAGGTTAAGCGTCCCAGATAAAACTACAGTGAATCTATGGGTTTTTGCTTTCTAAACTTTGACGAGATCAATTAACATCCCTTCTGTTAACAGAAATGTATTTAGTTTACTTGTTATTGGTTTCTGATGTGTTAGTTAATAACTGGTTTGAAACAATTGGTACTTGTATTAAAAGAAAAATATTGCCATCAAAGTTTGTAAAGCCGGTTGATGTACACAATGGGAATGGATTGCTGGACCAGTAACTGACTAGCTTCAGGTTGTTTAAGATTTAGTTGTTGCGGCAACCCTTCCATAGTGTTGTTACTTTACACATTTTAGGAAGATCTATGCACTTATATTTTCTAAACTTTGACAATAAATCTTTGATTTTCATGGCAGCATCCCATCCTTTAATTGTAAGCTGCCAGGTTTGAAAGGAATCTGCACTTTTCATATGCTAAAAAATGTCTATTCTAAATTCCAAGAAAAGTGTGTGGCGAGTAAATAAAAAAAAAAAAAAAAAAAAATGGGGAATGATGAACAGGTTTATTCATACTTATAGCTACTTTAATATGCAAATTAGTACTCTGGTAATTATCCACAAAAGTTCAGAAATTACTCCCTCTTTGCAGAACACTGCTTATTATTGAAAATTCCCAGCATATGCAGTTTCTTAGCTTCTTTTCTGTCTTAAGTGTGCTACTATCAAAAACATTTTTACATCTACATCCTTTCAATAAAATAGTATTTTAGATTTGTTTATGAACTTTTTCATTAAATATGATGATTCAACATAAGTTATATTTATAGCCAAAAAAGTTAAAACTTTTTCTTTTAATTATTTTATTTATGAATCATTAATGGTTTGCAAAACCTTCATACATCAATCCCTCCCTCAATTAACACAATCCATGTGAAGGAACCTTACAGATGAGTACTGAATTTTAATTTAGTCTTAAGAGATTTTCCTCTATACAGTAATTTAAAAATGTAATTTTTTTAACTTGTTTTCCCAGTGTAAAGTTTTGGTTGCTTTAAATCTTTGGAAATAACAAATTTTTTTAAACTGAATCAGATGTAAGTACTCACTAGAAAGCACTAAGTGCCGCTGCTACTGGTTCACTTTTTTAACTTGCCCCAAGATGACAGTCTCTTTTCATGGGCAATACTGACAAAGGATTTACAAGTTCAATGTGTGTTACAAGTAGAGTAAAATCTTTATCTAGTTGAACAACATAGCAGTACATCCATGAACTACTGAGTAATATTTAGTATTAACATCCTTAAAATTGAAGCATGGCATTGTTTGAGTACAGATAATACATTGGCTCAAAATAAATCGAACCCAAAGCGAGTGTAAAACACATTAATTGTAAGATGATATTACAAAAGTAAATAAAAGACAAAAACCTATTTACATCTTAACAGCTATTGCCTGGAAATGTATGTTGACTGCCGTTGTCCAGGTACAGTTTGACCCAATTTCATTCATCTGACTTGCTGTAACTCATCCCATTATGTATAAAATGTGGCAGTGCAACAAGAATTGCCTGACAAATTAAATCACACTGGATAGATCATGCAGCCATGGATCCTTTGAGATAGTCCCCTGTCAGGTGTGAAAACCGAGTGCACTGCTTCCAAGGAAGTGATGTGCTGCCATGCCCTCCTGTTGTTAATACCACGAAATGTAGTTTGTCTTAATCAGTTACTTTACAAAGAGCTAGAAGATGTCGGCAATGTTAACGAAGAGTTCACAGTGTCCACTGATTCTTGTTCCCAACACAGCAGATTACACTCCAATCTTTACATTATCCAGCATTAATACTTTTATATTTACACAGATATTTTTGATAGATCAATATTGTGATCTAATGTAGCCACAGCTCATCCGTCATGAAGTAGATGTTTGGACAGATTAAACTGCCTTAATTTCCTGCAGCAGCATGTGCCAAGGTACATGATAAACATGGTCTGTAGGCTTTAACTCTTTTTATGGGTATATGTTTGTTATTATTTACAGGCTACAAATCCAGTTCAAACTTCTTTATGAGCTTGTGTATGGATGACTTAGCAGGATAACTATTGAACACTGCAAAGAATCTTTCTTGAACTGTCCTGTGCATAAAATTCCTTTAAGAATATTCTGGCGTTCTTCATCCGTGGCATGTTAATGTGCATATACTGGTGGCTGGCTCAAATATTTCCTCCACCGCTATACATGCTCCTTCCAAGTTACTGTCTGTTGCTTATCAAATACATTAATGCTTTTCAGTCTTCTTCCATGTCTGGTTCAATTTATCTTTGGCCACGCAGTAATCTTTATTTATGAAGATGTATGATAAATCCAAAAGTAACATACAATTATAATTAAAAGTGCAAAGTTGTTTTCACATTTTATATTCAGTAAATATATTTTAAAAATACTGTTGGATATTCACTTATTATATTTTTTATTTTCTCATAAAATATATTGTATTATTGAACGAGTTCCCCCAATTAAATTGTTATATTACTTTTGGCTTTGTTACACCTTCATAAATATAGCACTGATACAAGTATCAGATTGGGAGCTGTATCTAAAATATATATCTACAAAAAAAAAAATTGGCTTGACTTCAGTTAATCTGATTCAGAAAATTATTTAACAGTTTTTATAATTAGCAAATTTTCATTAAGTAAAAGACTAAAACAATTTACGATTGCTTTTATCCAATAAAAAGATTATTGAATTCAAATGTACAAGTATAAAAGTAATGAAACACCATTAAAATTTAAAAAATGTAACTTACCATGGTTTCTTTTTAGCAACAAAAGGAATAACTGCTGCACAAAGGAAAATAAAGTATTTATGAACATAACCTAGCTGTTAACACACCCATGTGTAGCAGTGCGCATTTAAACTACTACATCAAGTAGAAAAATCCCATACAAACATGTTCTGCCTATTCAATAATCACCAGAAACCACAACACTAACCTATGTTTTGAGGCAAGATAATAATACTTTGTTTATTAACAAAAAATGTTAACTGGCAACCAAAAACACTATAATAACAATCCAACTTGACTTACGGTGTTGTCACAATTTCTTGTTTTAAGACAACTTCATAAACTTAATTAAAATCCAGTAATGTATATTTCTCTTCTTTGGTGTAACTGAATCAGCTCGCCAGGTGACTATTTGTGAGTACAATTTTATTGCTAATTTTTTGAGTGCCACTCAAAATTTTATTAAAGTTTTACTTTAATAAAACTACTGTTAAAATTGAGTTAACCAATAAAAAAATTAAATTCTACTTTTAAAATTACTGTTTTACAGAGGGCAATAAGCACATTGTCATTTACTGTTACAGTTTAAACTACAAAATTCGTTATTTTACTCCCTGAATGACCAGTAAGTATAATTTAATACTAAAATAATCTTAAGTTTTTAATCACCTTATTTATCTGAAATGTAGAATAAATAGTAATGATAATTACAGACATTGTACAGTAAACCATACTGTACAATATCAATCCCGTCAGGATAAAGAATTAGGCTAATGTATATTAACACATTTTAACTCAGATACCAACCACAATAAAACTTACAAATTGAATATTGTTGAATACACTAAGTAATTACTCTGATTTTAAGTATAAAAATAGCAATATTGTACAGGAAAATTAGCTGTAACAGCAGATACTTGATCTCAAAAAACACTTCAATAAAAAGGATAAAATTTATTAACAGATTTGATAAAATTGCTTAAATGGAAAAAAGGAAAAAAACATAAAATTGTACCAAAATTGAAATGTTTTATCTTATTACTAAATTCTTAACAATATTTATGATAATTTTTTTTTTTATTTTACAATATCTCATTATCTAAGTTATGTTGAAAAAAATCTTAAAATAATATTACAGTTCAAAAATAGAACATGAAATTAGAAAAAAATTGTAAAAAATGTTACAATACTAATTGACAATACATAATAAAAATTGTTTCGGCTTTAAGAATGAAATTAAAATTATGAAAAGGATTCATATACACAAAATTTTTGGTTAAGCAGTGGTATTTTACAAGTAATGAAATTTTTTTTCTTTAAAATCGAATAAAGAATAATTAGCACATAAAAACACAACAAAACACTTCAATAATTTATGAACTGACCTTAAAAAAAAAAGACAATTTATAATATTTGTAAAACACTATCAACATTATGATAAAAATGGAAATGTTCCACAATAAATGTGTGGACTGATAGCAATGTGTATTAATTCTTATAATTATATATATAAAAAAAACATGTGGAAGTTCAACCTTTTATTCAAATAATACACAACACGCATACACTCAAGTACATGTAGTTCATATGCAAAAATCACACACTGTTCACTGAACTTTAGTCTTTTATTATATATAAAAAAAAAACAAGATTTATGCAGGTTTCTGTGACCCTTTCTTTCCAATCAGAGATTTGTGAATGTGAGGAATAACACCTGTAAAAAAGAGATTAAATGTTATGGATGTAAAAGAGAAATAATTATAGCAAACACAATGAAAGTTACAAGCCTACCTTTGTAAAATTAAAATTTTATAAATTACTTAGCAGGGATCTTAAAGTAAACTTTTTTTGAAATGTTGCTTGATTTCCAAAACATTAAATTAGGCAGTTGTTTAATGGTGAGCCAATTAAAAATATGAAATGCTGAGAAAAATTATGTTTAATATTTTACTAAAATTAGTACGTAAAGATTAATTTTTGAATGTTGCATCATCATTCACTTCTTTTGCACAGTAAGCACCAAAGAATGTCAATATCTCAAAATACTGTTACACCATAAAAGCTCAAAAGAATCATGGTTCAGAAATTACTTTTAATACTTTAACTTCATTCTTTTGATAAATAATTGTATATATAATATCCTGAGTTGGCAATTCCATTGAAAACTTGCACGATTACATTTGTGATAATAAATTTACCACAAAAACTCAAACATGTACACAGTTTATATAAAGTTGTGCTAATTATGAAAAAATTAATATTTGCTGCAACAGAATCCAATGTTATACCATATAACTATACTTAAGGCTACCCTTAAAAGGATTACTATATACTTGATATTTACTATAAAATTATTACAGAATTTTTCCATTCACTTATTTCATAATTCCCAAACTGTTTTATAAAAAATTACTTACAGATGTTACAAAAATATATTGGAATTAAAAAAAAAATCCTATTTAGAGTAACTTCATAAAAAAACGAGTCAAGCATAGAGATTTTACATGTGCATGTGTATGTATATAATGGAATTTACTTTGTTTATAAACAACTAAGAAACAATAAGTGAAAAATTAATTTTTGCCCTAGAACAATCCACTTCAAAAGTTCACAAACACATCATCATCATATGAAATTTTATCAAATTAACACTATTAGATAGATTACTAAATACATTTTAGTAACTTTATGATGCAAATTAATTTTCAAAATAACCAAGGAACCGAAATTTTATTAAAAAGAGAAATGCAGTCAAAGATTCTGCTATCTTGCAGAAAATTAATCTTTATGTCATCAATTACACTGAACAATATAATTCTGCATTACCAGTAATATACAAAAGCCTTAGGTTGAAAATAATCATGCAAAAAATCTATTGATAGTATAACTAATTTGTTGTTGCAAAACCTATTCTCAAATTTTTTTGTATTTGTAATAAAATGCAAGAAATTTTTATAATGAAAAAAAATTTACCTCCTCCAGCAATTGTTGCCTTTATTAAGCTATCCAACTCTTCATCACCACGGATAGCTAACTGCAAGTGGCGAGGTGTAATACGTTTGACTTTGAGATCTTTGGAAGCATTGCCAGCCAACTCTAGAACCTATAAATCAAGGAAAACACAATAGTATTAATTAAAGATTATCTAAAACTAGCAATTACTTCAAATACTATTTTATGAAACTTAGTTAAATTTAAAAAGAAAATTTATTTAGCTTATTAACTTTCTTTTTTCATTTTTGTAATTATTTTTAATATGAGTATGTATGAAACAATTTTTTTATTAATTGGACTGCTTCCAGTGTCAGTATAAACACATATAAAGCAAAATATCATATAATCTAAATCAATAAACATTTCTAATAAAATTACAATTGCATTAAAAAGCTTTTTTTAAATAAATTTTTATCCAATATTATTAAGATAAATATATATAAGAAATATTCAAACAAAAATCTTTTTAATACAATAGCTGCAATAAAAAACTAATACAATATGAAAAAAAGTGCATGAAAACAATATGACCTACTTTCAAATTATCTTTACAATACAACAATGTAGAGAAACTCATTAAAATATGAGTAGTATTAATTCCATATCTTGCAAGTTATAACAAGTATAACCACACTATCTTAATATTTCTAGTATTTTCCAGACTAAATCCTTAAGTAAACCATCAATGAAGAAAACATCCAATAGGCCTAAACTTTCAAAACAAATTCATCTTGATAAATCAGTATAATTAATTTTTCTTGTTGAATAAAATTTCATACGAATGTAAACAACACATAATAATAGCAGTTAAGTCACATGGGCTAGGAATAAGTATAAACATGGAGGAACTAACCTCAGCAGTCAGGTATTCCAAAATTGCAGCACTGTACACTGCTGCAGTAGCTCCTACTCTACCATGACTTGTAGTTCTGTTTTTCAAGTGTCTGTGAATTCTCCCGACAGGAAACTTAACAAAAACAAATGAAATTATAAGATATAATAGCCAATATAATACACGTAAAAAATGCCTGAAGGCCTATATTTATACACCACAAAAACTTGCATTTTTAGTTATTTAACAGTTTCTTAACGTTAAAAGCACAAAAAACCGCACAAAAAATTAATATGGATAATTCTACATTACCTGCAACCCAGCTCTAGCTGAACGAGAAACTGCTTTGGCTTTCGCCTTCCCTGAATCTTTACCAGCTTTTCCTCCAGCCTTTAAACAAAAAATAACGGAGTAAAATTACATTCAATTTAGATTTAAAACATAAAAAAAATAGCAGAAACACGTATTTTAGTATTAATAAACTATTAGGTACCAAAAATCAACACAATATAAGTAAAAATGAAGACTCTCACCATAACGTATGTCGCCTTGTACACAGCTAAAAACCAACGCTAAGCTAACCCGCCAAATGAAGGTGTCGTTACAGAATAAAAAGTCACGTGAACCAGTTGGCCAATGAGAATCTTGTAATTCAAAATACTACAAAGCAAGCACGCTGCCTATCGATCAAATTGGTCTATACCGTTACTTTTCATGTTCAACAACAAAGACGTTACATACATATTAAGTTAAATTTGTGAAAAATTAACATGCATTACATTTTTAAAATAAACGAAATTCGTGGAATGCTTTATTTGTTTAATTTTTAAAGGTATACTTTGAAGTAGTATCATATTTAATAAAATCAAAGTGTTAAAAGAAATTATAAAAAATGAAAATCATGTCAAATTAAAGCTTAAAATATCTTTTAAAAGTACTTTTCTTTACGAAAAAATAGCTTAGAGAAAAAGGTGTTTCATTCAAAATCAATAATTGGAATATAACCTATATTATTAAGCGGAAGTTTTCAATCAGGTCGTTACTTACACATCAGACAATAATAATTAGTTGATTGTTCTTTGTTACAACTCAACACCTTTCCACTGCCAATAAAATTATGTCGGTCTCTATGACGTCATATTGAATACTTCCATTTTCAAATTAAAAATGCAAAACATTAAGCGGTAAATGTTCACATGATGGCGATACTGGCTTTTGTTTCCCACGCTTCCGTCTCATTCAGATATGTTTGTTGATGCTTATTCAACTTTATTGTTAAAACTTTTTTTTAATGATAAAATTAACAGTACTATTTCGCATAAATAACTACAATTTACTCACAAAAGGTATTTATAATATTAGTGAAATCATTGATGTATTAAAAAAGTAAACATCAAACTTGTTCTTTTACAAAATTCTGTTCCCTTTTGCTTCCTTCACTGTATCGAAATGTAACCATTTAGAAATTTACCACACCAGCTTATCTTTAATTTTGCCATTAAATAATTTCCAAATACCTCATCTGATTTTACATTGCCTGTTTTTCTTTACTATTAAATACTATTCTCAAATAAAATATCTTAATTTACTTTATTTCTGGATCTTTGATATTGAGGATTTCTGTATGAAAACTGTTTACTTATGTGAGTCTGCTTATATCTTCCTTATCTCTATAATGTTTCATTAATATCATCTAATGTACAAAATTATGCAGCTTTGGTATACTATGTTCCATCATAATATCAGTTAAGATGAGTTAAAATTCATTTTCTTAGCTTTTATTTACAAAGTTTATTTTCAAATTGAATTTTTTCCTTAGCTATGACTCATAATGATTCAATTATTTTTTCTTGTTATTTCCTGACAAAGTGCATTAATATTTAACAAAATGAAGAAAACTCATTAAAATTATATCTTGAAACTGGAGGAAAATTGTGAATTTTTCTGTAACTCAAACTATCAAAAGTAAAATTTTATAAAGTAAGAGCATAATTACATTCTCAATCAATCATTTACAGACTTTTTATGAAATAAAGAATAGTCAAAATTGGCTTAGAAATAAACAATACTACTGAAATTATTTTTTTTAAACAATTCGTTCTATGAAAAATAAAATTCTCAGAAATACTTCATTTAGAAAAATGTACTAAAAAAATTCATATTCCAGTAACAAGTTACAGCTTGTGCATCTGAACATTCTTATGGTAGGGTGAACATCAATTCCCTTGTCTTGCACAATTTATAATAAAAATCATTTCTTTTCCTATAAGGTTCATGTTATAATGCCATGGTGTTTTGTATGCTTGGAAATATAAAAACATTAAAACTATTGATTTTTTAAGTATAATTATTGGTGATGTTAAATGTAATGATCATTAATTAGCCACTAATATTAAAATTTACAATATCGTGCAGAGAACTACACTCAAGAGATAAATCATGATGATCTATGTAAAATTTATTTGTAGCCTTTGGCTGCTGACATTTATAGTTCACTCTTAACAGTTTTCAAAATGATTTCCACTTCACATTCCAAGATTTGTGGAACCATCAGATTATAAAGAAAGCAGTTTACCATCTTACTCAGGACCAATATTTGACACAGTTTGTTCAACAAATACTGACTATATAAACTTGAATAAGAAAAAAAGGTAGAAATGAACTGCAATAGTCAGAATTCAGGAACTATAATGCACATTTTTCCCCTTCTTGACCTTGTAAAATTTTTGTGATTAGTACTGTGCATAAATATATTTATCACTATTCAATATTTTTCATTCTTCATCAAGTGTGTATCATAAAATTCTCAAACCTGGTAGTATTAAGTTGTGATAGTAAAGAGATTGAAATTTACAAGTTTCTTTATTTTCCCTAGAGCCACTAGTCTACATTTGGGTTTTTCTTCAGGATCACCAGTATAGATGCAACTTTTGACCAAACTTCCATATTTTTTTACATAATTCTTTGATTTACTGGAATTACTGGTAGGTTAGGGTTATTCTAAAGCTAGGGATAGGGTTATCGTATCGTAATGTTACTGAAACTTACTTTTAAAATAAAATACACTTATTTAGATTACAATTAATTTAGTATTTTTCAAAATGCTGGTGCATCATAACAAATGATGATGCAATGTAATTTTTGTGTTTGATGTGTTCATCAAACACAAAAATTACATTCTCATAAAATAACATAATCAGTTTTAATAATATGGTTATTAAATCTAATACAAAGAAATTTATACATTTTAATGAACAAAGTATACTAAAACTAGACACCTGGTATCACAGGTTATCTGGACATGTTTGCATCTACTAGTAAGTAGATATGTAACTAGTAAGTATATATATATATACTTACTGAATAATATATATGAAGTATATGTTAATATATTTTGTATGTATAAATTTACAAATATGACTAAGAGAGCAATCAAATATACACATAAGAAAAGTTAAATAAAGAAATAAACATCATAAAACATACAATGGTTGAAAATTAATATATTACTTTAATTAATAACATTTATAAAAAACAACAATCAAAACACAATAACAAAGTAACTACCTTACAACCAATACACAAAAGAATGGAAAAATATAAAGTATTTATACAATAATATCATTGAACACATTTCTAAAAATTACACTAAAAAAATATTTATAAAGAATTACAAAGCAGTAGGAGAAGATTAGATCTTTGTAGGGATCTGGATACATGCAGGAAGAACATCCCAACCCCCATAGGGGAAGACACCCGCCTAGTGACGTTCCAGTCACCACCCCCCATGTTTCTAGTCCTGTTGGGCTTTAACGGGAGTCGTCTATCACCCTCTGACTTTTTACATCTCATAGTAATAAGCCCTGGCCTCGTTGGGATGCCACCGATGTAAATGCCTCGGCAGACATTTGTATTACCAATACTATAGGCAGACTACCTTACAACCAATACACAAAAGAATGGAAAAATATAAAGTATTTATACAATAATATCATTGAACACATTTCTAAAAATTACACTAAAAAAATATTTATAAAGAATTACAAAGCAGTAGGAGAAGATTAGATCTTTGTAGGGATCTGGATACATGCAGGAAGAACATCCCAACCCCCATAGGGGAAGACACCCGCCTAGTGACGTTCCAGTCACCACCCCCCATGTTTCTAGTCCTGTTGGGCTTTAACGGGAGTCGTCTATCACCCTCTGACTTTTTACATCTCATAGTAATAAGCCCTGGCCTCGTTGGGATGCCACCGATGTAAATGCCTCGGCAGACATTTGTATTTGTGATTTATTAATTCAGCTTTTGCCTTCACTGTAGGCTTTGTCATCTTGAATGTCCTACATCGTATCCCTCTGATCTAGCTAACCGAGCTCGCGGAAGCACGAACTAGTTTAGTTCTACTTATTATGAACCAATTTTGTGAATGTCTCTTAATTCGAGGCAAAATAAACAACATACCACCAAACATGTTGATCGCAACAACGACCTCCTACTCCCAGTCGGCTCCATTGCAGAGTCCTGTGTGACATTCACCTCATAAACCATCGTCGAGATGCCGCTACACCTCATGACTGCTTGGTATACCATACCGATACAGGAAGATCATCCCAACCATAGGGGAAGACTACCTAGTGACGTTCCGGTCACCACACCACCACCCCCCACGTTCCTTACCCTGTTGGGCTTTAACAGGAGTCGTCTATCGCCATCTGACTTTTTACATCTCATAGTAATAAGCCTGACCTTGTTGGGATGCCACTAATGTAAATGCCTTGGTAGACATTTGCATCAGTGATAACTCAGCTTATTGCCGTCGCTGTAGGCCTCGTCTGGACATCTTGAATGTCCTACATCGTTTCCCTTTGAACTAGCTAACTGAGCTTATGGAAGCGTGATCTCCACGATGCAGGAAGATCAGCAAAAATTGTCTTTCATCATCTGAATCAAAGAACACTAGACGACAGCCCTCATCAACCCACTACATAAAAAAGTGGACAAAACAGACCCTAGCTACAGGGGAATCTCACTTCTAGGCACAAAATAAGAAATTCTTTCAAGAATCATCCTCAACAGGATTGGTTTACAACTTGAGAAGAACTAGGAGAATATCAGAGAGGTTTCAGATCCTGGAGGTGCTGTCCAGGCCTTATCATGAGTCTTAAGCTAATAGTGGATTGCAACAGAAAAAGGAGACATAGCAATAATGTTTATAGACTTCAAGAAAGCAAATGACTGCATCCAAATGGAATCCCTACTTAAAATTCCCAAACTACATCCCAAATTAATAAATATTATAAAATTATGACTGAAAAATCAATACAATTAAAAGAAATAAACACAAATGGTGATAAAAGTCAAAATAGTAACCCAATTTAAATACCTCAGAGAAATGATAACAAGCAACCTAAATGAAAAAAACCTTAATCCAAACAAGGACAAACAAACTAGCTAAAGCAAAAAAATTAACCTGGTACATTTAAAGTAAAAGATGTCAATCCATATGCAAAAATAACACACTACAACAAAGTTATAAAACTAGGAGCCTAATATGCAGCAGAAACATTCTTCTATCTGAATGAACAATCAAATATAGACTCCAGAAAATCAGTAGAAGAACCTGCATCAACAAAAAGTACTAGAAAGATGGGCAGTGGTGGATCGTGCCCAACAAAGTTGTGCACAGAGTTAAAACTTATTCCTGATATCATGTGTAAGAGCAGACTAGGATTCTTTGGACATATCATGAGGATGCAAAATTCAAGACTTTTGAAACCGCTCATACAGTACAATCTCGACACAAAAAACACAAAGACAAGATGCAGATGGATCAGAGAAATAAGAGAGGATCTGAAGGAAATTAATTGGCTTTACACCAGAAAACACCACAGATAAGATAAAATTAAACAAGAATAAAAACACTTGCTTCACACTCAACAAGAAAAAATTCACAACATGAACATTTTCAACACTAGAAAAGTCACAAAGATCAGAAATTATGAAAAAGTACTGGGAGGACCGCAAGGTGCAAACATCGCATCAAAGCGACGTGGATAATGGCCTGACTAAAGTGATCCCATGCAGTCATAAAAGATAATATTAAAAATATTTTTTATATTATATTTTATATTACATATGAAAAATGTTTTTAAAATCAATTCTTTTAAGAATCATATTTCTCTGTACTGTATATAAATATATTTATTTTATATTTTAACATCCAAAGTACAGAATAAATGTATTATGACTTACCTTATTCCAATATATATGCAGAAACGTTGCAATTTACTTGCATTATCAGCTGCATTATATATTCATATAGTCATCTCAAACTACATTACAAACTTAAAAACATATGCATTTATTTATTTTATTTTAAATCTGAAACCTTTAATCTTTTTATTTTAAACTTTTATTCAGTTAAATTAAAAATTAAAACAAAATTTAAAAAATTAATTAAAATTAAAAATTGTTTATATATGCAAAAATAGGATGTCAAGGCATAAAATCAAATAAAAAATAATTTTATGTAAAGCAATTATGCATGTTGTCCATTTAATTGAACTTGCTTTACTATTTTTTTTTTTTATCTCATACTAAAGTAAGTTCAGTTAAATGGATAACGCTTTGTGATTTTATGCCTTGCCATCTTTTTTCATGTAAAAATTTTTACAATTTAATTTTTAACATTAATTGTAATTCATTTTTTATATTATGTTTTAATTTAACTGAATAAAAGTTTAAAATAAAAATAAAAAGATTAAAGGTTTTAAATTTTAAATAAAATAAATAAATGCATGATATATTTTACGAAGTTTGTAATATAGTTACAATGAAGAATATACAATGCAGCTGATTGTGCGAGTAAATCGTAAAAGCGCTCCTGCATATATAGTGGAATAAGGTGACTATTTATTCTGTACTTTGGTTAATCTAATAAAATAAATACACATTTATAAATCGCAATTGATAAATGGTAATCTTTTTTGTACAATATTTCTTCATTAACATAACAGTTAATTACATTCAATACACCAGACACTTGATCAACAGAGAAAATTGGTTAAGGTCTGTAGAAAGAAATTTAGTAATTAGAAAACTAAAAAAATTGAAAATCACCAGGAGTTGACATAATCATAGCAGAGTTAATTAAAAGTTGTGGACAAGAATTAAGGGATAATTATTTAAACTGATAAGCATGGTATAGGAAAAGGAAGAGTTGCCAGATGTGGACAAAATCTCCCAAAAAAGGGTGACAGGATGGTTTGTAACAGCTACCAGGATGTAACACTGTTGAGTGTAATTTATAACTATTTTCACACATTGTATGAAAGATGAATTTTCAAAACCTCTATCAGGGGAATATCAGTGAGGTAACAAAGCTAAACTAATTATGGAGAAATTTCTTGAGACAGGAAAAGTTTCATGTGCATGACATTAAACTGCATACTTTTACCTATGATGGAATGGAGACTCTATATGTGTTTGGGGTAAGAGGTTATGTGTGTGTGTGCATATATGTTACCATTTTCCTCAAAAACTACTGGACTGACTTTGATCTGGTTTTTTGCATTACATCGGTGTCACTTCAGAGCAGGTTCTTAGACAAGTTTTATGGTTATAGGCCACCAGGGAGCGCTGCAGTAGATGTATTTCTCTAAAACAGTTGGGCTGATTTTGATGCAGGTTTTTGCATTACACACGTATCACCTCAGACCAGGTTCTTAGATTAGTTTTATGGTTATAAGCTGCCAGGGGGCATTACAGTAGATATGTTTCTTCATGTACATCACTTGTATTCATGTACATCCAGCAAGAATTTTTCTGGATTAACAGATTGCTATATTGCAATCAATATTGTTATATTGATGGACTTGACAATGAAAAATACTTTGGCCAGAGGGAAAGTTAGTGACAGCCTAATTAAGGAGTTTACATTTAATGTAGGGGTGAAACAAAGTGATGAACTTTCTACAGAACTTATTAATTAACTAATTTAATGGTGTTCAGAATATTAAATAAAATTAATCTAACTGGAAGTATATTATGTAAGTCCAGGCAAATATGTGCATTTGCTGATGGCCTTGATAATTGCTTAAGATGTTGCAGCAATGAAGTAGGCTTTTAGAAGTATAGTGGGAGAGGCTCTGAAGGACTGGTTATAAATAAAGAAAAAAATAAATATATGCTATTTCCTGCATGAAGAGAACTCTGTAAAATGGTAATTGGAAATAAAAAATTTGATGAGATTGATAAGATGAAATATTTGAGAATATTAAACAGAGAAAATAAAATAGTGAGGAAATTAAGGAAAGGATCAAATATAGCAGTGGAGTGTACTTCACAAACGTTTTAGTAGTAAGCCAGCTAATCAATAATTAACAGAACAAAGAGCTGTAAAAAAGTTTGTCTAAGTAATTACACATGACTCAGAAACCTGGTCAATGTCATCTGATGGTGAAAGTCACCTCAGGATACTCAAAAAATTTTAAGAAGTACTTAAGGAGTTGCTATGAGGGGAGTTATGATATTGTAAGATGCAAAGAATCAAACAAACAGATCACATGAAAAGGATAGTGAATGAAACAAAAGGGTCACAAGAAAAAGTTTGGTGAAAGTAAAGATAACTTACAGCAATACATATTTCTTTATTTCATTCATATTAAGTCATATAAATGAAATAAAGAATCAAAGAAGTACAGTATGATGCACTTTTTACAATTATTGTCTATTGGAATAAACATGAAAAGTCAATAACACTAGTAAAGTTAATCTGGAATCGTACAAGATGATTTTAACTAATTTTGGGATGCTGAATTCAAAATTGTAATCAGAATTTGTGTAATAAATCATGTTTTTCAGATACATACAATTTATTTACCAATAAATGAATCACTGTAAAATCAATATTTAAAAAAAATTATTCATTTAAAATTTGTTTAAATCAATTAAATTTTTATTTATTCAAACAGATAAATTGAAATACATTAATACAATTTTAGAATAACAATTTCTAAAACTCTAAATCATTGGAAATGTCTTTAAAATAACAGATTTTAAAAGTTTAAATCATTGGAAGAGATAGGGAAGATATTGCCTATCATCAAGAAGATAGGGAAGAGAGTAGAGTATTTCAAAACGCATAGCGATAGAATCATTGTAATAAGGATAAAATCAAAACCTAAACCGACAACGATTGTTAACGTCTATATGCCTACAAGCGCCCATGATGATGATGAGGTAGAGTGTGTATACGAAGAGATTGATGAAGCAATTAAACACGTAAAAGGAGATGAAAATTTAATAGTTGGAGAATGGAATTCAAGCATTGGAAAAGGCAAGGAAGGAAATATAGTGGGTGAATACGGGCTGGGCAAAAGGAATGAAAGAGGGGACCGACTTATAGAGTTTTGCACAAAGTATAATTTAGTAATTGCCAACACCCAATTTAAAAATCATAATAGAAGAATATACACTTGGAAAAAGCCAGGCGATACTGCAAGGTATCAGATAGATTATATCATGGTTAAGCAAAGATTTAGAAATCAACTCGTTGACTGCAAAACTTACCCTGGAGCAGACATTGATAGCGACCATAATTTGGTGATAATGAAATGTAAATTGGGGTTTAAAAACCTGAAGAAAAGGTGTCAGATGAATCGGTGGAATCTAGAGAAGCTTGAGGAAGAGGAGGTAAAGAAGATTTTTGAAGAGGACATTGCAAGAGGTCTGAGTAAAAAAGATAAGGTAGAAAATGTAGAAGAAGAATGGGAGAATGTTAAAAAGGAAATTCTTAAATCAGCAGAAGCAAACTTAGGCGGAATAAAGAGAACTGGTAGAAAACCTTGGGTTTCAGACGATATATTGCAGCTGATGAATGAACGTAGAAAATATAAGAATGCTAGTGATGAAGAAAGAAAAGGAACTATCGCCAATTAAGAAATGCTATAAACAGGAAGTGCAAACTGGCGAAAGAAGAGTGGATTAAAGAAAAGTGTTCAGAAGTGGAAAGAGAAATGAACATTGGTAAAATAGACGGAGCATACAGGAAAGTTAAGGAAAATTTTAGGGTACATAAATTAAAATCTAATAATGTGTTAAACAAAGATGGTACACCAATATATAATACGAAAGGTAAAGTCGATAGATGGGTGGAATATATTGAAGAGTTATACGGAGGAAATGAATTAGAAAATGGTGTTATAGAGGAAGAAGAGGAAGTTGAGGAGGATGAAATGGGAGAAACAATACTGAGATCTAAATTTAAGAGAGCATTAAAAGATTTAAATGGCAGAAAGGCTACTGGAATAGGCGGAATACCTGTAGAATTACTGCGCAGTGCAGGTGAGGAAGCGATTGATAGATTATACAAACTGGTGTGTAATATTTATGAAAATGGGGAATTTAAGAGAGCATTAAAAGATTTAAATGGCAGAAAGGCTCCTGGAATAGACGGAATAGCTGTAGAATTACTGCGCAGTGCAGGTGAGGAAGCGATTGATGGATTATACAAACTGGTGTGTAATATTTATGAAAAAGGGAAATTTCCGTCAGACTTCAAAAAAAGTGTTATAGTCATGATACCAAAGAAAGCAGGGACAGATAAATGTGAAGAATACAGAACAATTAGTTTAACTAGTCATGCATCGAAAATCTTAACTAGAATTCTATACAGAAGAATTGAGAGGAGAGTGGAAGAAGTGTTAGGAGAAGACCAATTTGGTATCAGGAAAAGTATAGGGACAAGGGAAGCAAATTTAGGCCTCAGATTAATAGTAGAAGGAAGATTAAAGAAAAACAAACCAACATACTTGGCTTTTGTAGACCTAGAAAAGGCATTCGATAACGTAGACTGGAATAAAATGTTCATCATTTTAAAAAAATTAGGGTTCAAATACAGAGATAGAAGAACAATTGCTAACATGTACAGACCAAACAGCAACAGTAACAATTGAAGAACATAAGAAAGAAGCCGTAATAAGAAAGGGAGTCCGACAAGGGTGTTCCCTGTCTCCGTTACTTTTTAATCTTTACATGGAACTAGCAGTTAATGATGTTAAAGAACAATTTAGATTCGGAGTTACAGTACAAGGTGAAAAGATAAAGATGCTACGATTTGGTGATGATATAGTAATTCTAGCCGAGAGTAAAAAGGATTTAGAAGAAACAATGAACGGCATAGATGAAGTCCTACGCAAGAACTATCGCATGAAAATAAACAAGAACAAAACAAAAGTAATGAAATGTAGTAGAAATAACAAAGATGGACCACTGAATGTGAAAATAGGAGGAGAAAAGATTATGGAGGTAGAAGAACTTTGTTATTTGGGAAGTAGAATTACTAAAGATGGACGAAGCAGGAGCGATATAAAATGCCGAATAGCACAAGTTAAACGAGCCTTCAGTAAAAAATATAATTTGTTTACATCAAAAATTAATTTAAATGTCAGGAAAAGATTTTTGAAAGTGTATGTTTGGAGTGTCGCTTTATATGGAAGTGAAACTTGGACGATCAGAGTATCTGAGAAGAAAAGATTAGAAGCTTTTGAAATGTGGTGCTATAGGAGAATTTTGAAAATCAGATGGGTGGATAAAGTGACAAATGAAGAGGTATTGCGGCAAATAGATGAAGAAAGAAGCATTTGGAAAAATATAGTTAAAAGAAGAGACAGACTTATAGGCCACATACTAAGGCATCCTGGAATAGTCGCTTTAATATTGGAAGGACAGGTAGAAGGAAAAAATTGTGTAGGCAGGCCACGTTTGGAATATGTAAAACAAATTGTTAGGGATGTAGGATGTTGAGGGTATACTGAAATGAAACGACTAGCACTAGATAGGGAATCTTGGAGAGCTGCATCAAACCAGTCAAATGACTGAAGACAAAAAAAAAAAAATCATTGGAATTGTATTCTTAATTTTTAAATATGTTGACAAACTTTTTCGTTTGTACAATAGAGTCACCCATCACTCCAGAATCATCCCCTCTTCCTTGGTACCGTTGCTCTGTGGTCAGAATATACTGATGGAAATGCTCTCCTTTCCCATCGCTGACAAGAGCCCAAATTTTCAAGGAAAAAGTCTACGTGGGAGTGTATAAATGAATTTTTAACAACATTCTATTTCCTAAACATTGGCACTTTTCTAACAGCTTATTAACCAAAAAACATAGTTATCTTTTCTGTTGCCTAAAAAATCACCAACATCTTTGAAGGGACTTCCAGATGGCTAGTTCACTTTCACTAAGTTTACTGTCAAAACTTGAATCTTTAAGCAGTTTGTTGACTTGCAGACTGACAAATATACTCCTTGAGCTTATAATCACTCAATTTAGAAAAACTTATTTTTAAATGATTAAATCGTGGCCTATCTTTGTCTAGTGCCTTCACAAAATTTTTCATGGGTCCAAGTTTTATGTGAAGTGGTGGCATTATGATTTTACTTTTACCACTCTAAATTAATGATAAATGCTTTTCATTTTTTTCACCCGCCACAAAATTCTGCCGCAATAGCCAGTTTGTTACTTTGTAATAAGTTTTCGTATCATGATTATCTTAAAGACAAAGAAAACAACAATATTTTGTAAACCAAGAACACAACTACTTTCAGATTACTACAAATTGTCACATATGCTCTTTGTATTTTATTGCTACTAATATTGATGCCATAGTTTCGTGTTGACTGCATGAGCTAACGAAATGGCTGGCTATTTGTTACTATCATGCAATTAAAAAGGTGCCATTCTTCAGCAATATAGTGAATTCAAAGCGCTTTTATCAGGCCATTGATATTATTACAAACGCGTAATGTATCTTTCATACTAAAGTGGGCTGAAATAGTTTTATTTTGTGTTCTAAAATTAGTAACTTTTCCTTTAAAAGATTCCACTGTTGCAGTTTAGACCCCAGAAATTCAGCTTGCTGCTTTGATAACTTTAAAGTCATAAAATAAATCATTAAGTACATGTTGTTGAATTTAATGACCAGATTTCTCATAGATACAGGAAGAAATTCTTCAACACTCTGTACATCATTGCTTAATTTTCAGATTCTTCTTCTAGCAATGTTGGATTAGATAACTCCTCTCTGTGTGGTACCAAATTTAGAGCTGAGGATACAACTGCATATTTTATGAACTTCCTATTTTTGAATGAAAATCCAAATATATTTTTCATACAAAAGTGTCAGTCTGTGAAGTGGTCCTTAGGTTCACACCAAACCATTGGTACAGCAAATGGCATGGCTTGTTGTTTCCCCTTCAATTCAGATAGAATTACTGAGCACGATATGCAAATAACATGCGGTGCCCAGATTTTATCTTTATCGCCGAGTAGACAATCAATTCAGATATAGTCTTTCTTTGAAATTTAGACGTAAATTTACCAGACATAATAAAATTGTCTGGATTTCCACAAACTTTTGCAGAAGCCATGTTGTAGCAAATAAAAATGAGAAATCACTTTTTTATTGTAAAGAATTGATGAAAATATAGAAAACACTAATAGCTCAGTAAATACAACACACAATGCATACTTAAGATTTTAAGCTCTGTAGTAAGCAACAGATGTCTGCCTGTATAGTGTCAACTGAATAATTATTTTTTTCTTATTAAGCATGTATGCATATTGTTTAAAAGTAAAAATACAGAAGCTATTCTAAATAGTCTAAATAGGATGAACTAGTAGTTCATCAAAATGATTTTTTTATAAAAAAAATATTTACAAATTTACGTAAAATCTTTACGTGGTAACACAATTTTAAACATGTAACAATTTTTAACACTGTAAGATAAACATGTTAAAACACAAATTTTGGGTTGGGTGTATTATTCACTTTTAAATATCAGAAAAAGTAAATTCTTCAAAACAGTTAAGAAATTATGCAATTTATTAGGGATGAAAAGAGCTAAATAATTATATAAACAAAAAATAGGGCAATCCTTTTATAAACTCACCTGAAATTTCCTTGTGGCTTTTACCAACAAGTACTTGCAATTAATCCTTTTAAAAAAAAATTGTAATTAAAATGTTCAATATAATATTTAAATTTCTCTGTCACTGGAGCTTATAATTTGATGAAAAGTGATTAAATAACAAAAGTATACAGATATTTTTTTAAAAATTGTCAGTTTAGTGCACTGATTGCCAGTAAGGAGCTGCAGAATGTGTTTATTTTGTTACAGTAGCACACTAGTTCAAGGTAAATTGGTCTACCCTTTTGCGTGATGTATTATTTCTTTCATCCAACTTTTTTTTCTCATAAAATGGAATTTGGTCAACTTTTTCAAACATTGAAATTCATTTACTGAAGTTAATTTCAGATTTTCCAGTTTATTTAATATGTTTCTAAAACATATAACGTACTAGATCACATTACAAATATATATTATTTGCTTTTTATCTGTGTGATGGGAAATGAAATTCAGAATATACAATTTTGCAAATTTTTTTACCGTGTATTAAAATGCCTAAACAATTTGGGTAGTCATCTAAAGATTTTACTTACCTACAGTTTTAATTAACAATAAACCCTCAGAGCATTTTTAAAATAGATGACTCGCATTCAAATTATACAGCTTATTTATTCACTATTTAAACGTAATCATTAAATTCTTACATGTATAAGAGCTGTTAATAAACTGGGTTAACATAATAATAATAAACTGACTAACATAATAATTAAATAACATTAAGGAAATTGTTTTTTCAATGTGCCAATTTTGTCTTGTGGTTTCTGAATTTCTTTATTTAGTTAATATAAAATAAAATAGAGCAATATAGTTATAATATGAAATATTATTGACCTTGCTAATCGAATGGTGTAAGAAACACTTGTTAGCTTTTTCCTATACAAAAGAAGTTTCCCAATATAATACTGACCTTAATTACTAGAAATCTCCACTGCTCTACCCAACAGACAAACTTCACATTATGCAAATTTACTATATCTCAGGCAAAAAATAATGAACAGCTTCAATCATAAACTACTATATATAGTTAAAACTGTGAAGATAGTTCACCATGACAGTTGACACATTAACAAGTCATCCTTGTGCTGCACTAAATGTGTTTAGAATTTTTTTCTTTCACTACTTGTTCAAAAAACTTTAATTTGACACAGCTGGTAAAAAACAGTTTTAACCAATAATTAGTTAGGGTGTCGCAGTATTCTAGTGTACATCTAAAATGCTGATTTACTGCTGTGACAAACAGCTCCTAGTTTCAGCTGTTGTAAAAAAATGTTTTACCAGTACCAGCTAAGCAAGTTTCATGAAATAAATGAGATTGATGTAAATGAAGAATGATGTGTGGAGTATACAAATAAAATAATGCACTTTATGTGGAGATGTGAAAGATTAATTTTAAATAAAAAACATAACGCTTCTTCTTACACGATGACACTTTGTTAAAGCAACATGCCTTACACTTTAAGGATCACATACACCAGAGGAACTTGTTTTGTACCATCAATAAACAATAAACTTTAATAGAAATGTATATTTATTTACAAAAACTACAAAAAATAATTATATATAAAATATACTTATTATTAAGGAAACATTATATTAATATGGTATTTATAATGAAGGAATGTAATCTCATACTTTCTCATATTCTTTTACAGATTTCAACATAACAGTAAATAAAAATATTTGTTTCTAATCAGTATTAATAAGTATTCCATAATTTGTAGTGATAATGTTTTATACATTTTATTATTTTTAATGTTTATAATTATATCTTAGTATAATGAAAAATACAAAAATATCCTTTAAACATACACAATCACTTTAATAAAACTGTTAGCAATAAAAAATAAGTAAACACAAAATTTTACCACATATCATTAACTGTCACCATATTTCACTAATAATACAGCATGTAATGACTGTATGTGTACAGTAGTCATATAAAACTACTGATTTTCATCTTTAGGTGAAGTTGTTTCTTCAACACTCCTATTAACAGAATTAAGGAAATTTGTCAACTGAACAACAAGTGCTAACGAACTAAGATATTCATTAATGTTTTGCTTGTTAATTTGTCCAATACGATGACTAACTGTATAGTAAAGACGGCGACTAACTTTATTTGACAGAACTCCTACTGTATGCACAGCGTGCATTACTTTATCGTCACATTCATGAACTGAATGAACTGAAAAAAAAAGAAAATTAATATTTACACTAATTACAAACAGATGAACTGCACTAATACTACGATCTAATAGTTTTTCCAAGGTTACAGTTACAATCTAAATTAAACTAGCTTTTATTTATAAACAGACAGTAAAATGATTTTAGAATAGAAAAACAATCTATCTAGATTATTTTGAACACCAAAATGAATATCAACAACCAATTTCAAATAAGATAAACTACTGAACCTTTCATTGCATGTTAGTTTATCTTACTTTTCCAGAAGATTTTATGCCTTTAGTGATTAGCAGTAATCCTATACATGGTTCCAGAGAAATAAAAAGTTGGTGGAGATGAATAAACCATCAAGAGAACCTCCTGAAGGTTAAGCATAGACAATTTTTCAAGCTAACATTTTATATTATTTTAAGAAATTATATAGATATGAAATTGAATGAATCATTTATATTCATAATTGGGCAGCACTGGATCACTGGAACTCAATTGGTTTAATTCCTGCTTGTTTTTAGTATATATTTTAATGCAATTGTTGGCTCGACAATAAAAAAAAAAAAAATATTTTGTGCAAATCATTAAAAGAATCTGAAAGAGATGCTAATTCACAAACTGAACTGATCCTAATTAAACTACATACTGTTATATAGGGGATAGCAGGAGGAAGTTATTTTTCAGAAGAAGCTACTAGACATGTATTTTGAAGGCACCCTTGCTATTAAAAATTTGTTGTAAAAAATTTAAGAAACATAAGAACAAGTCTCTCATAACCTACAGGAAACCAACCAACTTTCTTAAACTCATGAACTTTTATGTCGCACTGCAAATTAAAATGAACTTACCATGTTGAATTTCTGTTTCATCATCTTTGTCAGCAGGCATATAATAATCTAAGTAGCGATCTGCAGTCAAAGTAGTAAAATCAACTCCTGATAATGCTACATGACCATAGGGTGATGAAATAATATCATTTGCCTTAGACCATGTTAACTCTTTAAGAGATTTCACATTAAATTTTTTCACTTCTTTAAAAATGAAACTTTCTTGGACAGTTTGCACAGCAGGCTGGATTGATGAGCTAACATAATTTTTTGCATTTTCATAAACCTGAAACAAATATTTATTTTCATATTAAAACAAAACATTATATAATTTGAATACTGCAATTAAAATGGTAAAAATACACGTACAAGCTTCAAAGCTTCTGATAATTTTTTCAACCAAAAAATAAATAATGAATTTTTTGTTGGTATGAACAACTAGAACCCAAAAATAATTAAACGTTAATTGTTATCGCACCGCCACTTTTTTTTATACTGCAAGTTCTTCAGATTTCATGAGAAAATGAATAATATTTATTTGGGATATTGTTTTAATGAAAAATATAAATACAAAACACTTTAGATTAAGTTGACTCCATGTACTGACAAACTGTACGTATATCAGCATAACCTACACTCACTAACCTCATATAATTTAACATTAAATAGCGTACACTGTGCATATTTAATATTAATTAGACTAGGTTAGCGAGTGAAGCAAGCATAGGTTATGTTTGATATATGTACAACTCATTAGTACAGGGAGTCAATATATTTAAACAAACACATAAACTATGCTAGCTAACAGACATGTTTCTTGTTTAATAACTGTAATAAGTTTTTTTTTTGACAAAGTGGAAAAAAAGCATAAAAAAATGTGGAAAAAAATTGGTGGTATGATAAACAAGAAAAATCTTATTTTTATCTCAATTCCTTTATTAATTATAATTCAAGGAAATAAAGAAAAGTAGAGATTGGTTGTAATGTCTTATTGGTGAAAATGATTATTAGTTGCATTTTTTTTGTCTTCAGTCATTTGACTGATTTGATGCAGCTCTCCAAGATTCCCTATCTAGTGCTAGTCGTTTTATTCCAGTATACCCTCTACATCCTACATCCCTAACAATTTGTTTTACATATTCCAAACGTGGCCTGTCTACACAATTTTTCCGATATTTAAAGCGACTATTCCATGATGCCTTAGTATGTGGCCTATAAGTCTGTCTCTTCTTTTAACTATATTTTTCCAAAAGCTTCTTTCTTCATCTATTTGCCGCAATACCTCTTGCGCTTTATCCACCCATCTGATTTTAACATTCTCCTATAGCACCGCATTTCAAAAGCTTCTAATCTTTTCTTCTCAGATACTCCGATTTTCCAAGTTTCACTTCCATAAAAAGCGACACTCCACATACACTTTCAAAAATCTTTTCCTGACACTTAAATTAATTTTTGATGTAAACAAATTATATTTCTTACTGAAGGCTCGTTTAACTTGTGCTATTCGGCATTTTATATCGCTCCTGCTTCGTCCATCTTTAGTAATTCTACTTCCCAAATAACAAAATTCTTCTACCTCCATAATCTTTTCTCCTACTATTTTCACATTCAGTGGTCCATCTTTGTTATTTCTACTACATTTCATTACTTTTGTTTTGTTCTTGTTTATTTTCATGCGATAGTTCTTGCGTAGGACTTCATCTATGCCGTTCATTGTTTCTTCTAAATCCTTTTTACTCTCGGCTAGAATTACTATATCATCACCAAATCGTAGCATCTTTATCTTTTCACCTTGTACTGTTACTCCGAATCTAAATTGTTCTTTAACATCATTAACTGCTAGTTCCATGTAAAGATTAAAAAGTAACGGAGATAGGGAACATCCTTGTCGGACTCCCTTTCTTATTACGGCTTCTTTCTTATGTTCTTCAATTGTTACTGTTGCTGTTTGGTTCCTGTACATGTTAGAAATTGTTCTTCTATCTCTGTATTTGAACCCTTTTTTTTTTAAATGCTTAACATTTTATTCCGGTCTACGTTATCAAATGCCTTTTCTTTGTCTATAAACGCCAAGTATGTTGGTTTGTTTTTCTTTAATCTTCCTTCTACTATTATCTGAGGCCTAAAATTGCTTCCCTTGTCCCTATACTTTTCCTGAAACCAAATTGGTCTTCTCCTAACACTTCCTCCACTCTCCTCTCAATTCTTCTGTATAGAATTCTAGTTAAGATTTTTGATGCATGACTAGTTAAACTAATTGTTCTGTATTCTTCACATTTATCTGCCCCTGCTTTCTTTGGTATCATTACTATAACACTTTTTTTGAAGTCTGACGGAAATTCCTCTTTTCCATAAATATTACACACCAGTTTGTATAATCTATCAATCGCTTCCTCACCTGCACTGCGCAGTAATTCTACAGGTATTCTGTCTATTCTAGGAGCCTTTCTGCCATTTAAATCTTTTAATGCTCTCTTAAATTCAGATCTCAGTATTGTTTCTCCCATTTCATCCTCCTCAACTTCCTCTTCTTCCTCTATAACACCATTTTCTAATTCATTTCCTCCATATAACTCTTTATACTTTATTAGTTGCATACAAAAGTAATATTTAAAAAGAGATAATATCATTTATGCAGATTAGTTTTGTTTAAAAAATAAATTTTCTCCAAAAACTGAAAACCTACTGTTTCTTACAGAATTAAAAACACTATCTTAACTGGTTTTGGTACCAATAAAAAATTGAAATTCAGAAAGCTGATTTAAGAACTTAAAATGATTTCAGTATTTCAATCACAATATTATCTAAAGCAATATGGCTAATGGGATATTTACACCACAATGCTGCATGAAGAATAATATAACTGAGAAGACTGCAGCACACATGAAAAAAATGTTATATACACTTATAAAATAGTTTGAAAGATTCATTATAAATCCACACCTTAAATGTAGAGTAAAAGAAGACTTTTACACAATCAGAATTGTGAATAATTCCAAAAGAAATAGTGGTTTTTTTTTTAATGTGTCTGAGCTCATTCAACATTTCACAAAATATGAACCACATGGTAAATAAATTCATCCTTGTGCAACTATTCCAAATTAAATCTATCTATTCATTGCTTAGAATTCATATGGAATTAGGACAGATGTACACTGGGATTGCCAAGAACTAAACCATGTACATAGACAATGATTGGAAGAGTTGTAAAAATATTATAAAATGTTTGTAGTACACAGGTGAATTCTGACATCCAAGAATATGATGTTGCAATGTACTGAATTATAGCAATAAATCATGATAGTTCATCACCAGTATACCTGGACTTGAATAATTTGTTTTAATATTTTTAATTACACTAAATATTGTTTACAGTAACGGTCCAAGGGACCAATGATTTTAGGTCATTATAAATGATAGTCACAATAACTGATGTTTAGGTAGCTTAGTGTTTTACTTTAATATGCTATCTAAATGGGTATTGTAATACAGTAATAATACAATAATAGTAATCATTAAAAATAATAATTTATTTTCACAATAAAATATAAAAAAATAAAAATACGCTATAATAAATAAAAATACACAGTGGAGTAAAAAACTATAGAGAAAAATTGAAAAAATGACTGTCCAAAAAGTCAGTTGTTTTGATTTGTTTCAAACATTTCATGTTGTAATACAGATTTTGATGGTCCTTTTTAAATCAAAACAAATACTTTGTTTCTTCATTAGCAAGTTCTGTAAAACTGAGAAACTGTTTTCATTACAGCTCTGGAAGATGCATTCTCCTTATTAGTTTTGCCATTTTATAACCACCCATAATGTGTGCCTTTTCCTCTATTGTGAATGTTTTTTGCAAAATCATAAATCACTATTGCATGAATTACACAGGACAAGCAAAATAAAATACTATACCTGCACAATATGATATTCTCACAGCAAAAGATTAATAACTGAATGTGTGACTGCTTGAGTTTACAATAATCTAGTACAGGAAGAAGATTAAAAAAAACAAAAAACTATAGTACACATATAAGAAAACTGGAAATTGTGACATTTGGTCAAAATATTTTTGTAGCTACAATGTACATATATTACGTTACTGATTAATCATTTCCATCTGTCATATAAGCAATAATAAAATGTTAAATTGCAATAGGAAAAATAAATCATAATAAGTCACTACAATGTAATGATGTAATTGTAAACAATATACATATTGGTTTTATCTATTAACAGGATACAAAAACAACCAATACAAGTTTTTGGTCACTACATCCCATTTCACTAAAAAAACAATACGGTACTTATGTATTAACGCCACCGCAGCTACAGCTTTACTTAAAAACAAAGTAGTCAATCGGATTTATAATAAATTCAGTAATTATTGCAATTATTTATTATTTAAATAATCAAAACACTCCTGTTAATTAGTCAAGGTTAAGTTTGGTTAAATATATTTATAAAATAAATAAATGTAAATAACCATTTATTAAAATTAATAGAGACTGTTTTGAATGTCAAACTCTATATTGGCCCATTATCCACCGAAATCCGATTGACTACTTTGTTTTTAAATAAAGCTGTAGATGCGGTGGCGTTAATACGCAAGTACCAAAAATACTTACTGGTCACAAGGTTTTGGTCACTATATCTGATGTAACTATAAACAATACTTACTGTAAATGCATATTATAGCATATAATATTATTTAAATTCTTTTTACAGAGAAAATAAATGTAGATTACATTTAATTGAATTCTAGAAAAGATAGATATTCTAATAAAGATGTAATTGAAAATGCAGTACCAACCAGTGAATTTGCTTTATATAAAGTACATGTGGGTGCCAAAATATAATTGTTGCACATTGTTTTATTATGCTGATTAATTTTTATAGTATACTATAATATATCTCAGCATACAATGCTTTAAATTATTCTTTTATTATCAGTTGTCTGGGAACATTTCATTTTCCTAAATCAGAATGAGAAAAATATATGACCGACAATAAGTTACTCTTTATTGTAGAATTACACATAACCTATAACAGCATCTAATTACACTATTAAGGTCACGATATCAAGATTGGCTTGAAAGCTGCTACTTGAGATATTTATCACTATGTAGTATTTTAAAAAAACCTGTTGGAAGTTACCATTCTGCTAATTTTTAGTGAGTAAATGAACCTACTTAAAGCTAATGTCAGTACTAAAATTTCACCTGGGTGGGGTTCATGTTGCACTACTGCCACTTATTCCTATTATTAATAAATTTTGTACTAACAAAACATAGTATTCTTAAGAAAATAAGGGGAAGAGGCCCAAATCTCCATGATGTCACAGTTTTTAATGCATCCTTAGAAGCAGAATATTTTTTTTCTCGCAATAAAGGGAGTCCACAGGAGGATACATAAGTTATGTTACCAAACCTTATAATAGTAACACCTTTCCAGACACTCAGAACTCCACATTGAAATTTTCTTGCAATCAAAAAGTTTACAATCAAACAATTTTTTATTAGTACGCAAAATTTAAAGTTATTTCTTTTAATTATTAATTGGATTAGGAATAATGTATTGTTTTACTGGTATTATATTATTTATCTTCATTTTCTATCCGAATAAATAAAACTTATTACACAAGGTGCATCAAAATTAAATGGATGAACAGTAAAACTAAAAATTGCAACTTAATTACTTGTTCATATTTTTTTAAATATTATCTGACATCAACAGAACTTGACAACTATATTAAATCAATTTTAATTATGCACCAAGTAAGATGAAGGAGAAAAATATATTATTTCAAACCTGAGATGGTGGTTGTTTCACAAGAGGTAGTTTTTCTTCTAATTTATCCAGCCCTTGGCAAAGTTTCTCATCCACAGTATGTATTGGCTGTTCAAACTTCATAGCAACAGGTGCAACATGTTCAATAGCTTTATGCATAGCTCCTTCAGCAGTAGAGAAAGTCCAGTTCAAAATATCATGACTTGCTTTAACTCTTCCATAAATATCATAGGAAGTGGTCCAAGCATACTCAATCATTGGTAACTTCCATAATTTATCAACAACTTCCATGTGTGGAATTGATACAGTTTTCACCTCTTCAATTTTCCTGAAATTTTAAATTTTATTTAAATAATACTACAAAATATAAGAACTTGTTTTATTTATTTACCCTCAAAAATGTTAGTCAATAAACACGAACTAATGAATGACTAACCTTGCCTCAAAAATGATAAACATGGATTGCAGTATCACCTTAATATACCTTACAGAAATACTATTTCTTTTGTCACTAAAAGCAATTTAATGTATCAGTTATTACATTTAGGACGAATCATTATGTAAAACATTTTGTCTATTAGGAAATATTTTTTTAAAAATATAATTTTAGATCTTGAAGCCAATCTGTAGATTATAAATGTATCCTACAGCCTAGTACAATTAAAATATTTTATAGATTGGCAATCGAATGTAACAATAATGTTGAAAATAACCTACAAATTGTATTCCCTCTATAATCCTTAATAAAGTCACGAGTTTATCATTTCGACTTAAAACTCAAATATCCAAAGGCAAAATGGGACGGCTAATTTTAAGATATACTCGTGGTTTGTTTTGAGCATGACACCGCCCAGTTATAATTAAATTCAGTATTTGACTATTAATGTAATTAAATGCATAGAAAAAATTGATTAGACGCAAGATAAAGTAGACAGCGACATTTTTGTTCTCAAGTTTCCTGCAGTAAAAAGAAACTTCAAAAATGTTATTATTATGGAATAGGCTTTTGTTTGTACACGAACAGCAATTCAGTACTTAACGATAAAAACATACCAGAAGCAATTAAACTTACATTTTTAATCTTACGACCAACAATGATAACAATTAACAATCAATAAGATGCACAAGTTTACAAATAAGCAACTCAGCGATATACTGACTAAATGAATTAAATCAAGGCCTACTGGTCAATTTCCTGCCACTAAACATGCACGTCACTAAAAATGATAAACATCGGTCTAAAGGTTACTTCTAACGCATGATTCACGACTAATACAGTTATTGCACAATATCTAGTCAGGAGACTGAATCAGGCTAGCGCGAAAATCAAACGTAGCCCTATATTTTCTATTTTTAAATTCACTGTATGAAATTATTCTTGAAGGTTATTTTATTCTCATTTTATTATTGCAATTGTGTGGAAATATATATCATCAGTTGTCTCTTCGATATATCTGTATGAATCATTGACAAAAACTCAAAATTCTTTTTTTTATATTACTGTAAAAGTACATATTAAATAGAATAGATAAATGATTTATGAACTACTGAAATAACATGAAATGAATCTGAATGGACAACTGAACATGGAAATGTTTACTTATGGGACAATTAATAAATAGGATGGTGTGATGTAGCTTTGTAAGAAGTATTTGTAAACTGTATAAATGGCTTAAACATTTTCATTGTTTGTTGGTTTCCTGTTAATTATATTTTGGAAGTAGAAATAGGCCTTATTTTCATTTCAGATGTCTTTGTACAGGTAGATGGTAGGAACATAACAGTAGGCATTATTGACATTACATGATTTGCCACATAATATACCGTCATCCGTGGTTCATAAAGAATGATCTCTGAATTATATTTATTATGAAGTAATAAGAGTTGGACTGCCATAAGTCCAATTTTCCTGATTAGCCACCTGCACTTTTAATGTACAGAGAGTGATGAATTTTGTCCCATCAAACTGTATAATCTGAGAAAACTTAGGTTCAAGAACATTCATGTTTGTATTATGTGATGTTACCCCAGATGACATACTGGTTATGTATGATTATTAAATAATTAATGTACTTTGCTAGTAACTTTGATCAGTAAAATGTTAATAATCATAGTCTGACAGTCTATGATCTGCAAAGTAAAAATAATTTATTATTTATTTGCATTAAATTTTATATCCCAAGCAACCAGCCACTACTAAAATTGAATTTAAATGTATTGACAAATGTCTCAAAGCACAATCAGAAAATATGCTTTAAAAATTATTATCACGATTTTGATTTTATAATTTGAAGAGAAGTGTAATAATGTTTGTTATCTACATATTATGTTCGAAGAAGTTAGAAAATACTTTTATCCATAAGAATAGTAAGTAATTTTAATTTAAAATAGTAATAATTAGTACTTCAACCTCGGCTATTATAGGGAAATAATCTGATTGGTAAGAACCTTGTAAGGTAGAAAATCTGTCACTACAGAAACATTTTATAATAAAGTTGAATATGGTAGAAATTTTGTCTAGAGGGTAAACTATCTTCCTGAACTTCAAAAACTTGTGATACATCAACAGTTGAAAGTTGAATTAATTACATATCGGTTCAAAAACATGTAAAATAGAACCTGATATATAATGTCTAACGCATACAGACATGCTTAACCTGCAACTTGCATCACATTTACTGTTTATTTATTCGTTAAGTTCTTGTTCTTGTTACTTCGTTTTCCATTTTGTTGTATTCTTGTTTTGTTTTTTATTGTTTCATTGAGTTTTCTAGTTTAGATTACCCTTTTTTTTATCTAAGTTCTCTATTGCTAAGGCCCATTCACCATTGTAACGGTGGGATGTGGACAATTTTTCATTATATAATGAAATTTTTTTACATCTTCAGGTGTGTTAGGGGTTCTGGGTTGGATTTGGCTTATCCTTTCTGGTGCTTTTTGTTTGTTTACTTTTAGACTTTGAAATTTTTGTATATGGATTGTTATGATGTGTGATCTTGAGGACTCTGAATCTGATAAGGGTTGTCATTTGGCTCCTGTGAGTGGAGAGGGAATGATGGGAGATGGGTCATCTCATGATTTTTCCACTCAAAGTTGATGAATATGGGCAACTCGTGCAAGGCATTGGTTTACCCAAGTCGATTCGTAGTTCATGTCTCGCTGCAGCTGTTGATGTGGAATCAGGTTCAGTCGTTGATGCATCACTGCTAGTGAGCGGACGCAAGTCTGCCAGAAGCAAAATATTTGAAAGTAACCGCCAGGTACTTTCTGATGTAATCAGTTAGAGGGTCTAAAGACGATCTCCAGTAAAGCTCCTCAGGGCTAAAAACGGATGGGGTGGTGTGGCGACCAGTAACGTCACGAGGGGTGTCTTCCCCCTACGGGTTGCGATGGCCTTGTACGTCTTCGGGAGAGCAGGGGCCCAGTCAGCATTCTTCTCCCGCCCCAGCGGAGTGCTGCTGTTTGAGGTTAAAGTACCGGAGATTAAGAGGTCGACCCTGGTGGTGGTGGCTGACAGCCGCACAATCGTGGTAAAGGCGGCTGGTAAGACGTACGCTGAACTGCTGAGAACAGTGAAAGTGGCCAGCTATATTGAAGGAAGAGGCTGATGAGGTTCTCTCATCGGAAGGGGACTGCGGATGAGCTCTGCGTCCGGATTAAAGGGTTGCAGAAGACAGAGGAGTTGAGAGGGGCTCTGTGTAGTAAGGTGACTGATATTCAATCGATGGGAGGTCGATCTACTTACAAATCGATGGGAGGTAGAAGGTCAGTGATCCATATTCAGGACATAGTACAAGAGTCTCCTAAACAGGAGATACGGTGTGTGGTGAAGCAAGTAGTTGGAGACTCAGAGAGGACATCAAGATAACTTCACTGAGGTCGGCGTACGCACACACAAAAACCTCCTGCGGGAAGAGATTGTGGTTGACATTCCGCCCTTTCGAATCGAGTTGATAGTCCGGGCCAGTAGACGGATGAGACTACACAAGAGTCCTGGCCCGGATAGCATACCGGTTAAAGTAGTCCGCATCTTAGTGGAGGAGACACCGGCGGAGATCCTCCAAATATTTAATAATATGCGCGCCGTGGTTTTTATTTCTCGGAAGATTTGAAGTGGTCGAGGTTGGTCTTGGTGAAGAAACCTGTACGGTAGAGGCGCCTACTATGTATAGGTCTATTTGCCTTATTAATAATCTCACGAAGTTTTTTGAGAGAATGTTCGATGCCAGGCTTTGTGAGAAGATTACGATGGATGGAGGGCTGCACATGAGGCAATATGGCTTTCGATCTGGGCGGTCGACGGTCGCTGCAGTCGACGTGGTGATGAAGATTGTGGATGCAGCAGCGGCAGCCACTTGGAGGACACGCAGGATTGGTGGTACTCCTCGACATCCGCAATGACTTTCTCCCTCAGCTGGGAGTCCGTCTTTCGGGCGCTGAGGGGATGGGGTGTGAGCGGCTATCTTAGAAGGATGCTTGAAGACTATCATATTGGTAGGAAGCTGGTATACAAGCTTGGTGTCACTGAACTCTGGTTCCAATCCACGTGTGGGGTGCCCCAGGGCTCCGTTTTTAGTTCCCATCTATGAATATCGTGTTCATGGGGTCCTCTGGTTGCGATACGCACAAGATGTCATCTCTATCGCCTACGCTGATGATTTAGCCGTGGTGGTGGTGGCGGCAAAGATTGAAGAGGAGGTAACGCGTGCCGCTATCGCGAGGTCGGCGAGCGAATGGCCGGGGTGGGCTCAATCTGTCCTGCGATAAATCTCTGTTTGTCCTAATGGCGGGAAGGCGGCAACTGGTGTCCTTCCCGATTATGTGGAGGGAGCGATGGCCCAATCACGGGAGACCGCCAAGTATTTTGGGGTGTGGTTGGACCATAACCCATTCTGAACAAGATACAAAGATTAATTCTGATTATAATTACTCGTGCGTATTGGACGATTTCAGTAGATGCGTTAGTGGTAATAGCGGCCGTGAAGCCCTTAATGCCAAGGGAAAGAGTGGCCAAGTATCATTTGCAAAAGGCGGGCAATTATATCCGGGCTTGTGCTGTGGAGATTGAAATGGAAAGCTATTTGGACTGGAAACGGCGTTGGGATGAATCAAGTACACGTAAATATACGTATCGAATATTTCCTAATGTTCTTGATCGTTGCAAATTCACAAGCTTGAAGCCAGATCAGGTACTCAGGTTCTGTCCGGACATAGCGATTTTAAAAATAAATTAATCGATTTAGGTCTAATAGAAGAAGGTAGATGTCCAGAGTGTATAGTGCCGGAGACGGTCGAACATGTTTTGTATGATTATATACTTTATGAATTGAAACGCGACACATTGCGAAGGGACCTTGTGAGGCAGCCAGGGATACATTTGGATATTAGTAACTTAACTACTGATAAAGGATATCATCTTTTTGTAAATTACATTAAAAGTATATTTCGTCGTAGGATGTAGGTAGGCATGGACAGCCAGGTCGGCTAGAGTTGTGGGGCCCCTTGGGGTCGTGCATCATGTTTAACAATGGCTAGGACTCCGATTAGGATAGGGTGGTCCGTAGCTGAAAATTTAATTAATGGATATAATGTGTACAGAGCATACAGACGTTGGTATGTATTGGTAGGTGATAGGTTGGGGGAAAGAACCATACGATGGTAAAATACGCTGAAAAATGCATTTATATGCTATTCCGAGGAGAGCCAACAAAGAGGCTGGAGGCTTGGTTCGCGAATGGCTGAGGGGGTACATCGGAGCCTGGTGTGTGCCTCTGGCATGTTAACGATCGAAAGCGTTTGAGAACCGCAGGTAAAGGCTTTGGCATCGGAACTGCAGGGGTGGCGGGTTACCGGAATAGCCCATGGTGGATACCTTTTAAATAAAATGCAGACAGGTGGTCATTCACTCGTAACGTCCGTGCGGTAATTTCAAAAGCTGGGCAGACTGTCAAGAACTTGGTTAAGTTACTAACGAACGTTGGAGGGCCCCATGTGTCGAAGAGGAGACTGTACACACATTCCTCCTCTGTGGCGCCCCAGTGTAGAAGAGAGCCATGGCGGTAGGGCATAACAGAAGATTCTTAGAGGGAGTACAGCGCTTAATGTGGCGTCGGCATACGCCTTGGTCTCGACTGAGGCGGTGCTGCTGGTGACTGGGATGCCACCAGTACAACAACTCGTGGCGGCTCGCGCGCAAGTTTTCAGGGTTTGTCCAAGGAAGATGCCAACGCAACTGTCTGCAGGGATTGGCTAGCTAGAAGGAATGCGTCCACGGAAGGGAGGACGCAAAATAGAAAAATTAAGAAATGTATTAAAAAAATTAAAAAAACATATACAAGTAGTGGGAAAGTGGGCATACTGCATCAAAATCCAAGATGGCGACCGTCCGCCATATTGGATCCGACGTCTTGGAATTTTCATTTTCCCTTTGGGATTTTCCCTTTTCCCTTAGCGGAATATTTGAAATTCTGCAGGGATACCAGCTTGAGTAATATATTCGCTTTGTATATTATGAATATTATTTATAATAATTCATTTAAAGGTTGGTACCCGCTGTCGATCAGCTGCTGTGTACCGGTCGGTTTGAATTAAATAAATAATATTCGAAGTGAAAAAAAACTTGGTTGGGCAAGGACTCGAACCCGGTCATGCGGGACGCGACTGAATGACGCCTTAAACCAATCGACTGCAGTGACTCCCTGACGTAAAGAGTGAAAAATATTCTACATAAGCTGTGAATCTTAACGTCATATCAGTCTGTACATTAACACATACACACACACACACATACAAATATACATACCCTACCTACCTACCTATACACGCCTACACCACCCCCGCCTTACAACTACCGACTACACCCCTTCTCCATCTAGACCCTACAGTCCTTCTGGTGACGGCCATCTTGGGTTTCCCTTTGACAGTTGTACTGCATC
The DNA here is from genome assembly GCF_047948215.1 of Lycorma delicatula. Lineage (NCBI taxonomy): Eukaryota > Metazoa > Arthropoda > Insecta > Hemiptera > Fulgoridae > Lycorma > Lycorma delicatula. Next base: position 184,638,439 of record NC_134457.1, on the reverse strand, counting down.
AGTATTTCTTCTGGTGACTACCAGGAGCGTTAGTGTCGCAGCCGCCATCTTGGATCTTCCCTTTTTTCACCGTGCAAAATTCCCTTTTCCCTTTTTTTGTCTTGACTAAAGAATGAAATATATTTGTGTGTATGAATAAAAATTTAGACATACCTCGACGACGTGTTTTTAACAGTCCGAGTTCTGGCGTTCGACCCAAAAACAGCTGACGATCATGGCCTAAGGTTGAGCATCGTACTTTGAACAGCTGTTACAGTGGTAGGCGTCACACCCTTCCGACCAATCACATGGCTGGATTCAAAGCGGTTGCGCAACACCACCTAACTGAAAAACAAAGTCCGTTACAATTCAAAATAAAAAACCAAATCAGACTTACATTACCTAGTAATGGATTATAGCGTTGTTGTTGTTGCATTTCCACACCACCCAGGAGGTAGCAACCGGGGCGCGTTGAGATTTTTTTTTTAACGAGTGAAATCTCTCCCCTAGAGGCCTACAAAACACTCATTTCAAATTATGTTATTTACTTCAAAAATTTACCACGATTAAAAAAAAAATAGACGTATATGCTATCATTAATATAACAAAGTGTTTATCGTGTATTTTTTGTAAGAAACGATTACGTTCCCCCTCCATAACCTAAAAAAAGAAACTAATTTATTAAACACTCTCCTCACCATTTGTCACATAACCTGATAGTAGATAAATCTATTACCAGATCATGTAACAGGCCTTGGAACCACTACATATAGCAATTGTAAAAACTGTCATTTTTAATTAAAAAAAACCAAAAAAACAATAGTTAGTAAAAAATTTGCTGTATGGGGTTTAAAGTGTTTTTTGTATAATAAATTGAATGTGTGTTGTACGTGTTATGTGTTGTAGTCCTGAAAAGGACTATTTTCCTATACCTCTATCGTCTTCTCATTTTGAATTAAATACCTATTCGAAAACGACATTGTAGGTTTTCCCTACAATCCCCTTGAATATTAATTTTGTCTTATTTGCCACTAGCTGGTCAATCTCATCGTTGTCTAGACGATCGGCGAACCGCTTTAGTAGAAAAACTCTACGTTCTTCATCTTCACCCTCACGTTGAAGGGTGCACATAATACAAGTACCGTATTTAGTAGTCCATCGATTCATTGATAAAATGTCGTATTTCTTCTCGATAATTAATTCACCAACACTTGTGATTTGGTTGAGTTGGCTTGGTGAGGTCTTTGCATTAATCTTCTGAATAAATGTTTGCGACATATTGGCGTATATGGTGATGACAACGACGATGATATGTGTAGTAAGCGTTCAAGCCAAGCAATAGTGACGGAATGAAGATTGCTACCTCCTGGGTGGTGTGGAAATGCAACAACAACAACGCTATAATCCATTACTAGGTAATGTAAGTCTGATTTGGTTTTTTATTTTGAATTGTAACGGACTTTGTTTTTCAGTTAGGTGGTGTTGCGCAACCGCTTTGAATCCAGCCATGTGATTGGTCGGAAGGGTGTGACGCCTACCACTGTAACGGCTGTTCAAAGTACGATGCTCAACCTTAGGCCATGATCGTCAGCTGTTTTTGGGTCGAACGCCAGAACTCGGACTGTTAAAAACACGTCGTCGAGGTATGTCTAAATTTTTATTCATACACACAAATATATTTCATTCTTTAGTCAAGACAAAAAAAGGGAAAAGGGAATTTTGCACGGTGAAAAAAGGGAAGATCCAAGATGGCGGCTGCGACACTAACGCTCCTGGTAGTCACCAGAAGAAATACTGATGCAGTACAACTGTCAAAGGGAAATCCGAGATGGTCGTCACCAGAAGGACTGTAGGGTCCAGAAGGAGAAGGGTTGTAGGCGGGGTTGGTGTTGGTGTGTATAAGTAGGTAGGTAGGGTGTGTATATTTGTGTGTGTGTGTGTGCGTGTGTGTATGTATGTATATATGTGTGTGTGTTAATGTACAGACTGGTATGACGTTATGATTCACAGCTTATATAGAACATTTTTCACTCTTTACGTCAGGGAGTCACTGCAGCCGTCCGCCATTGGTTTAAGGCGTCATTCAGTCGCGTCCCGCATGACCGGGTTCGAGTCCTTGCCAACAAAGTTTTTTTTCACTTCGAATATTATATACTTAATTCAAACCGACCGGTACACAGCAGCTGATCAACAGCGGGTACCAACCTTTAAATGAATTATTATAAATAATATTCAAAGCGAATATATTACTCAAGTTGGTATCCCTGGAGAATTTCAAATATCCCGCTAAGGGTAAAGGGAAAATGAAAATTCCAAGATGGCGGACGGCCGCCATCTTGGATTTTGATGCAGTATGCCCACTTTCCCACTACTTGCATAAAAACACTACAACATAAAAAATATGTTTTTTTAATTTTTTTTTTGAGATGCCAGTCATTTGACTACTTTATGATATTCTCCATTACTTTCTATTCTTTGCTAATCCTTTATTCTGAACATAATTTCTATATCCTACATGCTCAGATATCTATATTCAACTTTTTAGTTCTATATAGTTTTTATTATTTCATATCCCTTTATTGCCAAATTAACTATGCCAAAATATCTTAACATCTACCAATCTCTTACTTACAGTCTACCAATCTAGATTGACTGATTCCTGACCTTCAGAGATGGCTGCAATGAAAACACTGGCAACTAATGTACAACCCAGTTCCTTACTGATCACAGGTGTTTTTAAGAAACATCTGAGTGTGCAGACTTTCAACAGAATATGAAGCTCAATGTGCGTGATCAAACTATGCGTCCACCTCCCTTTCGTGGACGCATTCCTTCTAGCTAGCCAATCCCTGCAGGCAGTTGCATTGGCATCTTCCTTGGACAAACCCTGATAAACTTGCGCGCGAGTCGCCACCAGTTGTTGAAGTGGCAGCATCCCAGTCACCAGCAGCACTGCCTCATTCGAGACCAAGGTGTATGCCGACGCCACATTAAGAGGCATACAGCGCTGTACTCCCTCTAAGAATCTTCTGTTATGCCCTACCGCCATGGCTCTCTTCTACACTGGGGCGCCACAGAGGAGGAATGTGTGTATAGTCTCCTCTTCGACACATGGGGCCCTCCAACATTCGTTAGTTACTTAACCAAGTTCTTGACAGTCTGTCCAGCTTTTGCACTTACCGCACGGACGTGACAAGTGAATGACCACCTGTCTGCATTTTATTTAAAAGGTACCCACCATGGGCTATTCCGGTAACCCGCCACTGCTGCAGTTCTGATACCAATGCCTTTACCTGCTGTCCTCAAACACTCTCGGTCGTTAACATGCCAGAGGCACACACCAGGCTCCGATGTACCCCCTCAGCCATTCTCAAACTAAGCCCCCAGCCTCATCGGTGGCTTTCCCCGGAATAGCATACAAATGCATTTTTCAGCGTATTTTACCATCCTATGGTTCTTTCCTGCAACGGTCATCTATTCTGGAACGATCTGCAGATTTGCACAGATGTCTGTTGCCCGTTCTCAACCAAAGTGATGTTGAAATATGCTTCCGAATGGGAGCATAGCCACTGATCACTGTGTAATGTTGATCCTAGTTAGTAGGATTAAGGGATCTTACGATGTAGAGTAAGCAGTTGCTTATGATTTTTCCATATTGTTAAGTTTAGTTTGGTGTCTTAATAATTTGTCGTTAACTTTTAGTAATAAAATATTTGTGAACCGAGGAAAAATTGATTTGTTCTGCCATTTTTTCTACTTGGTTACAGAAAGATCGTCCTTTCTCAAAATCTAAACCTGCATCCATATCAGCAGAGATAGTTTCTGTCCTGGTACTAGCATCTGCCTAGCAGAGCAATGTAGAAATGCTACACCGAAGTGCTTAAAGGCAAGTGGGAGGCCAGCTTAGCCTGAACCAGAAGTTGTCTGCCTAAACAGAAAGAAGGGCTCCACAAAAACAATTGAAGAAATTAGAAAGGTATTTCAGACTGCCCTTCAGGGCAAGAGGTCTAATTTGGAAAATTTGATTTTCCAAATCAAATTTGATTTTCCAGGTCAAAAGTGGAAAGTTGTGTCTCTTTATACGGGAAATAACACAGACTTGGATGAGGTGACATTCAAGTCGGAGTGCAGGTTTTTGTTCAAAACTGGTAGACAGGATGCCCAAACGGAAAACCACAGGGAAGTGTCCTAAGTGTTATCTTATTTGTTATAAATAGTATAACCAACTGCATGTGAAAATTCAAGTGTTCTTTAATTTAATTTAATTTAAGTGTTCTTTATTTGCTGATGATTTTTAAATTTACACAATATCTAGAACTTTAGCTATTATTGAGAGGCTGCTCCAAAATACAGTAATCCGTTTAAAATTGTGGTGCAAAACGACTGGGTTCACTTTTTCTCCAGAGAAAACAAAATGAATCTGCTTTTCATGCTTGATGAAAAACACTGACTCACAACTCTTTTTAAATGGTGAACATGCACACGGATTAAATTTTTAGGAATATGGTTTGATCAACGATTAACGTGGGTTACACATTTAAAGGAGCTGAAGGTAAAATGTTTAAAAATGCTAGATATGCTGACAGTTTTATCTAATACTTGTTGGGAAGCTGATCGAGTAAGTAAATTGCTTTTCTACTGAGCTGTAGTTCATTGCCACTTAGATTACAGATGCGTTGCTTATTTGTCTGCTCACTCCACCGCTCTTAGAATGCAAGATGTAGTCCATCATTCATTCATTCATTTTGCTACAGGTGCATTTCATTCAAGCCCAGTGGAAGTCGCCAGGGGGAAAGTGGTAAGCCATTCTTCTCTGGATATTAAATTTGTTTGTTAAGTATATAATGAAAGGGACATATTGGATTTAATTTTGTAAAAAACGCTGTTCATAACCTTTGAATTAAGCAATTGTCTAAATTATTACATTATATAATTACAGAAATAAAAGCGACTTGCAAAGAAATATAAAATGAGAGGCTGTTTACAGAAACAAAACTAATATGATTTAAATAAACTTGTAATAAAAGAAATAATAGACTTAAAAAACTGGTGAAATTGTATGAACAGCTTGTTAAAAATATTTTGAAAATTTTGGACAAATGGCAGACATTTAATATAAATTACCACTTTCCTTAAAATCAATTATATTTTAACTCTCTTTAAACACCTCTTTGAAGACCTGTTTCTTTGTTATTACTTGACAATCCATCTATATTACATTTAAATATAAATATTTAACTCTAATACAGCAGAATGAATTATATACATAAAATACCTATAGATTTGATTAATGAAATACTTAGTAGTATAATTAGTGTTAGTAAGTTATTACAATAGTATTAGTTTTGTTAATTAATATTAGTAAAACATTTTTTTTTATAATAAAGCAGTTAATATATTTTTAAGCTACATAAAGAGGTACATGCAATTAAGCTACATGTAAATATAATATGTACATGAAATGTAAAGAAAAAACCTTTATTTCTCTCCAAAGGTTAAAATTAAATTTTTGATTAAAAGATTAGAAAAATAACTAATATTACTGTTGTTGAAAAAATCTATTTTATACAATATAACTAAGAAATCATGTAAACAACAAAATTAAAGCGTAGTTAGCAGTAGATGGTGATCTGGTGAACTGTAAAATATCCTTTAAATGAAGAAGTTTCAATATTTTCAAAGCAAGTTTTTTAATACGTAATAATTTTAAAGAATTTTCACATTTTGTCGTACTGTATGATACTATCATTTTAAATAGAATTTATTTAAAAACAATTAGAACATACTTGTGTATAATGACAATAAAAAATTTAGATATGAAAATAAACGGAACAATTACAATACATGGTCATTTAATTAAATGGTAAATTTAATTAAAAAGTACTAAATCGAATCCGTGAGTTTATTAAATCTAAGAGCTCATTAATAATTTACCTCCTAAGTGTTAGTTTGTCGAGGGTGAACATTCTTTAACTAAGGAGTTGTCAAGTTAATTAGAACTTTTTACCGGTGTTTTTTCTTTTATGTATCACTTCTGTATTTATCTTTATATTTACTCATTTCTCTATATTGGATGATGATTATTCATCAGTTGAAATGCGCGTCTTTTTATAGATTTTTCCTTTTACTCTTTCAATGTATTCATACTTCAATTTGAGCTGAAAAATTATCTGGCCATCCACCCATAAGCACAAATATGTTGACCAATATTTAGGAAAATTTTCCCTCATCAATTTAAACTGACCAATGTGCAATCTTTTTGTTAAACAAATTTATTCTTAAACAATAACATACATCTCTACCACACCAGACAACGAAACTCTTTTTGTACAATTCAATACGATATTTCGCCTTACAAGAAAGGGCTTTATTATGTTTTCATTGTCATTTTTAATAAATTACCGAACCATTTAAAAAATGTTTCATTAATTTATTTAAAATACAATTGAAACACTCCCTTTTACAGAAACAAAATTACTGTATCTAAAAAAAAAGAAGATTTCTGCATGCCATTCAACAAGTACATACATATGTGCTCAAAATAATTTTCATTAATGTTTTCAGAATTATTAACTACTATGTATAGTGCATTATTATGTACCAATCAAAATAAAAGACACTATTTAAGTTTTGTGAACTTCATAATTTTTTTTTTTTAAATCTGCTACCACCATTAGGTATTGCTTCAAAGGATGACAAGAATGATAATAGTATGTGAAAATGCCATGTCCGACCAGGATTCGAACCTGGGACCTCCGGATGAAAGGCCGATATGCTACCACTCATGCCACAGAGGCCAGCGAGCTTCATCATTTAAGTTTTGTGAACACGAATTAAAAGTTAACCCCATTTTTATGAATAGGAGTAACTTGCGATGTTTGTGCTCAAGATATCATTAACAATTTGGTGGTACTTCGTGGATATGACAGTTGAAATCGACAAGAGCATGTTCACGCTACGAAAACGTTATGTTGGCCTATATTGCCTCAGCAGTGGGTCTTCGATGGTTACTGCAGAGAGAGTAAAGAATGTTTTTTGTCATGGCGCCAGAAAGAAGCTTCAAAATTTTTTATGCTTTTAATTATAAATTAAAAGCAGGACTGACAATTTTGGACAAATGGCAGGCATATCAGGGATTTGCAAACCTGCGGGTAAACTAAATCCACCAAATAGTTAACCATACGCAAAATTTTGTAGACCCACAAATGGGAGCCCATTTACAAACTAGAGAAATTAACGAAAAACCACAAAAAAATGTGGTGTGATACAAGTAAAGGAATGATAAATTCTTGTCTTGCAGAATTCATGTGGCATAATTGTCTTACAGACTGCAATTTATTTCAGAAAACTCATGCTGATATTGTTGCTTACTGTCCTCCTGAATAAAAGGTAATTTAATATTTAAAATACAATAACCAAAAAAGGATCAGCCAAAAAATCCAAATATTTGTATTTAACCATTGTGTGTTAAATAGCAAAAATAAATATTTCAACTTAATTAAAAAAATTTAATCCACAAAATCTTTAACTATTGCAGAACATTATTCTGTGAGTCATGATTTAAGGTAAACCAGTTGAAAACTGATTAATGTTTTATCTGTTTATGAAGCCTTATTAACACAAAGATTCACACTAATATATGGAATAAACGCCCAGTAAGCACCATTATTGATGAGGCATAAAAGTTCGGGTTTTGTGCGATTCAGTGTCTAAATATTGTTTGAGTTTCATTTGCTACCTCAAACTGATAGCAACAAAGAATAAATAAAATATAGAGTCTGGGATACACAGTAATTGAAAAATCATCAATTTGTAATTATTTAGAAAAAGCCTATCGTGTTTTTATAGATAATTTTTTTACTAGTATCCCTCTTATGAAAATGTTAAATGTAAAGAGACCTTCATGACTGGTATTGTCTGAAGAAATCATAAAGAAATTCGATATGTTTGAAGCTGTATATTGTATGAAAAATTTTGTTATTATGGCCTACAGGCAAAAAAGTCACAGATGCTACCTGTCATACTTCTTTCATCCAACTGAAGATAAAAAAGAAAAATTAGAAGAGATATATAATGCACAGACAGAATTGTGTATAGTAAGCATATGTTAGGGATAGATTCATTTGACATGTTGCTGTATTGCTACTTAGCTTTTAACTTTTTTACAAGAATGGTTTTGAATGCTTGTGTTATATGCAAGAAAAACTGTCTGAACAATAACATGAAACCTCTTTCTGGCACCAATTTATAGTTTCCACTTTAGATACTATTGCAGACAGATTGGTTTAAGGATAAACAGATGCTCATGAAATACAGAGGTAATGACTGTTCTCAAAGTTTGAATAAGCTACCAGGAAAAATGAAAAAAATCATGTTAGGTGTGTTTTAAAAGAGGACAGAATTACATAAAGAGCAGAAAGAAACCCAGCACTGTCAGTCTGTTACAGGTTTAAAGAAGGGTGCCATGCAATTTGTATCAAGGAAGCATATTTGTAAATAAGTGTATATTTGTAAATATACAAATATGTATAAGTATGCAATTGTGTAGTATTATGTAGACGTGCATATTTGTTAAATTATTTATTATTTTAGTTTATAAGTTATATTCTTAATTATAATATATACACAGCTTAACTGGTGAATTTCTTCACAAATAGATGGTTCCCTAAGTAATCATGGATCTCTTTGTTCTGGAACCTTTTTGTCAGAACCTGTTCTGACATTGTTCTTTGGACAATGTCAATATTGCTATTGCTTGCCATACACCAAAGTTGTATCCCATAGGCCCATTTGGCTTTAAAAACCCCTTATACAACAGTTTGTTATTTAACGACAACATGGACCCCCCCTCCTTCCTAGTGACCAGATCAACTGCCTAAGCTTAACATTTAATTACTTTCTTTTTTCTCTAATACGATTTTTCTATGTTAGGAAGTTGTGATTTTCCATGTCCAAATGAAGTCCTAGATATCATACACTATCTGAAGAATGAGAGATGTGAACTCCATCTTGGCAAATTCATAGGCAGACTCCCCTCCTCATTGTAAACGTCACATGACTCGACTTTGTAGTATTAACATGTACCTTCCATTTACCTAGCCATTCACTTGGAAGGTCTAATTCTGATTGCACTTTTTCCGATGCTACTATTGGAACACTGTCAACTACCATAATCCCCATGTCATAAGCAAAGAACACAAGAGTGATTTAGTTTGTGCTAGAAAGATCAGCAGTACAGACTGAATAAAAAATACATATTAATAGATATTAAAAAAAAATTCAATGATATCACTAAAACTGTGATCTTATGTTTAATCACGTGAATGAGCATAATAAAAAACATAAATAAAATTGTAAAGTGTATGGGAGTGTGCTTCCATAAATCCGTAATAGTGATGAGACTTCTTGTATCCTCTAGTGTTGCACTTCTTAAAAGTTCACATTACTATGGATTAATAAATATTTATTCATACTTTTACAATGTAAAAATATATTTCTCATTAATAACATCATAACTAAATACAGAGAATCTAACATTTTAAATTATCATTATAACTTTGTAATATAACAAAATATTTATTTCACAACATACAAAAACCAAAATATATTAATGAAATATAAAAAAACTTTTTAGAAACATTTATGTTTACATTTGTAATATTTTTAAAACTTTCTTTAAAACGTCTTATAAATTAGATAAAAAGCCTGAAAGTTACATATTACATAAATAATAGTAATAATTGTCGTCTTCCACTGTAATAAAGAAAACCTTAACATAACCAATACAAAGATTATATTTTCATTCAAAAATGTTCAAAGAATTGTGAGTTTGAAATTTAGTATTGTATTATTTTCTCACTAGTCTAATACCAATAACAAAGCCATGTGTCTCTCTATTAAGGATGTTTAGAATTTTGGAATATGTTCAATGTTATTCCTCTTATGTCTTGTCCCAAAATTATGCGCAGTAAAAAAATTAAAAAGGTTTATATTATTAAAAATAAAAACAAAAGGGACTTCTCATGTAATAATCCAATCTACAGTAAATGAAATAGAATACCTACCTAACCAGCCACATATTTTATTTAAGCTTTTTAGATCATTACACAAAGAATTCATATGATAATAACAACTATTGCCCATACTATGTTACTATAGTACAATACATAGTATACTTATTTGTAATTACATACACAACATACATAATTACCACAGTAAACATAGTTACAGTTAGATCAGCTTCAAAATAAGTCATACATAATATTTTCTTAATAAAAATAACTCCTTAAAATATGAAATTTATACTAAAAAAGAATAGTTTACCAAATTAAAATTAAACTTTAAATGTCTCTTTAAAATAATCCCCAAATATTATCAGTACAATGAATAATCTGATGATAAACAAATGGCATGACAAAAGTTAACTCCTTGGACACAACCAAGATCGTGAATTATTTGATTTTTAATTTATACTTTGGGGGTCAATCAAATGTAAACTGGATTTTTATCTTTAAGCCTCGTGTACAACATGAATGGACTGGGGAAATAGAATACTGACGGTAGATATGTAGAAGGAGGTATAGTTGCTTCAGCCACCTCAGCATTTGTGTATCTCTGGTCACAAGAGGTTCCATAGTTGATTCCGCCAAGTGTAAGTTTCTATGAATGAGGTTGTCAAACCTTCAAAAATTTTGATTAGACTGTATGAGAAATTTGATAATATGACTTTATCATGTATCTACCTAGGTGACTATATACAAGTGGGCCAGCAAATTTAAAGTAGGGCTTGAAGCTGTAAAAAATGAGTCACAGTTCATAGAAAAGTTTTACAACATTCAACTGATGCGTAATGAAATTGCTTCCGAAATGGATATCAGACATGGAAGTGCCCTTTTATTATCACAAAGCGTATTTGGTTCTGTAAAGCCTGTGTAAAGTGAGTTCCAAAACTTTTGACCCAAAATTAGAAACAAGCCTGAAGGAAATTTTCTAAAGGCTCCTGAATCAATTTCAATGGGAAGGAAAATAATTACTTGAATCAAATAATGTTATTTACTAAAATGTAACTTTATTTAGAAAAAAATCATATCTGTACAATTTGATAAATCTAGTAATTAATATGCCCTCCTTTATCTTAATTACTTCACGTATATGATTTGCCCATTGATTCAATAAATGTACTACACATTTTTTTATTTCTTTTTCATGAAACCAAACCAATATTATTATTGCTTTAATGAGATCAATTTTTGTTAAAATTCATTTTTGAGAATTGTTTTTTGAATATTGCCCAAAAATGTTCAATTTGGAAGTATGGCATGGCATCAAATTTTGTTGGAACAAAATTGGTGCCTTGTGGAAATCTGTTTTGAAAGCTGTGTCACAGACCTTTCCTTCAGAATTTTTATACATCCATTACTTCTCAATATACCATCTAGTGGAAATAATGGAACAAGGGCCTTCAAATGTGAAACAACCCTAAAACACATTTTTTTTTGGGAATATTTAACTGGATGGTTGGACATGAGATGTTGATGTGTTTTCATTTGATGTTTTTCTTACATATGGAACCCCCTTTGCCCCTGGAACATAAAAATGTGACTTGTCAGAAAAATAAAATTTTTCCAGTCTTCTTTCTCCAGTTAGCATGTGTTTCCAAAAGGGCCTTTTTCAATGCTGGTGTTAAAAGCTGTTTTTTTAGCTGACTGATGAGCTTTCCATCCAGCTGCAAGAAGTCAGCATCAACAGCTGTCACATATAAATTTGTTCCACTGGTTACCAATCTCAATTTAAGTCCACAGCAGATAATTTTGGCTCAAGTTTACTTTTTCTCACTTATAACCAACCTGTGGTTTTCTTTTATGGTAGTTTTTCTTTTATTGCTACATTTGCGTTTGCTTTGAGGTGAAAAGAAGCTACTTTCTTTGAATGATTTTAAAATAGCATTCACTGTTCCTAGTCCAGTATCACACTCTGATGCTATCTGTCGTGTCATGCTGGTAAGATCAGAAATAGAAACAATTTTCAAATGCTTTCTTGAAGTTATGTCCACTATTATACTCTTATATTCAAGACAGAATAAAAAATATGAAAATATGATTTTGTAATAAAAAATGAATTAAACTTTCACTAAACACTACAAATAACATCAAAATTGCTAAAAAACCAAAGAACAATAACCTTTTTTATTTTTTAACCTCTGGGTCTGCAGTTAAGCATGGCAGAGGATGAGATGAATGATTGTAGCGTGTGTGAAAAATGCCATGCCTGAACGGGATTCGAACCCAGGACCTCCAGGTGAAAGGCTGAGATGCTACCACTCGTGCCACGGAGGCCAGAGAAAGAATAATAACCTAACATTATACAGACAACTTAATAAAGGGGGTGTGGTCAAGCAGTGTAGCCACAACATAGAAATAAACAAAAAAAATCCTTATGTTCAGATTAATTTGCTCACTACTGTAGGTCTATCAATCCACTCCTAAATGGAAACCAGCTTATCAGTATGGAGTGACATTGGAATGGAGAGCCTTGCTCTCAAAGTGAATGTCACCATCAATCAATCAGAGATATAATTCTCCTTCACACAACAGTAGGCCTCATGTAGCCATTAGTGTTTGGGATAAACTGGATGAAATTTACTGGGAAACCTAAGAACATCCCAATGAAGTTCAGATTTATCCACTTTGGCACTGACAGAACATTGATTTCAGAGTGATAATGAAGTATTAGAGTTAGTGTATGATTGGCTCTTAATATATCCTCAAAGTTCATATGAAGAAGGGATCTACAAGCTCCCCACACATTAGAAGAAATGTGTGGAACTTCAGGGAGACTACATAGAAAAGCAATAAATACGTTATATATATTTATTTTTTACTAATATAATTGTTAAAAACAAAAGTCTTGGTTTATATTTGACTGACCCTCATAATACTAAAATATATAATTTCAGTTTTTTTTTTTAATAATTTAGTACCAAGAAATTACTATCTGACCATTTGTTTGATCACAGTCTACTCTTGCTAGCATTATAAATTACTTTTTCAATTGAAATTCCTTCAAATGCAACTGCAGTATGATCAGCAAAACAATAAAATTACCTTTCATGCCAATTACTACATTAACTTTAGTAACTTGTATTCCTGTTATTTAGATATGATAACGTTGAAAGATTTCAGGTTATTCTTCAATTTAATATTAATTTTAATTTTTGATAGATTAAAAGACAAAGGTCACATCATAGTTATAAATATTTATTATTTATATCTAATGCCATGAAAAATTTACTGAAAATATTATGTAAACAAACTGAAATGCAGTATAAAATAAAGATACATAAAAAAAATAAATGGAGAGGAGGTATTATATAGCAACATAAAATTCTTTTTTACCAAAAGGCAAATGGCAATTATAAATTTTAAGTAAAATCTTGAAAGTTTAAGTTTTAGTTAATTTTAACTAAAATCTTAATACTTTATTACCAACTGATTGTTCGCTATGAATATCTAAGCTGATAAATGAAATAAGCTACTGAAATAAATTAGGGTGTAAAAAGAATCAGAGAAAAAGGTAAATTTAAAAAATAAATTAGGAAAAAAGTTATTACAATACGTATATTAGTAGGGATATTAATTTTATTTTTAATTTTAAAATTACACTGAATTATAAAGAAATTCATGCTGCTGATACATACACAATTATACACTTCATGGACTAAAATTATATGATTTTATTTGTAGAGTTACAGTATATATTCCTCTCATTTCCTAGCTCATCATGTTATTTTAATTCACCATATATATATATATATACATATATTATTTATTTTCATTGGTGTATAAAAATATTAGGGTTTTCAATATACAATACCAAAATTTGCTTTAATATGTATATATTTCATTTTAATTAGTCTATTTTCCTTCTGCTGCTAAATAACTCAAAAATTCAATTAGGGTACGAACAGGTCGGCCTGTCATTAAATTCTTTTTTAAATATGGGTAACCTATTTCGGTGCTTACTCTTCCTGTTCCTGATATATCAATATGTATGAATTCTCCTTTTGGTGCAAATAACTGAAAAATTAATAAAAAATGAACTGTTAGTAAATTGATGTATACAGTTTATGAACCAAAGTCTTAAATAGGAACATTTTTAATTGGTTTTTATTTCTATAATTATGTAGAAATAACTATAACTCAGCATATTAGCCAACTGTGGTAAGTACAAATTATTTATTTCTTGTGTTCTGGTATATTTGTAAAACAAAAATCATGTATAAATCCAAAATTATATAAATTTTTTCCAACAAAATGATATTTAACCTTCAGTGTGTTAGCATTTTAACATTTACTGTTAAGAGAAAGAATGGACTGATTGAAAGTATTTGGACTAGACTGAGTGGATTGTCTTTTATATTCTGTGTTCTGCAGGTTTTAAAAAATACTTGTAGTACCATTTTACCAGAAGTGATGCTGAATAAGGTCAGTGCAATAGAGGAATGGGATCTACTGTGTGTAGGCAAGAAATATAAAAGAACACATCATGAGAGCAATGCGTTTACACATACAATCTCAACAGAGCAAAGAATGAATAAGCAGGTGGTAGCTAATTTATCCTATCTTGTGTAACTTCTGGGACCACTGTTAGACGTTGCTTCAGAGGATGAGATAAATGACAATAGTGTGTGAAAATGCCATCCCTGACTGGGATACAAACCCAGGACCTCCAGATGAAGGGTAGAGATATACTACCACTTGTGCTACAGAGGCCGGCAGTTCAGAAACTACTTGGTAAAGTTTATCTAACAAGAATGAACTCATTTCCATATTCTGTCTTAAAATAGTACGTTACAACAAAATAGAAGAAATTGTAAGCTACTAAGATAATATGGAGAACAAAGAATGAAAATCTTTTGCAACTTAATTGTGAGTTGTATAATTTTGTAATACGCAATATAAAAAAGCAGAAACAAGTTTTTTTTGCAGAAATGGGAAAGTATTAATTTTGGATTGGTTTGGTTGGATGAGTGAATAACTCTTGAAAGATTTCTTAATCTTAACTACAAAAATCATCTTGTCTCTTCTTGGAGTACATTTCTTTAATTCTTTCTAGCGATATATTAACATAATTCTACTTTTGGATGAGAACCATGTTTTCAATGGATGACATGAAGGAAGGCTTTCCTTCTAATTTAAGTACTGTTGCAATCTTAAGTGCTATTATATCAGATATTTGACATGCCATTGCTTTTAAGGTAGTGGTGTTGTTTTTGGTAATTCACCAAATTCACTATTAGTTTTAAGTGAATCAATGAAATAATTTTCAAGATTTTTCTCTTATATTGACAACAAAAGTTAGATAACTTATGTCTGGGAGTTAATATTTGAATTTCTGAATCTGAAAATAATAGTATCAAAGGTTAAGAGTTCCAGTCACTATTGACATGGTATACAAATTATATATTATATTATGTTATTATTTTATTAAGTGACGTAAAGTTTATTCTTGCTGAGAATAATGCGTATAATTCATTGTAAATTGAATTTCACACTTCATATTTACAGAATCGATGTTGATTAAGCATAGCTGGACTTATAAACTCAATTTATAAAAATAATTATTTAGAAAATCAACCAAGTGTAAATAACATTCTAGGGCTGATAAAATCTGTTCTATTATCATAAAATCTTTTTATTGGCTTGATGATACTCCAGCATAAACTAATTTCTGGGGATAGAAAAATTCTGCCAATACTGACCTATATATTACTTAGATATTCCTATTAAAGCAAGATTTAAAACAAACAAAATTGGTTGTAATGATGAATTGTTTTATATTACAGTGTAAGCCATGATGATCCATGTTTTTAATTTGAATTTCCAGATAGATATATATTCTGATGGAGCAGAACCATTGCTAAGCCCATGATATACTAAATTTAATTCTAATGTAAGTGTGCGATATAATCAACAATTAAATTGTTGGGTGATGAGATTTCAGAATTATTATTGAACACTTTTGAGCTGTAAGATAAATAAGAATTCACAAGATTCCCAATATTCAAAATTATCATTTTAATTTGTAAGTAATTTAAATTAAAATTTATTTACACATTTCAATTTTGTGTAATTTTAGATATATTCGTTCATGAAATGATGTCTATATATTGTTTAAAATACAGAATTTGACTACTTATAATGAACTGTTATTATAAGTAACAGCTTTTAATTTTTTGAAAATATTTTTCATTTAAAATCATTCTGGAGGCACAGTTAATCTTAAAATATGTGAAATATCTATATTAAAATTAATTAAAAAGGAAATTTATTATTCTTAAATACATTCATAGCACTGATCTTAAATTCTGATAATTTTTGTAGTTTTAATTGTGGATATTGATATTTAAGTTTATAAACCCGAGTGAGTCTTTTAAGAGTAATAAATGAGAAACAAATTGAATGGATATTAAACCACTAGTGCAACTGTTGGGGTTATCTGGACATAAGTGGGGAGCTAAAAGTTTTGAAAACACTTTACTATTCTCCTGTAAGTGATACTTGTGGTTTGAAGAGTTTGATGCCAGAATGCATCAATGTATCAATGCTATGTTCAACACTCAAAATTTGTATTGGTCTAGGAAATGTGTATTGATCTAATGCAATGGTCTTAAGTTCCTAGATGATGTTATTCTGAAACAAGGTCTCCTTGACTATTCAATTTACTTCAATCAACTATTCATTACTCCTAGCAATGATTACAGAAACTACTGCAGTTGAAGTTTTGATAAAGAAAAACTAATGTACAACAATGAATGCATTACTAACCATCTACATCATGATTAGCACATGATCATTGATCAGCTCACAATATTATTCATGATGATCTGCAGTTCAATGAAGTGTTTACCAGTTGGATACCACACTAGTTGACTGCAGAATTAAAACTGCAATGTTTTGAGGCATTTGAGGAACTTTTGTAGTGCTTTAAGGAACGTAATGGCTTTCTAGTTAAGATGAAACCTAGGTCACTATCAAGCAAATCTAATTTCTTGGATACCAATGGTAAGGATGGTACACCATACTTCTTCATCAAAACAAAAACGTTTTGCTCACAGTAATCAGCAGGAAAACAGTTAACATTTGTAATTAATTCTCTTCAGGAAATCATTTTGTTTCATGAATCTGCTGAAATCAATTTTTAACAATGTGGAATTCTGTGTGCAAGAGTTTTGTTGCAAATGACAATGATTGATCCCATATTCACTTGTTATAAACATCCAAGATTTGTTTTTTAAGTCTCTTCAGTATCCACAATATTTGAAACATTTTGCTGCTCATAGAAGCAATGGGAAGCAAGATGAAGAGTGAAGCAGGTAGTATATGTGTGACTATGCTATCGGTAAAAATACATCTTTCTAGTAGTATCTATGTAATAATGTAGCACTGCACTAGTATTGCATATTTCTGGGTACTGTACAAAAGAATGTAGCAAAAGTATATTTCATTTGTATTTAATAAATTATGAGATTTAAAGTTTTCATTTCTCTGTATTTTCAGTTTTAACCTAGAGGAATAATCTTAAGAGCTTTGGTTTGCGATTAACAGTTGAATTGTATACTACTGTTTTAATCCAAGAAAATGGTACACAGTTGAACCACTCAATCAGTGATATTAAAAATGTTACAATTAGGCAATATTAGCAAATTAACTGCATGAGGAAATGAATAACACAAAGATGCAATCTGATCTTTCTTCTGAAAAAGAAATTGGTTTACTTTTTTTTTTAAACATGTCTTGATCTTACTTTGCGAGTTGTTGAAATAGTTATCATTTGAATTTTGGTTACGTTTATTTTATTATTAATTTGGCACCATCCTGCTTCATTTCTCTATTATTTGAGATTTTGTTTATTAGATGTCCCCTTGCAACTCATTTACTTTGGATTACCAGTAATGTATTATACTTGAAAGGGTTAGAAAGAAAATTATAGAAACTGAACTGGAAAACCTACATAAAAATTCAACTGCA